>NC_134359.1:240876935-241190435 GCF_048569485.1 Anomaloglossus baeobatrachus
GACCACGGGTCGACCGACCGTGAGATGCCACAGATCCGGATACCACGATCTCCTCGGCCAGTCTGGGGCGACGAGTATGACGCGGCTGCAATCGGATCTGATCTTGCGTAACACTCTGGGCAAGAGTGCCAGAGGTGGGAAGACGTATGGGAGCCGGAACTGCGACCAATCTTGAACTAATGCGTCTGCCGCCAGAGCTCTTTGATCGCGCGACCTCGCCATGAATGCCGGGACCTTGTTGTTGTGCCGGGACGCCATTAGGTCGACGTCCGGCACTCCCCATCGGCGACAGATTTCCTGAAACACGTCCGGGTGAAGGGACCACTCCCCTGCGTCCATGCCCTGGCGACTGAGGAAGTCTGCTTCCCAATTTTCTACGCCTGGGATGTGAACCGCGGATATGGTGGATGCTGTGTCCTCCACCCACATTAGAATGCGCGGACTTCTTGGAATGCTTGCCGACTGCGCGTCCCTCCTTGGTGGTTGATGTATGCCACCGCTGTGGAGTTGTCCGACTGGATCGGATCTGCTTTCCTTCCAGCCACTGTTGGAAGGCCAGTAGGGCAAGATACACTGCCCTGATTTCCAGAACATTGATCTGAAGGGTGGACTCCTGCGGAGTCCACGTCCCCTGGGCCCTGTGGTGGAGAAACACTGCTCCCCACCCTGACAGACTCGCATCTGTCGTGACCACTGCCCAGGATGGGGGCAGGAAGGATCTTCCCTGAGACAATGAGGTGGGAAGGAGCCACCATTGTAGAGAGTCCTTGGCCGTCTGGGAAAGAGAGACTTTCCTGTCCAGGGACGTTGACTTCCCGTCCCATTGGCGGAGAATGTCCCATTGAAGTGGGCGCAGATGAAACTGCGCAAAGGGAACTGCTTCCATGGCTGCCACCATCTTCCCGAGGAAGTGCATGAGGCGCCGTAAGGGGTGCGACTGGCCTTGAAGGAGGGATTGCACCCCTGTCTGTAGGGACCGCTGCTTGTTCAGCGGAAGCTTCACTCTCGCTGCTCGAGTATGAAACTCCATGCCAAGATACGTTAGCGACTGTGACGGTGACAGATTCGACTTTGGAAAGTTGATGATCCATCCGAACGTCTGTAGAGTCTCCAGCGTAGCATGTAGACTGAGGTTGGCATGCCTCTTGAGAGGGTGCCTTGACAAGTAGATCGTCTAGGTAAGGGATCACCGAGTGTCCCTGAGAGTGCAAGACTGCTACCACCGCCGCCATGACCTTGGTGAAGACCCGGGGGGCTGTCGCCAGACCGAATGGCAGAGCTACGAACTGAAGATGGTCGTTTCCTATCACAAAACGTAGAAAACGTTGATGTTCTGTAGCAATTGGCACGTGGAGATAAGCATCTTTGATGTCTATTGAGGCAAGGAAGTCTCCTTGAGACATTGAGGCAACGACAGAGCGGAGGGTTTCCATCCGGAACCGTCTGGCGTGCACATGTTTGTTGAGCAGCTTTAGATCCAGAACAGGACGGAACGAGCCGTCCTTTTTTGGAACCACAAAGAGATTGGAGTAAAACCCTCGCCCTTGTTCCTGAGGCGGTACAGGAACCACTACTCCTTCCGCTCTTAGGGAGTCCACCGCCTGCAGCAGGGCATCTGCTCGGTCTGGATGTGGGGAGGTTCTGAAGAACCGAGCTGGAGGACGAGAACTGAACTCGATTCTGTACCCGCGAGACAAAATGTTTTGTCACCCACCGGTCTTTGACCTGTGACATCCAAATGTCGGAAAAGCGGGAGAGCCTGCCCCCGACCGGAGATGCGGAGGGGGGGGGCTGGAAGTCATGAGGTAGCCGCTTTGGAAGCGGTTCCTCCATTTGCTTTCTTGGGGCGTGCGTGAGCCCGCCAGGAATCTGAGACTCTTTGCGTCCTCTGAGTCCCTTTGGACGAGGAGAATTGTGTCTTGC
The DNA here is from genome assembly GCF_048569485.1 of Anomaloglossus baeobatrachus. Classification (NCBI taxonomy): domain Eukaryota; kingdom Metazoa; phylum Chordata; class Amphibia; order Anura; family Aromobatidae; genus Anomaloglossus; species Anomaloglossus baeobatrachus. Next base: position 240,878,859 of record NC_134359.1, read on the forward strand.
CCGAACCTCGAAAGGACTGAAACCTCTGCTGCCATTTTTTCTGCTGAGGTTTGCTTGATCTGGGCTGGGGGTAAGGAAGAGTCTTTACCCTTGGACTGTTTAATGATGTCAGCCAATGGCTCGCCAAACAGTCTATCTCTAGATAAAGGCAAGCTGGTTAAACATTTTTTGGAACCAGCATCTGCTTTCCAGTCCTTTAACCACAAGGCTCTGCGCAAAACTACCGAATTGGCGGACGCCATTGAGGTGCGGCTGGTAGATTCTAGGACCGCATTGATAGCGTAAGACGCAAACGCAGACATCTGCGAGGTAAGGGACGCCACTTGCGGCACCGCTGGATGTATGATAGCATCCACTTTTTGCTAAACCAGCTGAAATAGCTTGGAGTGCCCATACGGCTGCGAATGCTGGAGCAAACGACGCGCCGATAGCTTCATAGACAGATTTTAACCAAAGGTCCATCTGTCTGTCATTGGCATCCTTAAGTGAAGCGCCATCCTCCACTGCAACTATGGATCTAGCTGCAAGTTTGGAAATCGGGGGGTCTACTTTTGGACACTGGGTCCAGCGCTTGACCACATCAGGGGGGAAAGGAAAAACGTGTATCCTTAGAACGTTTAGAGAAACGCCTTTCTGGATGAGCGTCGTGTTTCTGGATTGACTCTCTGAAGTCAGAGTGATCCAAGAAAGCACTCAATTTACGCTTGGGATAGAGGAAACGAAACTTCTCCTGCTCTGCAGCTGCCTCCTCTGCAGAAGGAGCTGGGGGAGAAATATCCAACAGTCTATTGATGGCTGAGATAAGCTCGTTTACCATGGCGTCCCCATCCGGGGTATCCAGATTGAGAGGGGTTCCAGGATAAGACTCCTGATCACTCTCTTCAGACGCATCACAGGGCGACTGATTGCGCTGAGACCCTGAGCAGTGTGATGACGTTGAGGGTCTTTCCCAGCGAGCTCGCTAGGGTGGCTGGGGCTATCATCTGAGTCATAATACTCAGCCTGGGAAGCCGGGGACCCCCTTGCAGTCTGGATTAATTCCAACTGAGGGGGATTAGAGGACAGAGACCTCGCCGTGTCCATAGACTGAGCCTCAGTCATGGATTGCAAAGTTTCAAGGATTTTTGCCATAGTCACAGACATTCCCTCAGCAAAAACTGCAAAGTCTGTCCCTGACACCGGGGCAGGACTTACAAGCGTCTCAGCCTGGGTCACTACCCCTCCGGACTCCGGCTGGCGAAGCAGCACCGGATCTGAGCATTGCACACAATGGGGGTCTTTGGAACCTGCTGGTAGAGCAGCCCCACATGCAGCACACGCAGTGTACACAGCCCTAGCCTTGGCAGCCTTGCGTTTTGTGGATGACATGTTGCTGCCTCCTCAGAGCGATCTGGGGTATCCAGCCAGGAAGCGACCTCACAGTGCAAGAAATAAATAAATATATATATCTGGTGACACAGTACACCAATGCACACTGAGGCACTAGAGGGGCCAGCTGAAATGCCGCTTACCGCCCGCTTAAGAGCGGGTGTGTGGTCTCCAAAAGCCCCCTAGTCCAGGTCTCCCAGAGCCTTGCGTCCTTCCTCTAGCCAGACTGCATGTAATGGCTGCCGGCGTCCTGGGAGAGGAGGGGGGGCGGGCCCTGGGCGTTCCTGGCTAAGAGCGGGAAGCCTGCTTCCCTCTGTGCCTAGTGAGAGGGCTGGAGCATGTAAATCAGGCTCCAGCCCTCGTCGCTGCTGCGAAACAGCGTCTCTCCCCTACCCTGATTGACAGGGTGGGGGGCGGGAACGAAGCGGAGCTAGGGCCGCAAAAGCCGGGGACTGGATTTATAAACGCCGCCGCCGTAAAAGCGCGGTCGGCGTGTCCCCGGCGCACTACAAGTCACAGCAGCGCCGCCGGTCCAGTGGGGGTCGGCGCTGCGTTCCCACAACACAAAAGTCCCCCAGTAAACTGCAGGAACACCAACTCAATCGTTACGGTCCCCGGCGCACTACAACACCCAGCCAGCCGGAGTGTGCCTGTGCCTGCCGGGGACACAGAGTACCTGTATGATGAAGGGCCTTGTCCCGGATTGTACTCCTGCTCCGTATCCATCAGGTGCTATGGGTCTGTGGATGGAGCCCGGCGTCAGAGCTTAGAGGCCGGCAGGATCCCACTTCCACAGAGCCCTACAAGGGGATGTGGAAGGAAAACAGCATGTGGGGCTCCAGCCCCTGTACCAGCAATAGGTACCTCAACCTTACAACACCATCCACGGGTGAGAAGGGAGCATGCTGGGGGCCCTATATGGGCCCCTCTTTTCTTCCATCCGAAATAGTCAGCAGCTACTGCTGACTAAAATCTGTGGAGCCATGCGTGGATGTCTGACCTCCTTCGCACAAAGCTTGAAAACTGGAGAACCCGTGATACCACGGGGGGGTATAGCCAGAAGGGAGGGGCCTTGCACTTTTTAGTGTAGTGCTTTGTGTGGCCTCCGGAGGGCAGTAGCTATACCCCAATCGTCTGGGTCTCCCAATAGAGCGCTGAAGAAAACAAGGTAACAACAAGGTAACAGCCTAGGTCCAACATAGCTGTGCCAGCCACTACACACACACACACACACACACACACACACACACACACACACACACATACTCGCTGTACCCGTCTGGGAGCCTCACCTAGCCAGATGACAGGGTTGGGCACTGTGAGATAACAGGCAGCCAACTGGGAGGAAGAGACCAGACCTGGGGAGGAGATCGTGCCCTGGGGAGTGTGGGTGGACAGCGGGTAGACAGAAGAGTTTAGGAGGAGGAAGTAGTAGGTTGTGAGGAGAGGAGTTGTAAGAAAGGTGTCAAGACAGACCAGAGACTCTTGAGAAGAAGTGGAAGGAAACAGAAAGGAAAGTGAGGAGTAAGAAAGTCGTTGGAGTGGTAGTAAAGACACTGCAAAGACCTGAGCAGAAAGATCAGCCACTCAGAGGAGGAAAGTAGCTGCAGAGCGAGAGAGCAAGCTCCAAGGTCAGAGGGACCCCTGTGGGGTGGTCATCCAGGGCTCACAGTACTTTGCACGCACGGGTTGCAGATCCCAGAACAGACAAGGACTTCAAGCCATCTGTTAACTCTGCCAGGCGGGTGGGTTTCCAGGACTCACCTGCCACCACTAACGTCCGTGGCATCAGCAGCAAAGTGGGGACCGGGATATATTCCCTTAAATAGTCCAAGCTGCTTGCGGCAGGACACAGACACCAGGAGGACCTCCAAGTGCTCCCCGCCGGGGAGGACACACATACACCAGAGTGCACAGGTGGTAGAGTGGCACCAGGCTGGCAGGCACAGCCATCAGGGACATGGGCGCACCTGGGATCCAGTTCGTCCCAAAGGCGTGAATCCAGTGAGTAAAAACCAAACTGCCCTCTTTGTCTGGACTGCTTAATTTCCGCGCGCCTCCACTTTAACCCTTCACCTACACCTGGGGAAAAGCCCTGTTCGCGGAGGGCTCCACCATCCACGTTCCCCCATCCATCAACCCCAGTGGGAACCCGCAGCGGCGGCCCTACTATCCCTGGCCGCAAACCACGAGTGGTGTAGTCGGACTTTATTTTATTTTTTCATTTAAAACTATTCGACGATGTCCCCGGGTCCGGGACCCCTTGAGCCACGGACCGACCGGATCCGAGAAGCTCAACTGCCCCGGGGCATGACACTAGCTTTCTTTTATGACATTGTGCTGTGTTTTATAGCCATGACTGTACATACCTGGATCCCAGCAGGCCGGCACATCGCTTGTCCCAAGATCCCATAAATCTTTTCCTTATCTTCTTCGGACACGTTCTCTGGTAAAAGGCGTTGGACCTCTAATTTCTCACGCTGCAGCAATTTGACGCCTTCACCTTGACTAAACTCACAAGAGAGAGAGAAACATGTTACATGTATTCAAAAAGGCCAGGTACGGCTTACAATAGCGGTTTTACACCATTAATTAGGCAACCAGAGAGACTCGGAGAATAAATCATCTCCCGTGAAGCATTTTTTAGTAAATCCCTGCATCATCCAATCCATGCACATAGTATTAGACTATGCAGTGGACACTCACTATTGACAAAGGAAACACCCAGGTACCAACTTATACATACATTTCCAGGAGGGATAAAAGAGGAACGGAACACCAGGAATGGTAAGAAAAGGTGTTGCACAATTTGCAATGGAGAATGCATATATTTATTAAAACAGAGAGTAGAGTCCTCTGCAAGACCACATTTCCTACCTAGCATTGTCCACCACCTTTCTTCCCCATCGGTATGCCCAACTTGCCAGTGCTGCCCATGATTTGGCCACTTCGGGAGCTTGTACTGAAGATAAATGATACAGCTGGCCCAGTATGAAGTCCGGCTCCCCAACACCGATGTTCACTGGTATGAAGAAGACAATAAAAGGCACGTAATACCAACAGAAGACGAGGAGCTAGGCCAGATACGCGTGCATCTATCTTACCCGTGGATTCACTTTCAATACGTGGATACTCTTCATCCACGGCGTTTACTGGAGGCAGATCGATGAGCGCGAGCACATTTTTGCCCAGAGCAGAGAGATTGGTGACGTTCGCTTGCGGACGCGCTCTGTACACTTGCTTCATCTGTCCCGAAATTTCTTTCCAATCCGCCTGGATCCATTTAGCCAGAGTCAGGATGGACTTGGCTACGGCATATTCAGCTTTTGCAGATTTGCAGAAGGAAATGGCACATGAACTCAGCATCTCCATGGCATGAGTAGACTGACCTGCCAACCGAGTCACACATAAATGGTCACCAACATCTGAATCGGTCTATAGTTCATACACAGGCCCATTAAAGGGAACCTGTCACCAGTTTTCCGAGTGGTAAACTAAAATTAGCATTAGCAGCGCCTGTGCTGCATTCTTGAAGGTGCAAGTTGACCCCTGACTCCCCCTGTAGACCCCACAAATACTTTTTGAAAATCTCCTGCACTGTATGGGAATTCTTGGGTCTGGTCTGATGAGCATCCTTGATTGCTCTTATTCCTCCTCTCAAATCGCAGTCCTCTGATGATTGACGTGGATGTGCCATCTACATACCTGGGCTAAATCTGGCGCCTGCGCAAGAGACATTTCCGGCTCGCACAGGCGTACTTTACTTTGCCCTACTGCGAGCAGAGCTGAATACATAGGTGCGTGAACCAGTGAATTCTCTGCACAAGCGCAAGATTTTGCCCAGCAATGAGGGTGACATCTCTGGCATCATCCACATACCTAGGCTAATTCTCGAACATGCGCAGAGACTTCACCTGTTCGCGCATGTGCACCTTTGTATTCGGCTCTACCTGAAGCAGGGAGGAGCGAAGTGAGCCTGCAATGTCACGAGATTCTGCCCGGCACCATGGATGGTACAAGAAGCATCATCTATGTCAATTATCAGCAAAGGACGGCGATCAGCGTGGAGATGAAGAACAGGAGCCACAGCCAAGGACGTCCATTGGACCGGACCCAAGAATTCCCATAAAGAGCGGGAAATTTTCACAAGGTATTTGTGGGGTCTACAGGGGCAAACATGGGAAAACAGGCATCTTTATAGAATGCAGCACAGGCGCTGCTTAAGGTGCTAGTTTTAGTTTATAATTAAAAAAAACTGGTGACCGGTTCCCTCTAATCCGGCACATTATCCAGTGTCATACTGACCTGCAGCGTACAGGAGTTTAGCTTTTTCTATATCCAGCTCCGGTCCCCACTTTTCATCCATCTGCCCATGAAGCGAGAGCTTTTTGAAGTTAGCAACGAGATCCTGAGCATTGGTCACTTGTGCAAGTTGGATATTGCTGCACTGGGCAATTAACCTTGCGGCAAGTGTGACATTGCCCCGTTTTCTCGAACATTTAGCAGCCGTTAAACCTAATTCCATCAGATGACTCTTGACGGACATGGTCTGATCTGTGAAGTATCAGAAGACAAGGAAGTGTGAGGAGCTAAGGCGTATTAGGAGTAAACTATTACAGATTATCTATGAATTCCACAGTCTGCATCAATAAAATGACAGGTTCTAGGTGACCAAGGCTGTACGGATACCCAATAGATGTCGGCTTTATTTGACTTAATTGAGCTTTTCAATAAATACACATTAAGGTCATCATTCCCAACAGCAAAGGTGATAACTTCCTGAAATATCCCATCTGAATGGTGTGAATGGACTGCTGGAGACAGGCGAGCACCGTACCTGGTCCCATAGACCATGAATGAATCAGAGGTACATGAGCAGCCACCATGAAATCAGAGGACCAATCTCAGGATTGACAGGGGTCCCCATGGGCAATTCCCCACTGATGAGCAAGTTATCACCTATCCTGTAGTCAGTATTACAGCAGAAGTCCCCTATAGGCAAAGAGCTTCTTCATCAAAAGTCTAGACATGAACCATCTAGTTAATAAGTCTTGGCAGAACGTGACCTGCGGTAAGCATTACCTTTGAATTTGTCTGTAAGCCGGTTCTGGAAGGTTGTGTATCTGAGCGCATGTATCCACGGCCTCACATCGTGCTGCTTACACGACCTCAAAGCTTCACTGTATAGCGGGACCAGACAGTCCTGGGAGACAGAATTGGAAATCATTTGTGACCAGCAAAAACAGAATGCAAATCAAAAGCAACATAATGTAGGCAAAGAGATCGTGAATCCAGTGGTGTATAACACACCGTATTTTTTGGATTATAAGACGCACTTTTCCTCCCAAAAATTTGGGAGGAAAATGAGGGGTGCGTCTTACAATCCGAATATAGCTTACTGGGTCTGGGTGTGTGTGTGGGGGGGGGCTGTCTGTACGGCGACTGGGTGCGTTCAGGCAGTCGGGTGCCTGTGGCTGCGTGCGGTAAGCCGGATGCCAGTCGGTGCCGGCTGCCTCTCTGTGCGTGCGGCCTTCTCGCTGTCAGATTGTCCGTGTGTGCTTCGGGTGGTGACTGTGTGGCAGGTGTCCGCAGTCCCAGTTTTAAAATGGTGGCGCCGGTAGTCAGCGCGTGCGCAGATGGAGCTCTTGGATGAGAGCAGCTCCATCTGCGCATGCGCCGCTCCAGGCACCATCATTTGAACCGGGACCGCAGACACAGTGAGACACTCACTACCGGCCTGCTCCACCACTCACCCGCCGCGACTGCCACCATGAACGCTGCCACCACTGACTTCTGCCTCCTGTGACCCCGCTTCACCACCAATGCTGCCTCTCTCTGGTAAGACAACACCGGATTTTAAGACTACCCCCATTTTTTTTTTCTCTCTCTAAATTTGGGATGAGTATTATAATCCGGTACGTCTATTAAAACGAAAAATACGGCAGATTACTGGTTGCAGAATCACACAAAGAATTTAAATTCAGGAAAACACCAGATCTGATTGAGATCCTGCATTGAGGTGGCAAATCACAGCAGGGGGAGTGCAGGACTACTGGCCACAGCCAGCTAGCCATAGCAATGTTAATCACCAAGTGATAAACCCTTTAGTCTAAGTAAACAATAGCTCACACACAGATGAGAGGCACAATAGCTTTTTTTTTCTCTTAACCATCGCAGCATGATGTTCTCAGCTTATACAGCAAAAACCTGCTGACAGATTCCCTTTAAACAAACCATCACATCCCACAGAAGTCAGACAACACTGTATAACTGCTTATGTAGTAAGTATCAGTGTCACTATGACTGGCAAGACTTGCAGGCGTTTTTCACTACCACAATACTGGTGATCAATCCTTAGGATGACGCACCAATATCACAACAGTCAGGGTTACATACCTGGCACCACCACCAGACAGATATACAGGGTATGAAGCGAAACACTGCAGCTCCATCACACCGTTTAGTGCCATCTGCTCCTATTTGAGCTGAACTGCGGCCACTATACAAAGTGATGGAGCTGCGGTGTACCACGCTGTACATAGTTTACAGCTGATTCCATAGTGGTTGTGGACCCACAAATGTCTGAAACAGATTACCTAATGTTAAGCATAGGTCATCAATATTGTAGAGATACAAAATCCTTTTAAAAGGCGTTCTTCCATTGTCAGTAATTAGGAATGCACTACTCAGCTTACTGTCTAAATCATTTACAGTAGAGACCAGTGTCATGGCTGAGCCACTGGCCCGAACTGTGCACTTACCATGCTGCGAGCGAAGACCATTTTACTTCTGCAGCACTGGAGGAGGAGTGCAGGGAACAGGATGTTGACTCAATCAAGTGATCTGGACAACTGAAGAGCAGCGATTACGAGCTCTATGTGAAAGAGCTTGTAAGTGCTGTAGTTCTTTCGTAACCCCCTCACACACAGACTAATGTTGGCTGAACCTGCTAACATTTCGTTCAGCCGACACGCTAATCTGTACGAGACTCCGGAGAATTTACAGTTGAAGGAGATATTGATCAAACATGTCCGATTTTGGATTGCCAAGACATTTTTTTCTTCCAACGATTAGCTGCCGCCAGTTTATTATTATTTATTATTATAGCGCCATTTATTCCATGGCGCTTTACAAGTGAAAGAGGGTATACGTACAACAATTATTAACAGTACAAGACAGACTGGTATAGGAGCAGAGAGGACCCTGCCCGCGAGGGCTCACAGTCTACAGGGAATGGGTGATGGTACAATAGGTGAGGACAGAGCTGGTTGCGCAGTGGTGTACTGGACTGAGGGTTATTGTAGGTTGTAGGCTTGTTGGAAGAGGTGGGTCTTGAGGTTCCTCTTGAAGCTTTCCACGGTAGTGGAGAGTCTGATGTGCTGAGGTAGAGCGTTCCAGAGTATGGGGGATGCACGGGAGAAATCTTGTACAGGATTGTGGGAAGAGGAGATAAGAGAGGAGCAGAGAAGGAGATCTTGTGATGATCTAAGGTTGCGTGCAGGTAGGTACTGGGAGACTAGGTCACAGATGTAGGGAGGAGACAGGTTGTGCATGGCTTTGTATGTCATGGTTAATGTTTTGAACTGGAGTCGTTGGGCGATGGGAAGCCAGTGAAGGGATTGGCAGAGTGGCGAGGCTGGGGAGTAGCGAGGGGAGAGGTGGATTAAGCGGGCTGCAGAGTTTAGGATAGATTAGAGGGGTGCAAGAGTTTTGGAAGGTAGGCCAGAGAGCAGGAGGTTGCAGTAGTCGAGGCGGGAGATGATGAGGGCATGCACTAATGTTTTTGCAGATTCTTGGTTAAGGAAAGGCACGGATCCGGGAGATATTTTTGAGTTGTAATCGGCATGAGTTGAAGAGGGCTTGGATGTGTGGCTTGAAGGATAGAGCAGAGTCGAGGGTCACTCCAGATGTATAGCAGTGGCTCACAGAAACGGGGTGCTTGGTTGAGCGGGTGCTTCTGTGTATGGGACAGAAGGCAAAATTTTCATTCGGCCAATAGCCATTATATGTGGATGGCGAGCTCAAGAAATTGGCCACCCCTACTAACATGGCAGAAGTGGTCGGTTAACCTAGGCAATGAGCAATAAACAAATAGAAATCCCTCTGTTTTTGAGAATGTAGGATTCTTCAGAAAGTAGCCAGCTTGCTTGTTTTTACAAGGACTTTTCACATTTACCACAATGAGATTAACACTTCAATAACAGCACACCTTACCTCAGATGAGAGTTTGCTGGACACCGCGCTCTCCAGAGAGGAGGCACAGTACAGCTGTAACGTTCCCAACACCGGCAGTGCCTGGGATATGGTCAGCGTGGAGAGTCTCAGTGGTCCCATCGCTATTCGGGCTGTTTGCTTCAGATGTTTGCTCAGATTTCTGTAATTTCAAGAATCAAGAATTCAAAGCATGAGAACGTGCTTAAGACACAATATAAAAATCTTCAGATGCAAGTAGAAAGCAGAGAACACAAATATAGAATAACTGGAAGCCCCAGATCTCAGAGAAAGAGGGTCCCGAGGCCCAGGCGTTACTTACTCAGAGATGGCCTGCCACTTCTGCTCCTGGTCTTCCTCACTCAGAGCCAAACTCACACACACAGAACTCCGGAGCAGCTGGACCTCAATACACTTCTGAAGTTCTCTTGGATCAGGACTTAGCATATTGGGGAGCAGTTTCTTCATGTCTACAAGTAAATTAAGATGCTGTGTTTCAGAAAAATGTCAAACAAATGCTATTAATAAAGTAAAAAAAATTTGCTATTTTATTAATTGACAACCTATTGACTTAGGAGGGGGACGCGCGCCCCAGAGCCAAGGGAGAGGGGGGGCGCGCGCCCCAGAGCCAAGGGAGAGGGGGGGGCGCGCGCCCCAGAGCCAAGGGAGAGGGGGGGGGCGCGCGCCCCAGAGCCAAGGGGGAGGGGGGGCGCGCGCCCCAGAGCCAAGGGAGAGGGGGGGCGCGCGCCCCAGAGCCAAGGGAGAGGGGGGGCGCGCGCCCCAGAGCCAAGGGAGAGGGGGGGCGCGCGCCCCAGAGCCAAGGGAGAGGGGGGGGCGCGCGCCCCAGAGCCAAGGGAGAGGGGGGGCGCGCGCCCCAGAGCCAAGGGAGAGGGGGGGGCGCGCGCCCCAGAGCCAAGGGAGAGGGGGGGGGCGCGCGCCCCAGAGCCAAGGGAGAGGGGGGGCGCGCACCCCAGAGCCAAGGGAGAGGGGGGGCGCGCGCCCCAGAGCCAAGGGAGAGGGGGGGGGGCGCGCAAAGGGAGAGGGGGGGGCGCGCCCCAGAGCCAAGGGAGGGGGGCGCGCGCCCCAGAGCCAAGGGAGGGGGGGGCGCGCGCCCCAGAGCCAAGGGAGGGGGGGCGCGCGCCCCAGAGCCAAGGGAGGGGGGGGCGCGCGCCCCAGAGCCAAGGGAGGGGGGGGCGCGCGCCCCAGAGCCAAGGGAGGGGGGGCGCGCGCCCCAGAGCCAAGGGAGGGGGGGCGCGCGCCCCAGAGCCAAGGGAGGGGGGGCGCGCGCCACAGAGCCAAGGGAGGGGGGGGCGCGCGCCTTGGCTCAGGAGTTCAACACTCCCTTGCCTACTGTCAATCCTTCTTGCCAGGGGCAGTGCACTCCTGAAAACTGACAGTTTAGGCCAGTTACATGCCTGAGCCACTGGATCCATCCAGATTCAGAGCAGCCCTCCTAATAAAGGAGACTTTCCTCTTCTGAAGCGTCCGGTAACCTTGGCAACAAGGAGTAAATATATACGTTGAATATCCTAGTGCAAGAAGCAAAAATTTACCATTTTCTTACTTGGAATCCCGCTCCTATTGGCAGCAGATATACCCATAATTTGTGTTTCTCAAAAAAAGACATCTTTTATAAAGCTAAAAAATTAATTTTCCATTCATTAGACTGAAATGCATTGCATGACAGCGATAACATGCTCGACAACAAAAGCTCAAAAGAAAAGCAAGTTACTTTTCAAGACATAGTCATTTAGTTAGGGACAAAATTATGTGTAGGGATTTAAAGACTGCACCTATCTTGTCTTTAAAGCCGCCGTTGACAAGGTTCAGACTCTCCCCGGGCAGTAATTCCAGCTGTTCGGAGCATTCAACAAACTCTCCATACTCAAAGCTGCTTAGAGACCTGGAAAGAAAAAAGAAAAAGATCTGTAGCAATCTAGAAGGTTGGAAATCACTCAAGAAACAAGCTCGTATCCAACGAGAAGCGAGGTTATATTGACGACACTACGGTGATGATGAATCTAGTGATTAGAAGATATAAACTTTCTATAGTGCATCCTCTCGATTCTTTGGCATGTAGTGTGTATAAATTAATTTACCGCCATGTTAAACCCATGGGATCACAACGCAATAATAACCAGGAGACCGGGATACACTACAAGACTCACTTAATATAATTGAAGTCGGTCTTCATGTTAATACAACTTCCCAATGCTCCTTTCTTCAGGTCGTGCATGCTGTTCTGCCATTCCTGGACTGCAGGCCAGTCGGCAATAGAAATGTAGCACTCGCAGGCCTTATTTCCCAAATAGTTCACCACTTCTGGCAAAGGATCGCTAGGTTTTGTTAGAACGGTCTTACGGGCGTCACCTGCAAATCACAAATAGATAAGAGTTTACAGAAATGGCCAAAAAATAAGGCTGCGCAGCCTGAAAAAGCACAATGTAAAATGATAAACACAAAAAAAAAAAAAAGTACCTGACTGCACGCAACGTAAAAAGCACAAGGTGTGTATAGGTCAGGACACGCACGTACCGTTCGCATGTTTGGGGCTCGCAGAGGTGCTGCTGGAATTCGCCAATTTCAGAACAGTTTTGTCAAATCCTGACGTGCTGCAATCTACCCCGGTCATGGCGCATAAATGTTCCTGATACTCCACGGCTGCTTTCTCAAACCTACCGGAACAAAAAACAGACTGTAAATTCACAACGAAAAAAAGGGAATTTTGTTTACTTACCGTAAATTCCTTTTCTTCTAGCTCCTATTGGGAGACCCAGACAATTGGGTGTATAGCTTCTGCCTCCGGAGGCCACTCAAAGTATTACACTTTAAAAAGTGTAACCCCCTCCCCTCTGCCTATACACCCTCCCGTGGACCACGGGCTCCTCAGTTTTGGTGCAAAAGCAGGAAGGAGGAAACTTATAAATTGGTCTAAGGTAAATTCAATCCGAAGGATGTTCGGAGAACTGAAGACCATGAACCAAAAGAACAATTCAACATGAACAACATGTGTACACAAAAGAACAACCAGCCCGAAGGGAACAGGGGCGGGTGCTGGGTCTCCCAATAGGAGCTAGAAGAAAAGGAATTTACGGTAAGTAAACAAAATTCCCTTCTTCTTTGTCGCTCCATTGGGAGACCCAGACAATTGGGACGTCCAAAAGCAGTCCCTGGGTGGGTAAAAGAATACCTCAATAAAAAGAGCCGAAAACGGCCCCCTCTTACAGGTGGGCAACCGCCGCCTGAAGGACTCTCCTACCTAGACTGGCGTCTGCCGAAGCATAGGTATGCACTTGATAGTGTTTCGTGAAAGTGTGCAGACTAGACCACGTAGCTGCCTGACACACCTGCTGAGCCGTAGCCCGGTGCCGCAATGCCCAGGACGCACCTACGGCTCTGGTAGAATGGGCTTTCAGCCCTGAAGGGAGCGGAAGCCCGGAAGAACGGTAGGCCTCGAGAATCGGTTCCTTGATCCACCGAGCCAAGGTTGACTTGGAGGCCTGAGAGCCTTTACGCTGGCCAGCGACAAGGACAAAGAGCGCATCTGAACGGCGCAGTGGCGCCGTGCGAGACACGTAGAGCCGGAGTGCTCTCACTAGATCCAAAGAGTGCAAATCCTTTTCACACTGGTGAATTGGATTAGGGCAAAAGGAAGGCAAGGAGATATCCTGATTGAGATGAAAAGGGGATACCACCTTAGGGAGAAATTCCGGGACAGGACGCAGAACCACCTTATCCTGGTGAAAAACCAGGAAAGGGGCTTTGCATGACAGCGCTGCAAGCTCAGACACTCTCCGAAGTGATGTGACTGCCACCAGGAAGGCCACCTTCTGCGAAAGACGTGAGAGAGACCTCCCGCAGCGGTTCGAAAGGTGGTTTTTGAAGAGCCGTCAGGACCCTGTTAAGATCCCAGGGTTCCAACCAGGGCCGGACTGGGACTAAAATTCAGCCCTGGCATTTGGGGGTACACGGGCCCACTTTTTGCATGGTGAATGTGCAGTATCTTTGTGCACTTGTAGATTGTGTAACATGACCATATAACATGTAGTCACGGCTGCGTCCAGTATTACAGCTCAGGCTGTAGCTGTTATTGCTCTTAGGGGTACTTTGCACGTTGTGACATCGCTACTGCAATAACGTCGGGGTCAAATCGAAAGTGACGTTGCAACATGTAAAGCCTAGATGCACCGATAAACGATCGCAAAAGCGTCGTAAATCTATGATCTGTGTAGTGTCAATCATTTCCATAATTTCGCTGCAGCGACAGGTACGATGTTGTTCCTCGTTCTTGCGGCAGCACACATCGCTGTGTATGAAGCCGCAGGAGCGAGGAACATCTCCTTACCTGCGTGCCGGCTATGCGGAAGGAAGGAGCTGGGCGGGATGTTTACATCCCGCTCATCTCCGCCCCTCCACTTCTATTAGCCGCCTGCCGTGTGATGCCACACGACCCGCCCCCTTAGGAAGGAGGCGGGTCACCGGCCAGAGCGACGTCGCAGGGCAGGTAAGTGCATGTGAAGCTGCCGTAGCGATAATGTTCGCTACGGCAGCTATCACAAGATATCGCATGTGCGACGGGGGCGGGACTATTGCGCTCGGCATCTCTATCATAGGCTAGCGATGTCGTAGTGTGCAAAGGACCCCTTAGTAGCAGGACCTGGTGAAGCTGATATTTTCCCTACAGAGCTGGGTCTCGCAGATAATGAAGAGGATGCTGCTCTCCACATAATGCTGCGGTCACATAACTGATGGGCAGGGATACAAAATCAGATCCCCCTGAACTAATATTGATGACCTATTCTACAGATAGGTGATCAGGGAAGCTGTTTTCACTGGTGATAATTTTGGACACATACCACTTAGGGAATATGCAAAGAAATTTTTAAGAGGCATATCCCACCATGGAAACTACTATGAAAAAAATCCTCGAATGACCATATGCAGAGGTGTATCTAGGATTTCCAGCACCCGGGGCAACAATTCAGTTTGGCGCCCCCCCACCCACCAAGCGGTTTAGGTAGCCATCATGTGACCAGTCACTCATATGTGATTTGCAGTTGCACACTTGGTTACATGATGACAAACTGCTCTTAATAATTCTCTTAATGTTCAATGAAAAACGTAAGAAGAAGAAGGGAATTTTGTTTACTTACTGTAAATTCCTTTTCTTCTAGCTCTAATTGGGAGACCCAGACAATTGGGTGTATAGGCTATGCCTCCGGAGGCCGCACAAAGTACTACACTCAAAAGTGTTAAGCCCCTCCCCTTCTGCCTATACACCCCCCGTGCTCCCACGGGCTCCTCAGTTTTGGTGCAAAAGCAAGAAGGAGGAAAAAGAATTATCAACTGGTTTAAAGTAACTTCAATCCGAAGGAATATCGGAGAACTAAAACCATTCAACATGAACAACATGTGTACACAAAAAAACAGGGGCGGGTGCTGGGTCTCCCAATTAGAGCTAGAAGAAAAGGAATTTACGGTAAGTAAACAAAATTCCCTTCTTTTTCGCTCTATTGGGAGACCCAGACAATTGGGACGTCCAAAAGCAGTCACTGGGTGGGTAAAATAATACCTTGTAAGAGAGCCGTAAAACGGCCCTTTCCTACAGGTGGGCAACCGCCGCCTGAAGGACTCGTCTACCTAGGCTGGCATCCGCCGCAGCATAGGTATGCACCTGATAGTGCTTCGTGAAAGTGTGCAGGCTCGACCAGGTAGCCGCCTGACACACCTGTTGAGCCGTAGCCTGGTGCCTCAAAGCCCAGGACGCTCCCACGGCTCTGGTAGAATGGGCCTTCAGCCCTGAGGGAACCGGAAGCCCAGCCGAACGGTAAGCTTCGATAATTGGCTCCTTGATCCACCGAGCCAGGGTTGATTTGGAAGCCTGTGAACCTTTACGCTGGCCAGCGACAAGGACAAAGAGTGCATCCGAGCGGCGCAGGGGCGCCGTACGAGAAATGTAGAGTCTGAGTGCTCTCACCAGATCTAACAAGTGCAAATCCTTTTCACATTGGTGAACTGGATGAGGATAAAAAGAAGGTAAGGAAATATCCTGATTGAGATGAAAGGGGGATACCACCTTAGGAAGAAATTCCGGAACCGGACGTAGAACCACCTTGTCCTGGTGAAACACCAGAAAAGGGGCTTTGCACGACAACGCTGCTAGCTCAGACACTCTCCGAAGAGAAGTGACTGCTACTAGAAAAACCACTTTCTGCGAAAGTCGTGAGAGGGAGATATCTCTCATTGGCTCGAAAGGTGGTTTCTGAAGAACCATCAGCACCCTGTTTAGATCCCAGGGTTCTAACGGCCGCTTGTAAGGTGGAACGATGTGACAAACTCCCTGCAGGAACGTGCGTACCTGTGGAAGTCTAGCTAGGCGCTTCTGGAAAAACACAGAGCGCCGAAACTTGTCCCTTAAGGGAGCTGAGCGACAAACCCTTTTCCAGTCCAGATTGAAGGAAGGACAGAAAAGTAGGTAATGCAAATGGCCAGGGAGAAAAACCCTGAGCAGAGCACCATGACAGAAAAATTCTCCACGTCCTGTGATAGATCTTGGCGGACGTTGGTTTTCTAGCCTGTCTCATAGTGGCAATGACCTCTTGAGATAACCCTGAAGACGCTAGGATCCAGGACTCAATGGCCACACAGTCAGGTTGAGGGCCGCAGAATTCAGATGGAAAAACGGCCCTTGAGATAGCAAGTCTGGTCGGTCTGGTATTGCCCACGGTTGGCCGACCGTGAGATGCCACAGATCCGGGTACCACGACCGCCTCGGCCAGTCTGGAGCGACGAGGATGACGCGGCGGCAGTCGGCCCTGATCTTGCGTAACACTCTGGGCAACAGTGCCAGCGGGGGAAACACATAAGGGAGCTGAAACTGCGACCAATCCTGAACTAAGGCGTCTGCCGCCAGAGCTCTGGGATCTTGAGACCGTGCCATGAACATTGGTACCTTGTTGTTGTGCCGGGACGCCATGAGGTCGATGTCCGGCACCCCCCAGCGGCAACAGATCTCCTGAAACACGTCCGGGTGAAGGGACCATTCCCCTGCGTCCATGCCCTGGCGACTGAGATAATCTGCTTCCCAGTTTTCTACGCCTGGGATGTGAACTGCGGATATGGTGGAGGCCGTGGCTTCCACCCACATCAAAATCCGCCGGACTTCCTGGAAGGCTTGTCGACTGCGTGTGCCGCCTTGGTGGTTGATGTATGCCACCGCTGTGGAATTGTCCGACTGAATTCGGATCTGCTTGCCTTCCAGCCACTGCTGGAACGCTTTCAGGGCAAGATACACTGCCCGTATTTCCAGAACATTGATCTGAAGCGAGGACTCTTGCCGGGTCCACGTACCCGGAGCCCTGTGGTGGAGAAAAACCGCTCCCCACCCTGACCGACTCGCGTCCGTCGTGACTACTTCCCAGGATGGGGGTAGGAAGGATTTCCCCTTCGATAATGAAGTGGGAAGAAGCCACCACCGAAGGGAGGCTTTGGTCGCCTGAGAGAGGGAGACGGTCCTGTCGAGGGACGTCGGCTTCCTGTCCCATTTGCGTAGGATGTCCCATTGAAGGGGACGCAGGTGAAACTGCGCGAAAGGGACTGCTTCCATTGCTGCCACCATCTTCCCCAGGAAGTGCATGAGGCGCCTCAAGGGGTGTGACTGGCCTTGAAGGAGAGATTGTACCCCTGTCTGTAGTGACTGCTGCTTGATCAGCGGAAGCTTCACTATCGCTGAGAGGGTATGGAACTCCATGCCAAGGTATGTCAGCGATTGGGCCGGTGTCAGATTTGACTTTGGAAAATTGATGATCCACCCGAAACTCTGGAGAGTCTCCAGGGTAGCGTCGAGGCTGTGTTGGCATGCCTCCTGAGAGGGTGCCTTGATCAACAGATCGTCCAAGTACGGGATCACCGAGTGACCCTGAGAATGGAGGACCGCAACTACAGTAGCCATAACCTTGGTGAAAACCCGTGGGGCTGTTGCCAGGCCGAACGGCAGTGCCACGAACTGCAGGTGTTCGTTTTCTATGGCGAAGTGCAAGAAGCGCTGGTGCTCTGGGGCAATCGGAACGTGGAGATAAGCATCTTTGATATCGATCGATGCAAGGAAATCTCCTTGGGACATTGAGGCGATGACGGAGCGGAGGGATTCCATCCGGAACCGCCTGGTCTTTACGTGTTTGTTGAGAAGTTTCAGGTCCAGGACAGGACGGAAAGACCCGTCCTTCTTTGGGACCACAAACAAGTTGGAGTAAAAACCTTGGCCCTGATGCTGAAGAGGAACAGGGACCACCACTCCTTCTGCCTTCAGAGTGCCCAGCGCCTGCAGAAGAGCCTCGGCTCGCTCGGGAGGCGGAGAGGACCTGAAGAATCGAGTCGGGGGACGAGAGGTGAACTCTATCTTGTAACCATGAGACAGAATGTCTCTCACCCAGCGGTCTTTTATTTGTGGCAGCCAGGTGTCGCAAAAGCGGGAGAGCCTGCCACCGACCGAGGATGCTACCGTGTTTCCCCGAAAGTAGGACCCCCCCGAAAGTAAGGCAGGGTGGGGGTTTCGGGGGGGTCCGCCAATGTAGGGCACCCCCCGATTGTAAGGCAGGGTAGCGGGGGGGCCGGGGAATGTAAGGCCGCATATGGGTGGGGGTCCCTGGGGAAAGTACAGGAACTTACCGCTGCCGCTGTTCCCTCGCTCCATCCAGGCCTTCTCCAGTCTCGTGCCACCCGTGGTCCGCCTCCGGTGAATAGCCCCCGCAAGGCTGCCTGCTGGCCATCAGCTCGAGCTGTGATTGGCCAGTCAGCCGGCTCGCAGCTGATTGGCCCTCAGCTCGAGCTGCGATTGGCCGGTCAGCCGGCTCGCAGCTGATTGGCCCTCAGCTCGAGCTGCGATTGGCCAGTCAGCCGGCTCGCAGCTGATTGGCCGAAATCAGCCGCAACGTCACCGCCTGCAGGCTCGCTCCGATTTCGGTAAGTTCCGAAACTCTGTGTGTGTGTGTACGTACGGTATGTGTATGGGTGCCGTATGGGGCTGTGTGTGTGTGTACGTACGGTATGTGTATGGGTGCCGTATGGGGGTGTGTGTGTGTGTGTGTGTGTGTGTGTGTGTGTGTGTGTGTGTGTGTGTGTGTGTGTGTGTGTGTGTGTGTGTGTGTGTGCGTGTACGTACGGTATGTGTATGGGTGCCGTATGGGGCTGTATGTGTCAGTGTACGGTACCGGTACGATATGTGTGTGGGTGCCGTGTGGGGCTGTACCGGTACCGTATGTGTCAGTGTGTGTGGTGGCAGAGTGGGGGGCAGAACCACTGTATGGGGAGGCTGCAGGGGGGAGGATGGGGTGGATGCCGGATCTCAAACAATGGGGAGGCTGCAGGGGGGAGGAAGGGGTGGATGCCAGATCTCAAACAATGGGGAGGCTGCAGGGGGGAGGAAGGGGTGGATGCCGGATCTCAAACAATGGGGAGGCTGCAGGGGGGAGGATTGTCATTTTTTTTCCAATGTAAGGCCTCCCCCGAAAGTAAGGCAGGGTGGGACTTTTGGGGGTAAAATTAATGTAAGACAGGGCCTTACTTTCGGGGAAACACGGTACTAGAGGAGGTCGAAAGTCATGAGGAAGCCGCTTTGTTAGCGGTGCCTCCAATGGTCTTTTTAGGACGTGACTTAGACCGCCATGCATCAGAGTTCCTTTGTTCTTTCCGAGACCTTTTGGACGAGGAGAATTGGGACCTGCCCGCGCCCCGAAAGGACCGAAACCTCGACTGCCCTCTCCTCTGTTGGGGGATGTTCTGTTTGGGCTGGGGTAAGGATGTATCCTTTCCCTTGGATTGTTTGATGATTTCATCCAGGCGCTCGCCAAACAGCCTGTCGCCAGAAATTGGCAAACTGGTTAAGCGCTTTTTGGAAGCAGAATCTGCCTTCCATTCCCGTAGCCACAAGGCCCTGCGGAGTACCACCGAATTGGCGGCCGCAACCGCCGTACGGCTCACAGAGTCCAGGACAGCATTAATAGCGTAAGACGCAATTGCCGAGGTCTGGGTGGTAATGGATGCCACTTGTGGCGCGGCCGTGCATGTGGCTGCTTCAATTTGCGCTTGACCTGCTGAGATAGCTTGCAGCGCCCATACGGCTGCGAATGCTGGGGCAAAAGAAGCTCCGATAGCTTCATAGATGGATTTCAACCAGAGCTCCATCTGCCTGTCAGTGGCATCTTTGAGCGAGGCCCCATCTTCCACTGCAAGTATGGATCTAGCCGCCAGTCTGGAGATTGGAGGATCCACTTTGGGGCATTGAGTCCAACCTTTAACCACGTCCGGGGGGAAAGGATAACGTGTATCCTTAAGGCGCTTAGAAAAACGCTTATCTGGACAAGCATGGTGATTCTGGATTGCCTCTCTGAAATCAGAGTGGTCTAGAAACATACTCTGTGTACGCTTGGGGAACCTGAAACGAAATTTCTCCTGCTGCGAAGCTGACTCCTCCGCCGGAGGGGCTGAGGGAGAAATATCCAGCAACTGATGGATGGACGCAATAAGATCGTTCACTATGGCGTCCCCGTCTGGAGTATTAAGATTGAGAGCGCTCTCAGGATCCGAATCCTGATCAGCTGTCTCAGCATCATCAACCAAGGATTCCCCCCGCTGAGACCCTAAACAATATGATGTCGAGGGAAATTCTAAGCGAGCCCGCTTAGTCGATCTGGGGCTGGGGTCTAAGTCCGAACCCTCAGTCTGGGATGTATGAGATACCCCGGGAGGACATTGAAGGTCCAACTGAGGTGGGCCAGGGAACAATGATTCACCAGAGTCCCTTTGCTGAGATACCGGCCTGGACTGCAAGGCTTCTAGTATCTTAGCCATAGTCTCAGAGAGTTTTGCAAACTCAGTCCCCGTCACCTGGACAGTGTCGACAGGTGGCTCCCCCTGGGCCCCTCTTAGCATAGGCTCCGGCTGAAGAAGTGTCACAGGGGCCGAACACTGCACACAATGAGGGTCAGTGGAACCTGTCGGTAGTGGGGTCTTACATGCGGCGCAGGCAGCATAATAAGCCTGTGCTTTGGCACCCCTGCCTTTTGTGGGCGCCATGCTATAGTTTTCCCTGAGTAACACAATAGGGTATATAGCCAGAATGAACTGTGCTCATACAGTGTAAAGAGTATACAATACACAAATAATGTACCAGTACACTACAGCACCATGGTGCTAGCACCAACAGGTGCTGCTTACCAGCCGCCTAAAGCGGTTGTGAGGCCACCAGAGACCGTGTCTGGGTCTCTCAGGATTTGTCCCTCTCTGCAGCGTCGGAGGAGCTGACAGGAATGGCTGCGGCGTCCTGACGAGAGGAGGGAGCTGTGGGCGTGGCCGAGAAAGAGCGGGAACTGGTGCTCACACTGTGCACAGTGAGGGGGGTGGAGTATGTAAATCATACTCCCGCCCTCAGTGCTGCTCGCTCTGCAGCGTCCCGCCCTTCCCCTGCCTGTCAGGGCTGAGGGCGGGAGAAAGGAAACTAGGCCGCAAGCAAGCCGGGGACTCTAGTAATAAACGCGGCCGCCGTAAAAGCGCGGCCGGCGTGAAAGTCCCCGGCGAACTACAAGTCCCAGCCGCGCCGCAGTCTCCCATGGCAGCGGCGGTTAGTGCGGTAGCCCCTACATATAAATACACTCAGCGACGCTGAGTGTATAATGGCACATATAGACCCGGTCAGCGCCGCGGTCCCCGGTGCACTAGCACACCCAGCAATGCTGGAGTGTTGCTGTGCGCGGTCCCCACGGGGACACAGAGTACCTCCAAGATGCAGGGCCATGTCCCTGAACGGTACCTGGCTCCTATCCATCAGGCTCCACAGGAGTTGTGGATGAAGCACGGTCTCAGTGCCTGGAGACCGATGGGATCCCACTTCGCCCAGAGCCCTGAGGGGGATGGGGAAGGAAAACAGCATGTGGGCTCCAGCCTCCGTACCCGCAATGGATACCTCAACCTTAACAACACCGCCGACAAGAGTGGGGTGAGAAGGGAGCATGCTGGGGGCCCTATATGGGCCCACTTTTCTTCCATCCGACATAGTCAGCAGCTGCTGCTGACTAATCTGTGGAGCTGTGCATGTCTGCCTCCTTCGCACAAAGCAAAAAACTGAGGAGCCCGTGGGAGCACGGGGGGTGTATAGGCAGAAGGGGAGGGGCTTAACACTTTTAAGTGTAGTACTTTGTGCGGCCTCCGGAGGCATAGCCTATACACCCAATTGTCTGGGTCTCCCAATAGAGCGAAAAAGAAAAGCTAGTTGTCAGATGCAAGTATTAAAATCACATATGAGTGGAGTGGCCATGTGGTGACTGCTGGAACTATCGAGCAGAGCTGAATCCTGACAGGGAGTATATTACACACTGTCAGGATTGGGTTACAGTGCTTAATTTTATAATTAAAGGACTTGTCCAGGTTTGAGATTAAAGTCTGCAGTCACTAGGTGTCACTCTATGTGACTGCAGCTTCTGAGTTCTCACAGCACTTGCACTGCAGACTTCTAGGACTCTCCGGTGCCAGTGGTGGGAGTGGGCGTCATATGAGCACAAGTATGCGATTTGTATACCTCTGGCCACATTCTGACTAGACGCGTCCAGCCTTAATTCATTTTTATTGAGCGAGGCCATCCATGTCTAGTCAGCACGTGACCACGTGTATGTAAATCACATACCAGCAGAAGAGAAAACTAACAGCATGCAGTGTGCGCACTGTGAGAACTCAGACGTCTGCAGTCACATAAAGTGACTGCAGACTTATCACAAACTTGGACAACCCCTTTAATGCTCCTAACATAAATGAAAACATAGTAACCCTTAACTTGTCAGACAGCACAATAGTTTATTATAGAGGTTGTCCACTACTTTAACATTGATGGTGTATCCTTAGGATAGGTCACCAATGTGTGATCGGCCAGGGTCCAGCACCAGGCACCCCAGCCAATCGCCTGTTATAGGGGCCGGCAGGTGACTGGAAGTGCTCCGTTCCGGATCTGGTCTGTCTTCTGATAGCGGCCGCAGTCTCCTATTTAAATCAATGAGGAAAATGTGCAGTACCTGGCCACGGTCACTATCAGAAGACTAATCAGATCCGGAAATAAGCATTTCCAACCACCTGCACCAACAGCAGCTGATCAGCAGGGGTCCCAGACCCAGGCAGGTCAGACACTGATGACCTATTCTAAGCATAGGTCATCAATGTTAAAGTAATATTACAATTTATGAATTACTACTTGTGTAGAGGATCAGAATTAAGAACAGCACCAGAACCACCAGAGGTACAGAAATACATAATTAGAACCCCCATCAGTACAGAAACAAAGCATCACAACCACTAGAAATACAGAAATTCATCATCAGAACCAACAGAAAATCATCATAGACCCACAAGCAGTAAAGAGATTCATCATTAGAACCACAAGCAGTACAGAAATACATCCATATAGCTCCATCAGTTCATAAATAGCATCAATACAGAAATACATCAGCAGAACCACAAGCAGTACATGGTACATCAATTGCAATGTCAGGTCAGACCCATATATTGTACATTTGATTTGTATTACATGAAGCTACAACTTCCAGTACATCCTTAAAGGGAATCTTTCACCAGGTGTTTTCCACCTAATCCAAGAGCAGCATAATGTAGGGGCAGAGACCCTGATTCCAGCGATGCGTCACTTACTAGGCTGTTTAATGTAGTTTTGATAAAATCAATAATTAATCAGCAGTAGAT
The DNA here is from genome assembly GCF_048569485.1 of Anomaloglossus baeobatrachus. NCBI lineage: Eukaryota > Metazoa > Chordata > Amphibia > Anura > Aromobatidae > Anomaloglossus > Anomaloglossus baeobatrachus. Next base: position 240,902,175 of record NC_134359.1, read on the forward strand.
TATCATTAGAGGATGACTTTGCGTGCTGCCAGGTAGTCCTGCATATTCATGAGCTCTGTATAACTGCTACGGTAGCTCTGCAGCACAGGAGACAGCAGACAGTTCAGTAAGTGACACATCGCTGGAATCAGGGTCTCTGCCCCTACGTTATGCTGCTTTCAGATGAGGGAGCAAAAACCTGGTGACAGATTCCATTTAACAATGGTAAAGAGATACTTGGGAGTTATCGGTCATCATCAGATTGCAGACCACAGTAAGGCCTCTGTTCTACTTGTGTTTTGCACAGACGAGTGCAATCTGATAAAACATTGGACTGCACTCGCACCAGTGCAAAACTATGGGGCAGTGTCCATCTGTGATTGATTTTCCATGCCATATTAGCCTGAGAAAAGAATCGCAGCATGCTGGGTTTGGCAGTGGTTCTCAGCTCCCATACAAGTCTATGGGAGAGTGTGAAATATTGCACTGCACTCGAACGTCATCAGAGTGCAATGTGATGTACGCAGAGACAGGCAGCGGAGAAGAGGGGGAAAGTGCCCCCTCTCCTCCGCAACTGTGATCTGATTGCACAATCGCCTGACAGTCTATGTAATAAATTGTGGGGTGGGGAGGATTTCCCCACATACATAGCATCACTCCTTTCCCTACATACAAAACATTACCCACTTCCTCAAGCAGCCCAACACAAGTAACTGTAACCCTTCCCCATGCAACCCCCAGAACGTAGCCCCCAGCATATAACATAATACCTATGCAGGCCTCTGCATGTAACATCACCCCCATCACCACACAGGCAGCCCCCAGCACGCAACATCACCCCTTCATGTAGCCCCACGCATGAAGCCCCCTAGCACCTGTAACATCACCCCCTTTCCTGCACAGCCTCCCAGTACATAGCCCCATACATAACAGAGTTCACCCCTTTCCCCATCCAGCCCCATGTATGTAAAATTCACATCTTCCCCTGTACCATCCCACAATTTGCAGCACCTTCTGTGTACAATTCCCAATATGCAGCCCCCCATGTAGGAACATCCAGCTCTGCTGTGCCCCCAAAGCAGCACCTCACATTACTCACCCTCAGTCCCTCTCTCCTGGGTGCAGCCCCTCTCTCCTGGGTGCAGCCCCTCTCTCCTGGGTGCAGCCCCTCTCTCCTGGGTGCAGCCCCTCAGTGTGATCTCTCCACAGCTCCTCAGCTCCAGCAGCCACAGCACAACGCTGAGCACTGGTGATGGAAGTTCAGCTCCGCACTGGAGAAGGAGGCCCCGCCCCTTCCTGCACGTCATCACCTTACAGGAGCAACTACATTCTAGCCGCCGATGATTCCCCTGCTGCGGCTCCGCTGCCTGTGCTGTGCTGTGCTGCGCAGCATCGCTCCCTGCCGATGCCCGACAGGTGAGGGCAATCTGGCAATGGGCCCCCACAGCCGCGGGCGGCAGCGGCCAGCAGCATTGAAAATTGGCGGCGGGGGCCGCTCACCGGACCCCGCCGCTATAGTGGCGGGTGGCGTCAGCCACAAAATAATTTTAAACAGCAGGCAGACCTGCGGGAGAGGCGGGGGGCGGCCCCCCCACCCCTACACCGGCAAGCCCACCGGGAGAAGTCCCGCCCCTCCCGCCTGTCAGTCCGGGCCTGGTTCCAACGGACGTTTGTAAGGTGGGACTGTGAGGCAAATCCCGGGATATGAAGATGAATTATGACTCCAGTCATAATCCCTCATCACTCCCTGGCAGTGCCCCCCTCCCTTCTTGTTCTCAGTGTTCCACTTACACCTCCATGGCCATGTCCTGTGATATGGAAATTAGGTGGCTTAGGGACAATGGACACAGGATGACTCCCTGCCGTGACCCTGTAGTGGGGGCTGCTAGCTAGTTCGCAAGGCTATGGAAATAGCCAGACAGAACGACTCCAGTAAAAAATGGTTCATATCTCGCAAGCCATATTTCCGATAAATATGGCAACCATAAAAATGGTGTCTCCGCATGCGGACGATGCCGGCACACCCTTTTTATGTATGGTAGCAGGACATTGGGAAATGCCCCAGGCGTGATATCAGCCAATGGGGAACTGGCAGACAGGTCATGAGTCCCCTCGTTCTGTAGCTAAATTCATAACTGTCACAATGAGAGCATTGGCGTCCGCCTACGACGCTCCCAGGCAAAGTTATGGCCCATATTCCATGTTGTGGATTGTCCATAACTCAAGCCAGGGGTGGAGCAGTGCTCCCTCTGAGGTCACTAAGGTAGGAGGGGACCTGGATTTGCCCAGGTTGATAACCCTACTTCGGCCATTTTCCAGTGTTCTTTCGCTGGGGGTCACGTGTAGGAAACATCTGTGGGAGTTCCTGGAAACCTGGTCTACAGCGCCCCCCTGTGGCCAGACGCACAAGGTAACTGATTGAATTGCATACCTGTTTGTAAAACATGCTTTATCTGTAACTGTACTCTGACATATGTATATTCTGTAGATTCCCTATTGTATATATTGTAGTTTCTAGTGTGCTTTAGGCTGATTAAATTATATAATTAATCTTGGGCTGTTCTGTTATCTCGATCTTGAATCCCACGTCTGTGTGTTCGGCTAATAGTTACCGTAAATCGGTTGGTGGCAGCGAATTGTGCCAAGGATTATTGTGGGGAGGCCAGTGAGATTCGGGGAGATTTTATATATTCCGCCCGCGGAGGTCGGGGGAATATATACCCTACTCTCACCGGGGACCCTTCAATAATCGGCATAAGTAGTATAGCGGCCTCCTTGCTTATTGTCGGGCAATTCCATAATTGGCCTGACTATAAGAGGGGCGCTAGAGAGCGCGTCACGTGCTCTGTCTGTCGGTCGGGAGGTATAAAGGAGGGGTGACCCCCACTTGTTACCCCCCGATTGTGACGTACTGGTAGCCAGCGCGGGGGATTTCTGAGTGACCCCCCCGGTGGTTTGTGACATATTGGTGGCATAGCGGTGGGATCGAGATAATAGTGTGTGTGAGTGTGAGACCCATACTCCCAGACACTAAAGACTGCCTGCAGCAGCTGTGGCTACTGGGGTCTTCAGACCAGCTCAACACTAGAGTGTCAGAGTGCAGATACTGTAAGGTGTGTGGAGGCATCAGGTGTCAGTTCTGTGTCAGTGACCAAAAGTCTGCAAGAATGGCTGATGGCACCAGGAGCAGAGCTATGCAACTGGCCAATGCTAAGGCAGGAGCCGAAGAGAGGGAGGACGGTGCTGTGGACAGTAATGAGGAGGTTGTCCACGAGTCCTCCAAGAGCCCGACGCCAGAGAACAGCTCTGCAGAGGACATTGCACAACCTGGCACTGCTGGACAAGATGAGGAGGAGCTCGCCCAAGGGTCCTCAACGAGCCAGATGCCAGCCCTCCGCTCTGCAATGGACAGTGAAGCACCAGGCTCCGCAGCGGGCCGCAGATCACCACGTGCCATTCCACCGAGCCTGGGAGGCTCGGATAGCCTTCTTCAAATGGCTATGGCCCTTCTCCAGGCTGGAGACCAGAAGGGCTACAAGGAACTCCTGGCAGAGCGCAGGGCAGAGCGGCAGGCAGCGCGTGATGCTGAGGCTGCGGAGCGGCAAGCAGCGCGTGAAGAGCGCCAGGCAGAGCGTGAGGCTGCGGAGCGACAGGCAGACCGTGACTACCAGCTGCATCTAGCCAAGCTCCGGCCCTCATCAGCCACACGTGACCTTCAAGACACCAAACTTCCAAAGGTCCGTGTTGAGGACTTCCCAGTGCTGGAGAAGGATGGAGACTTGGACTCTTTCTTGACTGCTTTTGAACGGACTTGCCTGCAGCACCATCTGGACAAGGACCAGTGGGCCAAATACCTGACCCCCCGTTTAAGGGGTAAGGCCCTGGATATCCTTGGGGACTTGCCTGCTGAGGCAGATCAGGGCTACGACACCATCAAGCGGGCCCTGATCCAACAGTACAACCTCACTCCGGAGTCCTACCGCAAGAAGTTCCGGACCCTGCAGAAGGGACCAAAGGACTCCTGGGCTGACCACCGGCGGGCACTTGCCCGAGCTGCCGACCACTGGACCCAAGGCCTGCAGCTTTCCACCGGACCAGAGATCCTGGACTTGGTCATCACGGAGCAACTCTTGTGGAACTGCCCTGAGGATCTCCGCCAGTTCATCCGAGACCAGAAGCCAAAGGGGTCCACGGCTACAGCTGCCCTGGCCGATGACTACACCAACAATCGGGCTCCTGAAGCCAGGAGAGCAGCCAGCAGCAGCACCTGGAGAGGGGGTAAGATGAACTCTGCGACTGCCCCACCTGCCCCTAGACTGCAGGGGGTGTCCCCCTCAACTCCCCTCTCCAGGCCCGTGGCAGAGCCAAGACGGTGCCACCAGTGCAACCTACCTGGACACTTCAAGGCCATGTGCCCTCAGCGTCCCAAGGCCCCGGCTCCGTCCCCGTCCCAAGGGCCGCCCAAGGTGTATTGTGTGGGTGGGGGTGGTGGTAGGTCCTTGGACAGCTTCCAACCTGTCACCGTCGGCCGGTCTGTGACCATAGGACTGCGAGACAGCGCCTCGGAGGTGACTCTGGTGCGGCCTGAGATGGTGTCCCCCCAGGACTTGATCCCTGGAAAAACCCTCGCTGTCTCCGGGATTGGAGGCACTGACCCGGCGCTGCCTGTTGCTGACATTTATGTGGACTGGGGCGCAGGGCGAGGGGTGAGGGAGGTGGGGGTAACTGATCGGATCCCCGCAAACGTGCTACTTGGGACAGATTTGGGGCAGATAACCTCCCAGTTTGGGCCCCCCCCAAGGGCTGAACCTTCAGCCAGTACTGACGTGCCTCCGGACAATGTTAATGTGTTATCTATGAATGATGTGAGAGAGGGGGGAGTGAACTCTGATATTTCTGCTTGCACAGACACCATAGACACACACACAGCTGCAGCTGTGACAGGGGAGGGGGTCAGAGAAAGGTGTGACAATGCCTCTACAAGTAATCAGCCTGTGAGCTGGGATCTGCTGCCCTCTGCAGGGATAAGCAGAGAGCAGGGTGCTGCAGGGGGAGGACCAGTGTGTGGGGTGGGGGCTACCACAGCAAATGTGGGGTCCCCAGAGATTTCACAGCGGGGTTCTGTTGCTGCAGGAGAGGAACAGGCAGGTGAGATTGGGGCCGGTCCAGGAGCGGAAGTGCTCCCAGGTAAGATCTCGGTGCATGGTTCCCCCACAACCGGGGTGTCAGGAAGCCAGGTAGGCCTGCCTGAACCGGCGACTTGGTCAGGAACGGAGGAGGAGCAGGCACGACCCACGGTCGCAGCGGCTGTGGCCGCTGTCACCCGCAGTGGGAGTGCTGGAAGCCAAGGGGCCTCCCGGAGGTCCGATAGCTCTTCCCCTTCTGACCAAGTGGCAGCCGAGTCAGGTGGAGGCCAGGACACAGGTCCCGGGGTACTGACCGAAGATGTGACAGTCTCGTCGATTCTGGCCACATCTAGTCAGGGGTTTCAGGCAGCGTTAGAAGCTGACGACAGCCTGAAAGCTCTTAAGGAGCAGGCGGCCCAGCCTCCCTCGGACTCGGACCCGGAGCGAGTGGTCTGGGACCAAGGACGGCTGTACCGGGCCACGGTCCAGCAGGGTTCACCGGAGGCGTGGCCCAGGGACCGACAGTTGGTGGTACCCTATCCGTTCCGGACGGAGTTGTTGCGGATCGCACATGAGATTCCGATGGCCGGACACCTAGGGATCGCTAAGACCAAGGCCAGGTTAAACCAGCATTTCTACTGGCCAAAAATGGGGGCCGATGTGGCTGCCTACTGCCGTTCGTGTGAAACCTGTCAGAGAGTGGGGAAGGCGGGGCCACACCCCAAAGCCCCACTAGTATCTCTGCCAATCATCGATGAGCCTTTCAGGAGGGTGGCTGTGGATCTGGTCGGCCCGCTGGCCATCCCCAGCAGCTCCGGGAAACGCTTCATACTGACGGTAGTGGACTATGCCACCCGGTACCCAGAAGCAGTGGCCTTGTCGTCCATTCGGGCTGACAAGGTGGCCACCGCATTGCTGGAGATTTTCTCCCGAGTGGGTTTTCCCCAGGAAATGCTCACTGACCGGGGGACCCAATTCATGTCCCAGCTGATGGAGGCCCTCTGTAAGCAAGTCCAGGTGCGACATCTGGTGGCCAGCCCGTACCATCCACAGACTAATGGCCTGTGCGAGCGGTTCAATGGCACCTTAAAGCAGATGCTTAAGATGTTGGTCGACTCCCATGGGCGTGACTGGGAGCGGTATCTCCCACACCTGTTATTTGCTTACCGGGAGGTTCCACAGGCCTCAACAGGATTCTCACCGTTTGAGCTCCTGTACGGGCGACGTGTGCGGGGCCCCCTGGCTCTGGTGAAAGAGGCTTGGGAAGGGGATTTGGCCACCCCTGGAGTGTCGGTTATCGAGTATGTCATGCGCTTCCGGGACAAAATGCAGGCCTTGACGCAACTGGTACACGACAATATGGCTCAAGCCCAGGCCGATCAGAAGCGTTGGTACGACCAGAACGCTTGTGAGAGGACCTACCAAGTGGGTCAAAAGGTGTGGGTACTGGTCCCCGTACCACAGGACAAGCTTCAGGCAGCCTGGGAAGGCCCATACCTCGTGTACCAGCAGCTCAACCCTGTAACGTACCTGGTCACCCTGGACCCTGCCCGTGGAAGGCGGAAGCCCTTCCATGTGAACATGATGAAGGCACATCATGAGCGGGAGGCATGTGCGCTCCCCGTGTGCAACCTGCCCGAGGAGGGAGAAGCGGAAACCCTCTTGGATATGCTAGCCCAGGTTAGGGCAGGCGGATCCATTGAGGATGTGGAGGTTGGCCACCAGCTCTTGGAGGACCAACGGTCCCAGCTGTGGGCCACCCTACACCCCTTCCGGGGGTTGTTTACCAACCAGCCCGGAAGGACTGACTTGGCTGTCCATCACGTGGACACTGGGGATCATCCCCCGATCCGGCGTTCAGCATATCGGGTCTCCCTGGAGGTGCAGCAACACATGCGCCAGGAGATTGACGAGATGCTGAAGCTGGGGGTGATCCAGGCATCCAACAGCGCTTGGGCCTCGCCTGTAGTCCTCGTCCCTAAGAAGGACCGAACCACTCGGTTCTGCGTGGACTACAGGGGGCTCAATGCGGTCACGGTCGCCGATGCGTACCCAATGCCACGCATCGATGACCTGCTCGATCAGTTGGCCGGGGCTCAGTACCTGACCATCATGGATCTGAGCCGGGGATATTGGCAGATCCCCCTGACTCGCAAGGCCAGGGAACGCTCTGCCTTTATTACCCCATTTGGACTGTACGAGTCCACGGTGATGCCATTCGGGATGAGGAATGCCCCTGCCACTTTCCAGCGGATGGTCAACACCCTGCTCAAGGGACTTGAAGGGTACGCGGCCGCGTACCTGGATGACATTGCCGTCTTCAGTCCCACCTGGGAGGACCACCTAGAGCATCTAGCACAGGTGCTCAGGCGGATCCACCGGGCAGGTTTGACCATCAAGCCGGGAAAGTGTCAGCTGGCCATGAGCGAGGTCCAGTACCTCGGTCACCGGGTAGGTGGGAGAACACTGAAGCCCGAGCCTGAGAAAGTGGAAGCCATCGCATCCTGGCCCACCCCCAGGACCAAGAAGCAGGTGATGTCCTTCTTGGGGACCGCTGGGTACTATAGGAGGTTTGTTCCATGCTATAGTAGCCTGGCAAAGCCCTTGACGGACCTCACCAAGAAGAAGCTGCCCTCTGCAGTCGATTGGACAATGGACTGCGAGACAGCCTTCCGGGCCCTAAAGGACGCCCTGTCCAGCCCGCCCGTGCTACAGGCAGCCGACTTCACGCGGCCGTTTGTAGTACAGACCGACGCCAGTGACTTCGGCCTCGGTGCGGTGCTCAGCCAGGTGGACTCTGCGAGCCAAGAGCACCCAGTCTTGTACCTGAGCAGGAAGCTGTTACCAAGGGAAGTTGCCTATTCCACGATGGAGAAGGAGTGCCTGGCCATAGTGTGGGCCCTGCAGCGTCTGCAACCCTATCTATACGGGCGCCACTTCATCGTGGAGACGGACCACAATCCCCTCAGCTGGTTGCACACCGTCTCTGGGACGAATGGGCGATTGTTGCGATGGAGCCTTGCGCTCCAGCAATACAACTTCACCATTCGCCACAAAAGGGGCCGTGACCACGGTAACGCAGACGGGCTGTCCCGACAAGGAGAGGTCGCGGACGGGCGCACGGGGGAACACCGGAGTGTGCTGCCCCCTAGCGCCCTCAAAAGGGGGGAGGTGTGAGGCAAATCCCGGGATATGAAGATGAATTATGACTCCAGTCATAATCCCTCATCACTCCCTGGCAGTGCCCCCCTCCCTTCTTGTTCTCAGTGTTCCACTTACACCTCCATGGCCATGTCCTGTGATATGGAAATTAGGTGGCTTAGGGACAATGGACACAGGATGACTCCCTGCCGTGACCCTGTAGTGGGGGCTGCTAGCTAGTTCGCAAGGCTATGGAAATAGCCAGACAGAACGACTCCAGTAAAAAATGGTTCATATCTCGCAAGCCATATTTCCGATAAATATGGCAACCATAAAAATGGTGTCTCCGCATGCGGACGATGCCGGCACACCCTTTTTATGGGAGCAGGACATTGGGAAATGCCCCAGGCGTGATATCAGCCAATGGGGAACTGGCAGACAGGTCATGAGTCCCCTCGTTCTGTAGCTAAATTCATAACTGTCACAATGAGAGCATTGGCGTCCGCCTACGACGCTCCCAGGCAAATTTATGGCCCATATTCCATGTTGTGGATTGTCCATAACTCAAGCCAGGGGTGGAGCAGTGCTCCCTCTGAGGTCACTAAGGTAGGAGGGGACCTGGATTTGCCCAGGTTGATAACCCTACTTCGGCCATTTTCCAGTGTTCTTTCGCTGGGGGTCACGTGTAGGAAACATCTGTGGGAGTTCCTGGAAACCTGGTCTACAGCGCCCCCCTGTGGCCAGACGCACAAGGTAACTGATTGAATTGCATACCTGTTTGTAAAACATGCTTTATCTGTAACTGTACTCTGACATATGTATATTCTGTAGATTCCCTATTGTATATATTGTAGTTTCTAGTGTGCTTTAGGCTGATTAAATTATATAATTAATCTTGGGCTGTTCTGTTATCTCGATCTTGAATCCCACGTCTGTGTGTTCGGCTAATAGTTACCGTAAATCGGTTGGTGGCAGCGAATTGTGCCAAGGATTATTGTGGGGAGGCCAGTGAGATTCGGGGAGATTTTATATATTCCGCCCGCGGAGGTCGGGGGAATATATACCCTACTCTCACCGGGGACCCTTCAATAATCGGCATAAGTAGTATAGCGGCCTCCTTGCTTATTGTCGGGCAATTCCATAATTGGCCTGACTATAAGAGGGGCGCTAGAGAGCGCGTCACGTGCTCTGTCTGTCGGTCGGGAGGTATAAAGGAGGGGTGACCCCCACTTGTTACCCCCCGATTGTGACGTACTGGTAGCCAGCGCGGGGGATTTCTGAGTGACCCCCCCGGTGGTTTGTGACAGGGACCATGTGGCAGACCCCCTGCAGGAACGTGCGGACCTGCGGAAGCCTGGCTAGACGCTTTTGAAAAAACACGGAGAGCGCCGACAATTGGCCCTTGAGAGAGCCGAGGGACAAACCCTTGTCCATTCCAGATTGTAGGAATGAAAGAAAAGTTGGTAAGGCAAACGGCCATGGAGGAAAACCGTCATCAGCGCACCAGGATAGGAAGATTTGCCAAGACCTGTAATAGATCTTGGCGGACGTTGGCTTCCTGGCTTGTCTCATGGTGGCAATGACATCCTGAGATAACCCTGAAGACGCTAGGAGCCAGGACTCAATGGCCACACAGTCAGGTTGAGGGCCAGAGAATTCAGATGGATAAACGGGCCTTGTGACAGCAAGTCTGGGCGGTCTGGAAGTGCCCACGGTTGACCCACCGTGAGATGCCACAGATCCGGATACCACGACCGCCTCGGCCAGTCTGGGGCGACGAGAATGGCGCGACGGCAGTCGGACCTGATCTTGCGTAGTACTTTGGGCAGCATCGCCAGAGGGGGAAACACATAAGGCAGTCGAAACTGCGACCAATCCTGGACTAACGCGTCCGCCGCCAGAGCTCTGTGATCCTGAGACCGTGCCATGAAGGCCGGGACCTTGTTATTGTGCCGTGACGCCATGAGATCGACGTCCGGCGTTCCCCAGCGGCGGCAGCTCTCTCTCGTCTGGGTGCAGAGACCATTCCCCCGCGTCCATGCCCCGACGACTGAGAAAATCTGATTCCCAGTTTTCTACGCCCGGGATTTGAACAGCGGAGATGGTGGAGCCTGTGGCTTCCACCCACTGCAGAATCCGCCGGACTTCCTGGAACGCTTGACGACTGCGAGTGCCGCCTTGGTGGTTGATGTAGGTGAAAGCAGTGGCGTTGTCCGACTGGATACAGATCTGCCTGCCCTCCAGCCACCGATGGAAAGCCAATAGGGCTAGATATACTGCCCTTATTTCCAGGATATTGATCTGAAGGGACGATTCTATCGGAGTCCAGGTTCCTTGAGCCCTGTGGTGGAGAAAAACCGCTCCCCAACCTGACAGGCTCGCGTCCGTCGTGACTACTTCCCAGGATGGGGGTAGGAAGGATTTCCCCTTCGATAATGAAGTGGGAAGAAGCCACCACTGAAGGGAGGCTTTGGTCGCCTGAGAGAGGGAGACTGTCCTGTCGAGGGACGTCGGCTTCCTGTCCCATTTGCGTAGGATGTCCCATTGAAGGACGACCACAGCCCAGGTTGGGGGTAGGAAGGATTTTCCCCGAGACAGATGTGGGTAGGAGCCACCACTGAAGTGATGTTTTGGTTGCAAGGGAAAGAGATGTTCATGTCGAGGGAAGCCGCACTCTTGTCCCATTTGCGAAGAATGTCCCATTGGAGTGGCCGTAGATGGAATTGCGCGAACGGCACTGCCTCCATAGCTGCCACTATCATCCCCAGGAAGTGCATGAGGCGCCTTAAGGAATGTGACTGACTCCGAAGAAGTGATTGCACCCCTGCCTGCAGAGAAAGCTGTTTGTCCCGCGGTAGCTTGACTAACGCTGGCTGGGTATGAAGCTCCATCCCGAGGTAAGTCAGTGATTGGGTCGGTGTCAACTTGGATTTCGGGAAATTGATGATCCACCCGAACTGCTGGAGAGTCGCCAGAGTGACGGTAAGGCTTTGTTGACACGCCACCCGAGAAGGGGCCCTGACTAGGAGATCGTCTAAGTAGGGGATCACCGAGTGGCCCTAAGAGTGTAGGACCGCCACGACGGATGCCATGACTTTGGTGAAAACCCGTGGGGCTGTCGCCAGGCCGAAAGGTAATGCCACGAACTGGAGGTGTTCGTCTCCGATGGCGAAACGCAGGAAACGATGTTCGGGTGCGATCGGCACATGGAGATAAGCATCCTTGATGTCGATCGATGCTAGGAAGTCTCCTTGTGACATCGAGGCGATGACCGAGCGGAGAGATTCCATCTGAAACCGTCTGGTTCTCACATGTCTGTTGAGTAGCTTGAGGTCCAGAACGGGACGGAATGACCCGTCCTTTTTTGGCACCACGAACAAGTTGGAGTAAAATCCGCGACCACGTTCCTGAAGGGGAACGGGAATCACAACTCCTTCGCTCTTTAGAGCGTCCAGCGCCTGAAAAAGTGCGTCGGCCTGTGCAGGGGGCGGAGAGGTTCTGAAGAAACGAACCGCAGGAAGAGAGCTGAACTCTATCCTGTAACCATGAGACAGAATGTCTCTCACCCATCGGTCTTGAACATGTGGCCACCAGGCGTCGCCAAAGCGGGAGAGCCTGCCACCGACCGAGGATGCGGCTAGGGGAGGCCGAGAGTCATGAGGAGGCAGTCTTGGAGGCAGTGCCTCCTGCGGCCTTTTGGGGGCGTGACTTGGACCGCCACGCATAGGAGTTCCTCTGGCCTTTCTCCGGCCTGTTGGACGAAGAGGATTGGGGCTTGGCGGAGGGACGACAGGACCGAAACCTCGATTGGATTTTTCTCTGCTGAGGTCTCTTAGGTTTGGACTGGGGTAAGGAGGAGTCCTTTCCCGAGGATTCCTTAATAATCTCATCCAATCGTTCGCCAAATAAACGGTCGCCAGAAAAGGGCAAAACAGTTAAGAACCTTTTGGAAGCCTAGTCTGCTTTCCATTCGCGCAGCCACATGGCCCTGCGGACTGCCACGGAGTTAGCAGATGCTACAGCCGTACGGCTAGTGGAGTCTAGGACGGCGTTGATGGCGTAGGACGAAAAAGCTGATGCCTGAGAGGTCAAAGACGAAACATGCGGAGCAGAGTTCCGTGTGACAGCATTAATCTCAGTCAGACAAGCAGAGATTGCTTGGAGAGCCCACACAGCTGCAAAGGCCGGGGCGAAAGACGCGCCCGTGGCCTCATAGATAGAGCTCTTGGTGAAGTCTGTCTGTCAGTGGCATCCTTCAGGGATGAGCCATCGGCAACAGACACAACGGACCTAGCAGCCAATCTGGAGACTGGAGGATCCACCTTGGGAGAGTGAGCCCAGCCCTTAACGACTTCAGGTGGAAAGGGGTAACGCGTGTCAGTGTGACGTTTAGCAAAGCGCTTCTGGACAGCATCCCTGAAGTTAGAGTGATCAAAAAGAAGGGAATTTTGTTTACTTACCGTAAATTCCTTTTCTTCTAGCTCCAATTGGGAGACCCAGACAATTGGGTGTATAGCTTCTGCCTCCGGAGGCCACACAAAGTATTACACTTTAAAAAGTGTAACCCCTCCCCTCTGCCTATACACCCCCCCGTGCATCACGGGCTCCTCAGTTTTGGTGCAAAAGCAGGAAGGAGGAAACTTAAAAATTGGTCTAAAGTAAATTCAATCCGAAGGAAGTTCGGAAAACTGAAAACCATTCAACATGAACAACATGTGTACACAAAGAACAGCCCGAAGGGAACAGGGGCGGGTGCTGGGTCTCCCAATTGGAGCTAGAAGAAAAGGAATTTACGGTAAGTAAACAAAATTCCCTTCTTTGTCGCTCCATTGGGAGACCCAGACAATTGGGACGTCCAAAAGCAGTCCCTGGGTGGGTAAAATAATACCTCGTAATAGAGCCGTAAAACGGCCCCTTCCTACAGGTGGGCAACCGCCGCCTGAAGGACTCGCCTACCTAGGCTGGCATCTGCCGAGGCATAGGTATGCACCTGATAGTGTTTCGTGAAAGTGTGCAGGCTCGACCAGGTAGCCGCCTGACACACCTGCTGAGCCGTAGCCTGGTGCCGCAAAGCCCAGGACGCACCCACGGCTCTGGTAGAATGGGCCTTCAGCCCTGAGGGAACCGGAAGCCCAGAAGAACGGTAGGCTTCGAGAATTGGTTCCTTGATCCACCGAGCCAGGGTTGATTTGGAAGCCTGTGACCCTTTACGCTGGCCAGCGACAAGGACAAAGAGTGCATCCGAGCGGCGCAGGGGCGCCGTACGAGAAATGTAGAGTCTGAGTGCTCTCACCAGATCTAACAAGTGCAAATCCTTTTCACATTGGTGAACTGGATGTGGACAAAAAGAAGGTAAGGAGATATCCTGATTGAGATGAAAGGGGGATACCACCTTAGGGAGAAATTCCGGAACCGGACGCAGAACCACCTTGTCCTGGTGAAACACCAGGAAAGGAGCTTTGCATGACAGCGCTGCTAGCTCAGACACTCTCCGAAGTGATGTGACTGCTACTAAGAAGACCACTTTCTGCGAAAGGCGTGAAAGAGAAATATCCTTCATTGGCTCGAAGGGTGGTTTCTGAAGAGCCATCAGCACCCTGTTCAGATCCCAGGGTTCTAACGGACGCTTGTAAGGAGGGACTATGTGACAAACCCCCTGCAGGAACGTGCGTACCTTTGGAAGTCTGGCTAGGCGCTTCTGAAAAAACACAGAGAGCGCTGAGACTTGTCCCTTAAGGGAGCCGAGCGACAAACCCTTTTCCAATCCGGATTGAAGGAAGGAAAGAAAAGTGGGCAAGGCAAATGGCCAGGGAGTAAAACCCTGATCAGAGCACCAGGATAAGAATATCCTCCACGTCCTGTGGTAGATCTTGGCGGACGTTGGTTTCCTGGCCTGTCTCATAGTGGCAATGACCTCTTGAGATAACCCTGAAGACGCTAGGATCCAGGACTCAATGGCCACACAGTCAGGTTGAGGGCCGCAGAATTCAGATGGAAAAACGGCCCTTGAGACAGCAAGTCTGGTCGGTCTGGTAGTGCCCACGGTTGGCCCACCGTGAGATGCCACAGATCCGGGTACCACGACCTCCTCGGCCAGTCTGGAGCGACGAGGATGGCGCGGCGGCAGTCGGACCTGATCTTGCGTAACACTCTGGGCAACAGTGCCAGAGGAGGAAACACATAAGGCAGTTGAAACTGCGACTAATCCTGAACTAATGCGTCTGCCGCCAGAGCTCTGTGATCTTGAGACCGTGCCATGAATGCCGGGACCTTGTGGTTGTGCCGGGACGCCATTAGGTCGACGTCCGGCATCCCCCAGCGGCAACAGATCTCTTGAAAACACGTCAGGGTGAAGGGACCATTCCCCTGCGTCCATGCCCTGGCGACTGAGAAAGTCTGCTTCCCAGTTTTCTACGCCCGGGATGTGAACTGCGGATATGGTGGATGCTATGGCTTCCACCCACAGCAGAATCCGCCGGACTTCCTGGAAGGCTTGCCGACTGCGTGTTCCGCCTTGGTGGTTGATGTATGCCACCGCTGTGGAGTTGTCCGACTGAATTCGGATCTGCTTGCCTTCCAGCCACGGCTGGAACGCCTTTAGGGCAAGATACACTGCCCTTATCTCCAGAACATTGATCTGAAGGGAGGACTCTGGCTGAGTCCAGGTACCCTGGGCTCTGTGGTGGAGAAAGACCGCTCCCCACCCTGACAGACTCGCGTCCGTCGTGACCACCGCCCAGGATGGGGGTAGGAAGGATTTCCCCTTCGACAATGAAGTGGGAAGAAGCCACCACCGAAGGGAGGCTTTGGCTGCCTGAGAAAGGGTGACGTTCCTGTCGAGGGACGTTGACTTCCTGTCCCACTTGCGGAGAATGTCCCATTGAAGTGGACGCAGATGAAACTGCGCAAAAGGAACTGCCTCCATTGCTGCCACCATCTTCCCTAGGAAGTGCATGAGGCGCCTCAAGGGGTGTGACTGGCCTTGAAGGAGAGATTGCACCCCTGTCTGTAGTGAACGCTGTTTGTCCAGCGGAAGCTTCACTATCGCTGAGAGAGTATGAAACTCCATGCCGAGATATGTCAGTGATTGGGCCGGTGTCAGATTTGACTTTGGGAAATTGATGATCCACCCGAATCTCTGGAGAGTCTCCAGAGCAATGTCCAGGCTGTGTTGGCATGCCACTCGAGAGGGTGCCTTGACAAGCAGATCGTCTAAGTAAGGGATCACCGAGTGTCCCTGAGAGTGTAGGACTGCTACCACTGTTGCCATGACCTTGGTGAAAACCCGTGGTGCTGTCGCCAGGCCGAAAGGCAGTGCCACGAACTGAAGGTGTTCGTCCCCTATGGCGAAACACAGGAAGCGCTGATGCTCTGGTGCAATCGGTACGTGGAGATAAGCATCTTTGATGTCGATTGATGCTAGGAAATCTCCTTGGGACATTGAGGCGATGACGGAGCGGAGCGATTCCATCCGGAACCGCCTGGTTTTTACGTGTTTGTTGAGCAGTTTTAGGTCCAGAACAGGACGGAAAGTTCCGTCCTTTTTTGGCACCACAAACAAGTTGGAGTAAAAACCGTGACCCTGTTGCTGAAGAGGAACAGGGATCACCACTCCTTCTGCCTTCAGAGTGCACACCGCCTGAAGAAGAGCATCGGCTCGCTCGGGGGGCGGAGATGTTCTGAAAAATCGAGTCGGAGGACGAGAGCTGAACTCTATCCTGTAACCGTGAGACAGAATGTCTCTCACCCAACGGTCTTGTACCTGTGGCAGCCAGGCGTCGCAAAAGCGGGAGAGCCTGCCACCGACCGAGGATGCGGTGTGAAGAGGCCGAAAGTCATGAGGAGGCCGCTTTGGGAGCGGTTCCTCCGGCGGTCTTTTTAGGACGTGACTTAGACCGCCATGAATCGGAGTTCGTCTGACCCTTCTGTGGCCTGTTGGACGAGGAGAATTGAGACCTGCCCGCGGGCCGAAAGGACCGAAACCTCGATTGTACCTTCCGTTGTTGAGGTCTATTTGGTTTGGACTGGGGTAAGGATGAGTCCTTTCCCTTGGATTGTTTAATGATTTCATCCAATCGCTCACCAAACAGGCGGTCGCCAGAAAATGGCAAACCGGTTAAGAACTTTTTGGAAGCAGAGTCTGCCTTCCATTCACGTAGCCACATGGCCCTGCGGACTGCCACCGAATTGGCGGATGCTACCGCCGTACGGCTCGCAGAGTCCAGGACAGCATTAATGGCGTAGGACGCAAACGCCGACGCCTGAGAGGTTAAGGACACCACCTGCGGAGCAGAGGCACGTGTGACTGCATTAATCTGCGAGTGACAAGCTGAGATAGCTTGGAGTGCCCATACGGCTGCGAATGCCGGAGCAAAGGACGCGCCGATAGCCTCATAGATGGATTTCAACCAGAGCTCCATCTGTCTGTCAGTGGCATCCTTGAGTGAAGCCCCATCTTCCACTGCAACTATGGATCTAGCCGCCAGTCTGGAGACTGGAGGATCCACCTTGGGACACTGAGCCCAACCCTTGACAACGTCAGGGGGGAAGGGATAACGTGTGTCCTTAAGGCGCTTAGAAAAGCGCTTATCTGGACAAGCTCGGTGTTTCTGGACTGCCTCTCTGAAGTCGGAGTGATCCAGAAACGTACTCACTGTACGCTTGGGAAACCTAAAACGGAATTTCTCCTGCTGAGAAGCTGACTCCTCAATTGGAGGAGCTGGGGGAGAAAGATCCAACACCTGATTGATGGACGCTATAAGGTCATTCACTATGGCGTCTCCTTCTGGTGTATCTAGGTTGAGAGCGGCTTCAGGATCAGAATCCTGATCTGCCACCTCCGCTTCATCCTCTAGAGAGTCCTCCTGCTGCGACCCTGAGCAGTGTGATGAAGTCGAGGGAAGCTCCCAGCGAGCCCGTTTAGGCGGTCTGGGACTGCGGTCCGTGTCAGAGACCTCACCTTGGGACCTATGAGTCACCCCAGGAGCACTTTGCTGCTCCAACCGAGGGGGGCCTGGGGTCAATGATTCAACAGTGCCCGGGGCCTGTGTCACCGGCCTGGACTGCAAGGCTTCTAGTATCTTAGCAGACCATTTATCCATAGTCTCAGAAAGTTTGTCAGCGAATACTGCAAACTCCGTCCCTGTCACCTGGACAGTGGCAGCAGGTGGTTCCACCTGGGCCGAGGGTCCCACCAGTGGCAGAGACTCCGGCTGAGTAAGTGCCACAGGGGCCGAGCAGTGCACACAATGAGGGTAGGTGGAACCTGCCGGTAGTATAGCCGCACATGAGGTACAGGTTGCAAAGTAAGCCTGTGCTTTGGCACCCTTGCTTTTTGCGGACGACATGCTGTTGTCTCCTCCGAGTACAATCCGGGAGGGTATATAGCCAAAAACCAACAGTGCGACCGTACAGAGTAACTGTATAGCATATAAGCATATATATATATATATATACACTTCGGCACCCAGGGGGGCCAGCACCTAGAAACAGGTGCGGATTACCGACCGCCCAAAGCGGTTGTTTGACCACCAGATTCCCTGCCTGGGCCTCCCAGAGCCGTGTTGTCTCTCCTCTCCAGCTTCAGAAGTGCTGACAGGAATGGCTGCCGGCGTTCTGTGAGGAGGAGGGGGGCCGTGGGCGTGCCCTAGAAAGTGCGGGAATCTGGTGCCCCACGGTGCTCAGTGAGGGGGGAGGAGGATACAAAGTATGCTCCAGCCCTCAGCGCTGACGTCCAGTGCAGCGTCCCTCCCTTCCCCTGACTGGCAGGCCCGGGGGCGGGAATATGCGGTACTAGGCCGCAGAAGCCGGGGACTAAAGTTATAAGCGCGGCCGGCAAACAAGCGCGGTCAGCGCGGTAGTCCCGGCGCACTAACACACCCAGCAGTGCTGCAGCGTGTATGACACAAGCGCTCCATGCGCTGTCCCCAAGGGGACACAGAGTACCTCACAGTAGCAGGGCCTTGTCCCTGACGATACCCAGCTCCTGTCCAGCAGATTCCCCAGGGGCTGCGGAGGGAGCACGGTCCCAGTGCCTGGAGACCGATTAGGATCCCACTTCACCCAGAGCCCTTAAGGGATGGGGAAGGAAAACGGCATGTGGCTCCTGCCTATGTACCCGCAATGGGTACCTCTACCTTAACAGCACCGCCGACCAGAGTGGGGTGAGAAGGGAGCATGCCGGGGGCCCTGTTATGGGCCCTCTTTTCTTCCATCCGATATAGTCAGCAGCTGCTGCTGACTAAATTGTGGAGCTATGCGTGCATGTGTGCCTCCTTCGCACAAAGCATAAAAACTGAGGAGCCCGTGATGCACGGTGGGGTGTATAGGCAGAAGGGGAGGGGCTTTACACTTTTAAGTGTAATACTTTGTGTGGCCTCCGGAGGCAGAAGCTATACACCCAATTGTCTGGGTCTCCCAATGGAGCGACAAAGAAACGTATTGCGCGTACGTTTGGGGAACCGAAATTGGTGTTTCTCCTGCTAAGAAGCCGACTCTTCTACAGGAGGAGGCGGTGGTGAGAGATCCAACACCTGGTTGATGGACGAGATAAGATCATTTACTAAGGCGTCCCCCTCAGGTGTATCAAGGTTAAGGGCGAAGTCAGGGTCAGAGCCCTGAGCTCCCCCGTCTGCCTCGTCTTCCTGAGAGTCCTCAAGCTGGGATCCCAAGCAGCGTGAGGAAGTCGGGGAAGAGTCCCAGCGAGACCTCTTAGCCGGTCTGGGACTGCGGTCCGGGCAGGAGTCCTCCGCCTGAGACCTAGGGGCTAACCTGGGAGCGCGCTGCTGCGCGGATCGAGAGGGCCCTGGTGGAGACAAGCTAACAGGGGCCGGGGCCTGTGAAGGGTCCGGTCTGGACTGCAATGCCTCAAGGAGCTTAGAAGACCACTTGTCCATAGACTGTGCAATGGATTGAGAAAGTGACAGAGAGTTTCTCAGCGAAAGAGGCCAACACCGGTGACTCTGTCCCTGCAGCCTGCTCAGGGGGAGCAGGGGGGTCCACATGAGCCGAGGGGCCCACCAGTGCCCGAGGCTCCGGCTGAGCAAGCGAGGCAGGAGTCGAGCATTGCTCACAGTGAGGGTAGGTGGATCCCGCAGGCAACATAGCCCCACAAGAGGTACAGGCCGCGAAAAAAACCTGTGCCTTAGTAGCTTTGCTCCTTGTGGACGACATGCTGTTGTCTCCTAGGAGAGTGACCACTGAGGGTATATGGGAAAAGGGTATACAGCCTGACCGAACAGATATATACATATCTATTATATATATACATATCTAATATATATATATATATATATATATATATATATATATATATATATATATCTATATCTATCTATCTATTATATATATATATATCTATTATATATCTATCTATCTATATCTATCTATATCTATCTATCTATCTATCTATATCTATCTATATCTATCTATCTATCTATATCTATATCTATCTATATCTATCTATATCTATCTATCTATCTATCTATCTATATCTATCTCTATCTATCTCTATCTCTATCTATCTCTATCTATCTCTATCTCTCTCTATCTCTATCTATCTCTATCTCTATCTCTATCTATATCTATCTCTATCTATCTCTATCTCTATCTATCTCTATCTCTATCTATCTCTATCTATCTCTATCTCTATCTATCTCTATCTCTATCTCTATCTATCTCTATCTCTATCTATCTCTATCTCTATCTATCTCTATCTCTATCTATCTCTATCTCTATCTATCTCTATCTCTATCTATCTCTATCTCTATCTATCTCTATCTATCTCTATCTCTATCTATCTCTCTCTATCTCTATCTATCTCTATCTCTATCTATCTCTATCTCTATCTATCTCTATCTCTATCTATCTCTATCTCTATCTATCTCTATCTCTATCTATCTCTATCTCTATCTCTATCTATCTCTATCTATCTCTATCTCTATCTATCTCTATCTCTATCTATCTCTATCTCTATCTATCTCTATCTCTATCTATCTCTATCTCTATCTCTATCTATCTCTATCTATCTCTATCTCTATCTATCTCTATCTCTATCTATCTCTATCTCTATCTATCTCTATCTCTATCTATCTCTATCTCTATCTATCTCTATCTCTATCTATCTCTATCTCTATCTCTATCTATCTCTATCTATCTCTATCTCTATCTATCTCTATCTCTATCTATCTCTATCTATCTCTATCTCTATCTATCTCTATCTCTATCTATCTCTATCTCTATCTCTATCTATCTCTATCTCTATCTATCTCTATCTCTATCTATCTCTATCTCTATCTATCTCTATCTCTATCTATCTCTATCTCTATCTATCTCTATCTCTATCTATCTCTATCTCTATCTATCTCTATCTCTATCTATCTCTATCTATCTCTCTCTATCTCTATCTATCTCTATCTCTATCTATCTCTATCTCTATCTATCTCTATCTCTATCTATCTCTATCTCTATCTATCTCTATCTCTATCTCTATCTATCTCTATCTCTATCTATCTCTATCTATCTATCTCTATCTCTCTCTATATCTATCTCTATCTATCTCTATCTCTATCTATCTCTCTCTATCTCTATCTATCTCTATCTATCTCTATCTCTATCTATCTCTATCTCTATCTATCTCTATCTCTATCTATCTCTATCTATCTCTATCTCTATCTCTATCTCTATCTCTATCTATCTCTCTCTATCTCTATCTATCTCTATCTATCTCTATCTCTATCTATCTCTATCTCTATCTATCTCTATCTCTATCTATCTCTATCTCTATCTATCTCTATCTCTATCTATCTCTATCTCTATCTATCTCTATCTCTATCTATCTCTATCTCTATCTATCTCTATCTCTATCTATCTCTATCTATCTCTCTCTATCTCTATCTATCTCTATCTCTATCTATCTCTATCTCTATCTATCTCTATCTCTATCTATCTCTATCTCTATCTATCTCTATCTCTATCTCTATCTATCTCTATCTCTATCTATCTCTATCTATCTATCTCTATCTCTCTCTATATCTATCTCTATCTATCTCTATCTCTATCTATCTCTATCTCTATCTCTATCTATCTCTATCTCTATCTATCTCTATCTCTATCTATCTCTATCTATCTCTATCTCTATCTCTATCTCTATCTCTATCTCTATCTCTATCTATCTCTCTCTATCTCTATCTATCTCTCTCTATCTCTATCTATCTCTATCTCTATCTATCTCTATCTCTATCTCTATCTATCTCTATCTCTATCTCTATCTATCTCTATCTCTATCTATCTCTATCTCTATCTCTATCTCTATCTCTATCTATCTCTATCTATCTCTCTCTATCTCTCTCTATCTCTCTCTATCTCTCTATCTCTCTATCTCTCTATCTCTCTATCTCTCTATCTCTCTATCTCTCTATCTCTCTATCTCTCTATCTCTCTATCTCTCTATCTCTCTATCTCTCTATCTCTCTATATATATATATATATATATATATATATATATATATATATATATATATATATATATATATATATATATATATATATATATATATATATATATATATATATATATATATATATATATATATATATATATATATATATATATATATATATATATATTAGTGTGTATCTATTCCGGCACCCTGGGGGAACCAGCACCGGGTGACCGGTGTGGCTTACCGACCGCTAACGAGCGGAGTGTGTCCTCCAGATTGCCTGTCGTGGATCCCCCGGAGCTGCAGAGCTGTGTTCACTGAGAAGCGTCCACCAGCAGAATGCCAGAAAATGGCCGCCGGAGCTCTCAGGGGAGGAGTGGGGCAGAGGGCGGCGCCAGCAAAGAGCGGGAATCTGGGGTCCCCACAGTGGTCAGTGAGGGGGGAGGGAGACATGCAGGATGCTCCAGCCCTCACATCCGACGTCATGTCGGTAATCCCGCCCTCACCCCTGACAGGCAGGCCCGGGGGTGGGATTTTCGCGACTAGGCCGCGGCGAAGCCGGGGACTAAATTTGAGGCCGCGCCCGACGAGCAGGCATGGTCGGCGCGGAAGTCCACCGGGCTCCTCAGTTTTTCAACTGCTGCGGCTTCCGGGAAGAAGGTGAGCTCCTGTACAGTCCCCCATGGGGACACAGAGTACCTTTAGGTTGCAGGGCCCGGTCCCCGAGGATGAAGAGGCTCCGGTCCGGTAGGTTCCACCAGGGGCTGCGGATGGAGCACGGTCCCAGCAAATGGATGACCGCTCAGGATCCCACTTCTCCCAGAGCCGTATAAGGGATGGTGAAGGAGACGGCATGTGGCTCCAGCCTGCGTACCCGCAATGGGTACCTCAACCTTAACAACACCGCCGACATAGTGGGGTGAGAAGGGAACATGCCTGGGGCCCCATCGGGGTCCTCTTTTCTTCCATCCGACATAACTAAGTATGAGAATGTATGAGTGGATGTGTGCCTCCTTCCACACAAAGCATAAAACTGAGGAGCCCGTGGTCCACGGGAGGGTGTATAGGCAGAGGGGAGGGGTTACACTTTTTAAAGTGTAATACTTTGTGTGGCCTCCGGAGGCAGAAGCTATACACCCAATTGTCTGGGTCTCCCAATGGAGCGACAAAGAAAGCTGAATAAAGAGAATTTTGTTTACTTACCGTAAAATTCTTTTTCTTGTAGTTCCGACATGGGAGACCCAAACCATGGGTGTATAGCTAGCGCCTCCGGAGGACACACAAAGTACTACACTAAAAAGTGTAGCTCCTCCCTCCGGGCTATATACACTCCCTGGATGACAATCTACCCAGTTCAGTGCAAAAGCTGAAGGAGGACATCCACCCATAAGTAGAGATAGAGTAAAACTCGGCAAAACCAGAACTCTGTCTACTAACAACAGCCGGTGAAACACACGGAACAAAAAACTGCCAACAGGCAACAGGGAGGGTGCTGGGTCTCCCATGTCGGAACTACAAGAAAAAGAATTTACGGTAAGTAAACAAAATTCTCTTTTTCTTTATCGTTCCTTCCATGGGAGACCCAAACCATGGGACGTTGCAAAGCAGTCCATGGGTGGGAAATAAACCAAACTGAGAAGTAGGCAAAACCTAACTTCACAAATGGGCGACAGCCGCCTGAAGGATGCGTCTGCCCAAGCTCGCATCTGCCGAAGCATGAGCATGCACTTGGTAGTGCTTAGAAAAAGTGTGCAGACTGGACCAAGTGGCAGCCTGACACACCTGCTGAGCCGTAGCCTGGTGCCTGAAAGCCCAGGAGGCACCGACAGCTCTGGTCGAGTGCGCCTTAATCCCCGGCGGGGGAGGCACCTGAGAACACTGGTAGGCATCGGCGATAGCCGACCTAACCCAACGAGCCAGGGTCGGTTTAGAAGCAGAGAGACCCTTGCGCTGACCCGTGGTTAGCACAAAGTGAGGTGCACCACTGAAAAACGGCGGTGCGAGACACATAGATTCGGAGTGCCCGCACCAAATCCAAGGTGTGCAACGCCTTCTCAAAGCGATGCACAGGGGCCGGACAAAGAGAGGGCAATGAAATGTCCTGGTTAAGGTGGAAGGAAGACACCACCTTAGGGAGAAAGTCCGGAGTCGGACGAAGAACCACCTTGTCTTGGTGAAACACCAAAAAGGGGATTCCGAAGAAAGCGCAGCCAAATCAGAAACTCTCCTGAGAGAAGTTATGGCTACTAGAAAGACAACTTTCTGTGAAAGTCTAGACAAAGGAACCTCCCTGAGAGGCTCAAAAGGGGGTTTCTGTAAGGCCGTGAGGACCAGATTAAGGTCCCAGGGATCCAAGGGCCGCCGGTAAGGAGGGATGATGTGAGATGCGCCCTGCATGAAGGTGCGCACCTGAGCCAGTCGGGCGATACGCCGCTGGAACAATACCGACAAAGCCGACACCTGTCCCTTGAGGGAATTGAGGGACAGACCTAACTGTAGACCTAACTGTAGAAAAGACAGGATGGTCGGCAAGGAGAACGGCCAAGGAGCATGGCCGGAAGAGCGACACCAGGACAGGAAAATTCTCCAAGTCCTGTGGTAAATCTTGGCCGAGGAAGACTTCCGAGCCTGAGTCATGGTGGAGATGACCTCAGAGGGAATGCCTGAAGCAGTCAGGATCCAGGACTCAAGAGCCACGCCGTCAATCTGAGAGCCGCAGAATTCTGGCGGAAGAACGGACCTTGAGAGAGAAGGTCTGGGCGGTCCGGGAGATGCCACGGCACCTCTACGGACAGGCGGAGCAGGTCTGGGTACCAAGCTCGCCTGGGCCAGTCCGGAGCAATGAGTATGACTCGACGGCCCTCCGTTCCGATCTTGCGCAGAACCCTGGGCAAGAGCGCTAGAGGGGGAAACACATAGGCCAGACGGAACTGAAACCAATCTTGAACCAGTGCGTCTGCTGCGAAGGCTTGAGGATCGTGGGAGCGAGCCACGTAAACCGGAACCTTGTTGTTGTGCCGGGAAGCCATTAGATCCACTTCCGGAGTGCCCCACTTGTGGCAGATTGATCTGAACACTGACGGATGCAGGGCCCACTCGCCGCCGTCCACGGTTTGACGGCTGAGATAATCGGCCTCCCAGTTTTCCACGCCTGGGATGTGGACTGCGGATATGGTGGACTTGGAGTCCTCCGTCCACTGGAGGATTCGTTGAACCTCCAACATCGCCAGACGGCTGTGAGTTCCGCCCTGGTGATTGATGTAGGCAACCGCTGTCGCGTTGTCCGACTGAACCCGAATGTGCTTGCCCGCCAACAGGTGGTGAAAGTCTAGGAGAGCTAGAAACACAGCTCTGATCTCCAGCACATTGATCGGGAGGGCTGATTCGGACGGAGTCCAAGTGCCCTGTGCTCGGTGATGGAGAAATACCGCTCCCCAACCGGAGAGGCTGGCATCCGTGGTGAGGATCACCCAGGACGGAGTCAGGAAGGAGCGTCCCTGTGACAGGGAGAGGGGCTGAAGCCACCACTGAAGGGAGTTCCTGGCCTGTGATGACAGAGCCACCAGCCTGTCCAAGGAAGAGATCCGCTTGTCCCAACAGCGGAGAATGTCCAGCTGCAAGGGACGCAGATGGAACTGGGCAAAGGGAACCGCTTCCATGGACGCCACCATCTGACCCAGCACCTGCATGAGGTGTCTGATGGAATGACGGCGGTGCCTCAGCAGAGAGCGCACCGCCAGACGAAGGGACTGCTGTTTGACTAAGGGCAACTTGACAAGTGCCGGCAGAGTCTCGAATTGCATCCCTAGGTACATAAGTACCTGGGTCGGGGGGTCAGAGTGGACTTGGGCAGGTTGACAAGCCACCCGAACTGAACTAGCGTGGCGACAGTGAGAGAGACACTCCGCTGGCAGTCTACACTGGATGAGGCCTTGACTAGAAGGTCGTCCAGGTAAGGAATCACTGCCAATCCCTGGAGGTGTAGGACCGCAACCACTGCTGCCATGACCTTGGTGAACACTCGAGGGGCCGTGGCTAAGCCAAAGGGAAGAGCCACGAACTGGAAATGTTCCTCTCCGATTGCAAAACGTAGCCAACGCTGGTGTGAGACCGCAATAGGCACATGCAGATAGGCATCTCTGATGTCGATGGATGCCAGAAAATCTCCCTGGGTCATTGAGGCAATGACCGATCTCAGAGATTCCATGCGAAAGTGCCGCACCTGAAAATGCTTGTTGAGAAGCTTGAGATCCAGGATGGGTCGGGAGGAACCGTCCTTTTTGGGGACTAGAAAGAGGTTTGAGTAGAAACCGCTGAACCGTTCCCGGGCGGGGACCGGAACAATTACACCGTTGGCCTGCAGGGATGCCACGGCCTGAGAGAAGGCGGCGGCTTTGGAGCGGGGGGGGTGGACAGAAAAAATCTGTTTGGCGGGCTGGAAGAAAAAGAAGGGAATTTTGTTACTTACCGTAAATTCCTTTTCTTCTAGCTCCAATTGGGAGACCCAGACGATTGGGTGTATAGCTACTGCCTCCGGAGGCCACACAAAGCATTACACTAAAAAGTGTAAGGCCCCTCCCCTTCTGGCTATACACCCCCCGTGGGATCACGGGCTGCTCAGTTTTAGTGCAAAAGTAAGAAGGAGGAAAGCCAATAACTGGTTAAACAAATTCAATCCGAAGGAACATCGGAGAACTGAAACCATTCAACATGAACAACATGTGTACCCGAACAAACCAAAAATCCCGAAGGAAACAGGGGCGGGTGCTGGGTCTCCCAATTGGAGCTAGAAGAAAAGGAATTTACGGTAAGTAACAAAATTCCCTTCTTCTTCGGCGCTCCATTGGGAGACCCAGACGATTGGGACGTCCAAAAGCAGTCCCTGGGTGGGTAAATGAATACCTCAAGTTTGGACTGTAAAAACAGCCCTTCCCTACATGGAGGCAACCGCCGCCTGCAGGACTCATCTACTTAGGCTGGCATCCGCCTAAGCGTAGGCATGCACCTGAAAATGCTTGGTGAAGGTGTGCAGACTCGACCAGGTAGCCTCCTGGCAAACCTGCTGAGCCGTAGCCTGGTGCCGTAATGCCCAGGACGCACCCACGGCTCTGGTAGAATGGGCCTTCAGCCCTGATGGAACCGGAAGCCCAGTAGAACGGTAGGCTTCAAGGATTGGTTCCTTGATCCATCAAGCCAGGGTGGATTTTGCAGCCTGCGACCCCTTGCGCTGACCAGTGACAAGGACAAAGAGTGCATCCGAGCGGCGCAGGGACGCCGTGCGGGAAATGTAGATTCTGGGTGCTCTACACCAGATCCAACAAAGCCATTACATATCGATGAAATGGATAAGGATAAAAGGAAGGTAAGGAGATATCCTGATTGTGATGAAAAGGGGATACCACCTTAGGGAGAAACTCTGGGATCGGGCGCAGCACTACCTTGTCTTGGTGAACACCAGGAAGGGAGCTTTGGATGACCGCGCTGCTAGTTCGGACACTCTCCGAAGAGACGTGACCGCTACCAGAAAGGCCACTTTCTGTGAAAGTCGAGAAAGTGAAACATCCCTCAGAGGCTCGAAGGGCGGCTCCTGGAGAGCAATTAATACCCTGTTCAGATCCCATGGGTCTAACGGCCCCTTGTACGGAGGGACAATGTGATAACCCCCCTGCAGGAACGTGCGTACCTGAGGAAGTCGTACTAGGCGCTTCTGAAAGAATACCGACAGCGCTGCGACTTGTCCTTTAAGGGAGCCGAGCGACAAACCTTTTCCCAAACCAGATTGCAGGAAGGGAGGAAAAAGGAGACAATGCAAATGGCCAGGGAGACACTCCCTGAGCAGAGCACCAAGATAAGAATAACTTCCACGTCTTGTGGTAGATGTTGGCAGACGTCGGCTTCCCAGCCCGTCTCATGGTGGCAATGACGTCTTGAGATAATCCTGAAGACGCTAGGATCTCGGACTCGATGGCCACACAGTCAGGTTCAGGGCCGTAGAATTCAGTGGAAAAAACGGCCCTTGGGACAGTAAGTCTGGCCGGTCTGAGAGTGCCCACGGTTGGCCGACCGTGAGATGCCACAGATCCGGGAATCACGACCTCCTCGGCCAGTCTGGGACGACGAGGATGGCGCGGCGGCAATCGGAGCTGAGCTTGCGTAGCACTCTGGGCAACAGTGCCAGAGGTGGAAACACATAGGGTAGCTGGAACTGCGACCAATCCTGAACTAAGGCGCCTGCCGCCAGAGCTCTTTGCTCGTGAGACCGCGCCAGAAAATCGGGACCTTGTTGTTGTGCCGAGACGCCATTAGGTCGACGTCCGGCATCCCCCAGCGGCTACAGATTTCCTGACACCCTTCTGGGTGCAGAGGCCATTCCCCTGCGTCCATGCCCTGGCGACTGAGGAAGTCTGCTTCCCAATTTTCTACGCCCGGGATGTGAACTGCGGATATGGTGGATGCTCCGTCTTCCACCCACATCAGAATCCGCCGGATTGCCTGGTAGGCTTGGCGATGCGTGTTCCGCCTTGGTGGGTGATGTATGCCACCGCTGTGGAATTGTCCGACTGAATTCGGATCTGTTTTCCTTCCAGCCACTGCTGGAAGGCTTGCAGGGCAAGATACACTGCCCAGATTTCCAGAACATTGATCTGAAGGATGGACTCCTCTGAAGAGAGTCCTTGACCGTCTGAGAAGGGAGACGTTCCTGTCTAGGGACGTCGACTCCCCAACCCATTGGCAAAGCATGTCCCATTGAAGTGGACGCAGATGAAACTGCGCGAAAGTCACTGCCTCTGCATGAGGCGTCTTAAGGGGTGTGACTGGCCTTGAAGGAGAGACTGCACCCCCGTCTGTAGTGAACGCTGCTTGTCCAGCGGAAGCTTCACTATCGCTGAGGGAGTGTGAAACTCCATGCCCAGATATGTCAGCGATTGGGTCGGTGCCCGATTTAACCTTGAAAAGTTGATGATCCACCCGAAACTCTGGAGAGTCTCCAGCGCCACGTTCAGGCTGTGTTGGCATGCCTCTTGAGAGGGTGCCTTGACAAGTGGATCGTCCCAGTAAGGATCACAGAGTGACCCCTGAGAGTGCAGGACTGCTCCCACTGCTGCCCTGAACTTGGTGAAAACCCGTAGGGCTGTCGCCAGACCGAAGGGCAGGGCTACGAACTGAAGATGCTCGTCTTCAATAAAGAAACGTGGCAAACGCTGGTGCCCTGGAGCAATCGGCACGTGGAGATAAGCATCCTGATGTCTATTGATGCTAGGAAATCTCCTTGAGACATTGAGGCAATGACGGAGCGGAGGGTTTCATCCGGAACCGCCTGGCCTTCACGTGCTTGGTGAGCAGTTTTAGGTCCAGAACGGAACGGGAAGAGCCATCCATTTTTGGCACCCCAATCAGATTGGAGGAAAAACCGTGTCTTGTTCCTGAAGAGGAACAGGGATTACCACTCCTTCTGCCTGCCTGCAGAAGAGCATCGGCTCGGGGGGGGGGGGAAAGTTCTGAAGAATCGAGCCGGAGGACGAGAACAGAACTCAATCCTGTACACGTGAGACACAATGTCTCTCCCCACCGGTCTGTGACCTGTGGCAGCTAAATGTCGCCAAGCGGGAGAGTCTGCCACCAACCGCGGATGCGGAGAGAGAGAGCTGAAAGTCATGAGGAGACCGCCTTGGTAGCAGTTCCTCCGGCTGCCTTCGTTGGGCGTGATTGAGCCCGGCCGGAATCTGAGCCCCTCTGAGCCTTTTGAGCTCTTTTGGACGAGGACAATTGGGACCTGCCCGAGCCTGGGAAGGACCGAAACCTCGACTGTCCCTCTAGGACAGCATTAATAGGGTAAGTCGCAATGCCGACATTGCGAGGTTAAGGACACCACCTGCGGCACAGATGTACATGTGCTCAAGACCAGCTGCGCAAGACCAGCTGAAATAGCTTAGAGTGCCCATACGGCTGCGAATGCCGGAGCAACCGACACGCTAATAGCTTCACAGACAGATTTCAACCAGAGGTCCATCTGTCTGTCAATGGCATCTTTAAGTGAAGTCCCATCTCCACTGCAACTATGGATCTAGCCGCAAGCCTGGAGATTGGGGGATCCACCTTTGGACCCTGGGTCCAGCGCTTGACCACGTCAGGGGGAAGGGATAACGTGTATCCTTAAGACGTTTGGAGAAACGCTTATCTGGTAAGCGTGGTGTTTCTGAACTGCTTCTCTGAAGTCAGCGTGGCCAGAAAAGTACTCAATATACGCATGAGATACTGAAAAGGGATTTCTCCTGCTGTGAAGCTGACTCCTCCACTGGGGGAGCTGAGGGAGAAATATCCAACATTCCATTGATGGACGCTATAAGATCATTCACTATGGCGTCACCATCCGGTGTATCCGGATTGAGAGCGGTGTCAGGATCAAAGCCCTGATCAGCTACATCTGCCTCATCATACAGAGAGTCCTCCTGCTGGGACCCTGACCAGTGATGAAGCAGAGTGCCGCACCCAGCGAGCTGGCTTAGGCTGTCTGGGACTGTCGTCCGTGTCAGAGCCTTCACCCTGGAATGCCTGGGACCCCCCCGGAGCACTGATTATGTTCCAAATGAGGGTGGCCAGGGAGCATTGATCAAGATTGCCCATGGCCTGTCTGGACTGCAAAGTCTCTATCCCATGACAATCTATCAGCCGAAACTGCAACTCCGTCCCTGTCCCTGGACAGGGGTCTTTGGCCACCTCTAGTAGAGACCCCGGCTGACCAAGTGCTACAGGGGAGCATTTGCACACAATGGGGGTCAGTGGAACCTGCCGGTGGAACAGTATCACATGCAGTAAAAACAGCATAGAAAGCCTGTGTTGCTTTTTTGCTGCTGTATTCTAGCCATCTAGGAGAATATAGCCAAGAATAGCGACCGTACAGTGCAATGTATAGCATACAAGCATAAGTACAAATGAACACTTCAGCACATGCAATACAAGCAGCATAGAAAGCCTGTGCCTTGGCACCCTTGCTTTTTTGCTGCTGTTGTCCAGCCATCTAGGAGAATATAGCCAAGAGTAGCGACCGTACAGTGCAATGTATAGCATACAAGCATAAGTACAAATGAACACTTCAGCACATGCAATACAAGCAGCATAGAAAGCCTGTGCCTTAGCACCGTTGCTTTTTTGCTGCTGTTATCTCGCCATCTAGGAGGGCATATAGCCAAAAGAAGGGAATTTTGTTACTTACCGTAAATTCCTTTTCTTCTAGCTCTTATTGGGAGACCCAGACGATTGGGGTATAGCTACTGCCCTCTGGAGGCCACACAAAGCACTACATTAAAAGTGCAAGGCCCCTCCCCCTCTGGCTATACCCCCCCGTGGTATCACGGGTTCTCCAGTTTTAGTGCCAAAGCAAGAAGGAGGAAGCCAATAACTGGTTTAAACAAATTAACTCCGAATAACATCGGAGAACTGAAAAACCGTTCAACATGAACATGTGTACCCGCAAACAACAAAAAAAACATCCCGAAGGACAACAGGGCGGGTGCTGGGTCTCCCAATAAGAGCTAGAAGAAAAGGAATTTACGGTAAGTAACAAAATTCCCTTCTTCTTCAGCGCTCTATTGGGAGACCCAGACGATTGGGATGTCCAAAAGCTGTCCCTGGGTGGGTAAATAAATACCTCATGATAGAGCTGCAAAACAGCCCTCCCCTATGGGGGTGTCACTGCCGCCTGCAGGACTCTTCTACCTAAGCTGGCATCCGCCGAAGCATAGGTATGCACCTGATAATGCTTGGTGAAAGTGTGCAGACTGGACCAGGTAGCTGCCTGGCACACCTGTTGAGCCGAAGCCTGGTGACGTAATGCCCAGGACGCACCCACGGCTCTGGTTGAGTGGGCTTTTAGCCCCGAAGGAACCGGAAGCCCCGCAGAACGGTAGGCTTCAAGAATTGGTTCTTTGATCCATCGAGCCAGGGTGGCTTTAGAAGCCTGCAACCCCTTGCGCGGACCAGCGACAAGGACAAAAAGTGCATCGGAACGGCGTATGGGCGCCGTGCGGGAAATGTAGATTCTGAGTGCTCTCACCAGATCTAGCAAACGTAAGTCCTTTTCATACCGGTGAACCGGATGAGGGCAAAAAGAAGGCAAGGAAATATCCTGATTAAGATGAAAAGAGGATACGACCTTAGGAAGAAACTCCGGAATGGGGCGCAGCACAACCTTGTCCTGGTGGAACACCAGGAAGGGAGCCTTGGATGACAGAGCTGCCAGCTCAGACACTCGCCGAAGCGATGTGATGGCAACAAGAAACGCCACTTTCTGCGACAGCCGAGAAAAGGAAACTTCCTTCAGAGGCTCGAAGGGCGGCTTCTGGAGAGCAACTAGTACCCTGTTCAGATCCCATGGATCTAACGGTCGCTTGTACGGGGGCACAATATGACAGACCCCCTGCAGGAACGTGCGCACCTTAGGAAGACGTGCTAGACGCTTCTGAAAAAACACGGATAGTGCCGAAACTTGCCCTTTAAGGGAGCTGAGCGACAAGCCCTTTTCTAACCCCGATTGCAGGAAAGAAAGAAACTTGGGTAATGCAAATGGCCAGGGAGACACTCCCTGGGCCGAGCACCAGGATAAGAAAATCTTCCACGTTCTGTGGTAGATCTTAGCAGAATTCGACTTTCTAGCTTGTCTCATTGTGGCAATCACTCCTTGAGATAATCCTGCAGATGCTAGGATCCAGGACTCAATGGCCACACAGTCAGGTTCAGGGCCGCAGAATTCTGATGGAAAAACGGCCCTTGGGACAGTAAGTCTGGTCGGTCTGGCAGTGACCACGGTCGACCGATCGTGAGATGCCACAGATCCGGATACCACGACCTCCTCGGCCAGTTTGGCGCGACGAGTATGATGCGGCTGCACTCGGATCTGATCTTGCGTAGCACTCTGGGCAAGAGCGCCAGAGGCGGAAACACGTAAGGGAGCTGAAACTGCGACCAATCTTGAACTAAGGCGTCTGCCGCCAGAGCTCTTTGATCGCGCGACCTCGCCATGAATGCCGGGACCTTGTTGTTGTGCCGGGATGCCATTAGGTCGACGTCCGGCACTCCCCAGCGGCGACAGATTTCCTGAAACACGTCCGGGTGAAGGGACCATTCCCCTGCGTCCATGCCCTGGCGACTGAGGAAGTCTGCTTCCCAGTTTTCTACGCCTGGGATGTGAACCGCGGATATGGTGGATGCTCTGTCCTCCACCCACATTAGAATGCGCCGGACTTCTTGGAAGGCTTGCCGACTGCGCGTCCCTCCTTGGTGGTTGATGTATGCCACCGCTGTGGAGTTGTCCGATTGGATTCGGATCTGCTTTCCTTCCAGCCACTGCTGGAAGGCCAGTAGGGCAAGATACACTGCTCTGATTTCCAGAACATTGATCTGAAGGGTGGACTCCTGCGGAGTCCACGTCCCCTGAGCCCTGTGGTGGAGAAACACTGCTCCCCACCCCGACAGACTCGCATCTGTCGTAACTACTGCCCAGGATGGGGGCAGGAAGGATCTTCCCTGAGATAATGAGGTGGGAAGGAGCCACCATTGTAGAGAGTCCTTGGCCGTCTGGGAAAGCGAGACTTTCCTGTCCAGGGACGTTGACTTCCCGTCCCATTGGCGGAGAATGTCCCATTGAAGTGGGCGCAGATGAAACTGCGCAAAGGGAACTGCTTCCATGGCTGCCACCATCTTCCCTAGGAAATGCATGAGGCGCCGCAAGGGATGCAACTG
The DNA here is from genome assembly GCF_048569485.1 of Anomaloglossus baeobatrachus. Classification (NCBI taxonomy): domain Eukaryota; kingdom Metazoa; phylum Chordata; class Amphibia; order Anura; family Aromobatidae; genus Anomaloglossus; species Anomaloglossus baeobatrachus. The sequence continues at coordinate 240,935,602 of NC_134359.1, forward strand.
GCCCTGCAGAAGAGATTGCACCCCTGTCTGTAGTGACCGCTGCTTGTCCAGCGGAAGCTTCACTATCGCTGCTAGAGTATGAAACTCCATGCCAAGATACGTTAGTGACTGAGTCGGTGATAGGATCGACTTTGGAAAGTTGATGATCCATCCGAAAGACTGTAGAGTCTCCAGCGTAGCATTCAGGCTGTGCTGACATGCCTCCTGAGAGGGAGCTTTGACCAATAAGTCGTCTAGGTAAGGGATCACTGAGTGTCCCTGAGAGTGCAAGACTGCTACCACCGCCGCCATGACCTTGGTGAAGACCCGTGGGGCTGTCGCCAGACCAAATGGAAGAGCTACGAACTGAAAATGGTCGTCTCCTATCACAAAACGTAGAAAACGTTGATGTTCTGTAGCAATTGGCACGTGGAGATAAGCATCTTTGATGTCTATTGAGGCAAGGAAGTCTCCTCTGGACATTGAGGCAATGACAGAGCGGAGGGTTTCCATCCGGAACCTCCTGGCGTGCACATGTTTGTTGAGCCGTTTTAGGTCCAGAACAGGACGGAACGAGCCGTCCTTTTTTGGAACCACAAAGAGATTGGAGTAAAACCCTTGCCCTTGTTCCTGAGGAGGGACTGGGATAACCACTCCTTCCGCTTTTAGGGAATCCACCGCCTGCAGCAGAGCATCTGCTCGGTCTGGATGTGGGGAGGTTCTGAAGAACCGAGCTGGAGGACGAGAATTGAACTCGATTCTGTACCCGCGAGACAAAATGTCCGTCACCCACCGGTCTTTGACCTGTGACATCCAAATGCCGGAAAAGCGGGAGAGCCTGCCCCCGACCGGCGATGCGGAGGGGGGGGGCTGGAAGTCATGAGGTAGCCGCTTTGGAAGCGGTACCTCCATTTGCTTTCTTGGGGCGTGTGTGAGTCCGCCACGAATCTGAGTTTCTTTGCGTCCTCTGAGTCCCTTTGGACGAGGTAAATGGTGTCTTGCCCGAACCTCGAAAGGACTGAAACCTCTGCTGCCACTTTTTCTGCTGAGGTTTGGATGTTCTGGGTTGTGGTAAAGAGGAGTCTTTACCCTTGGACTGCTTAATGATGTCAGCCAATGGCTCGCCAAACAGTCTATCTCTAGACAAAGGCAAACTGGTTAAACATTTTTTGGAACCAGCATCTGCTTTCCAGTCCTTTAACCACAAGGCTCTGCGCAAAACTACCGAATTGGCGGACGCCATTGAGGTGCGACTGGTAGATTCTAGGACCGCATTGATAGCGTAAGACGCAAACGCCGACATCTGCGTGGTAAGGTGCGCCACTTGCGGCACTGCTGGATGCATGATAGCATCCACTTTTGCTAAGCCAGCTGAAATAGCCTGGAGTGCCCATACGGCTGCGAATGCCGGAGCAAACGACGCGCCTATAGCTTCATAGACAGATTTTAACCAAAGGTCCATCTGTCTGTCATTGGCATCTTTAAGTGAAGCGCCATCCTCCACTGCAACTATGGATCTAGCTGCAAGTTTGGAAATCGGGGGGTCTACCTTTGGACACTGTGTCCAGCGCTTGACCACCTCAGGGGGGAAAGGGAAACGCGTATCTTTAGATCGTTTAGAGAAACGCCTTTCTGGGTGAGCGTCGTGCTTCTGGATTGATTCTCTGAAGTCAGAGTGATCTAACAAAGCACTCAATTTACGCTTGGGATAAAGGAAACGAAACTTTTCCTGCTCCGCAGCCGCCTCTTCTGCTGAAGGGGCTGGGGGAGAAATATCCAACAGCCTATTGATGGCTGAGATAAGGTCGTTTACCATGGCATCCCCATCAGGGGTATCCAGGTTGAGAGGGGTTCCAGGAGTGGATTCCTGATCACTCTCATCAGACACATCACAGGGAGACTGATTGCGCTGAGACCCTGAGCAGTGTGAAGACGTCGAGGGTCTTTCCCAGCGAGCTCGCTTAGGGTGGCTGGGGCCATCATCTGAGTCATAATCCTCGGCCTGTGAAGCCGGGGACCCCCCTGTGGGCTGGATACATTCCAAGTAAGGGGGACCTGAGGACAGAGGCCTCGCCGTGCCCAGAGACTGAGCCCCATGCATAGATTGCAAGGTCTCAAGGATTTTTGCCATAGATACAGACATGTTATCTGCAAAAACTGCAAAGTCTGTCCCTGTCACCGGGGCAGAACTTACAAGCGTCTCAGCCTGGGTCGCTACCTCTCCTGACTCCGGCTGGCGAAGCAGCACCGGGTCGGAGCATTGCACACAATGGGGGTCATCGGAGCCTGCTGGTAGATTAGCCCCACATGCAGCACACGCAGTATACACAGCCCTTTTTGCCTTGGCCGCCTTGCGTTTTGAGGATGACATGTTGCTGCTTCCACAGAGCGATCTGGGATATGCAGCCAGAAGCGCACCTCACAGTGCAAGTAATACAATAACTATATATCTGTACCCAGTACACTGATACACAGTGAGGCACTAGAGGGACCAGCACAGAAAAATCGCTTACCGCCCGCTTAAAAAGCGGGTGTGTGGTCGCCAGATAGCCCCTAGTCCAGGTCTCCCAGAGCCTTGCGTCCTTCCTCCAGCCAGGCATGCATGTAATGGCTGCCGGCGTCTCGAGAGAGGAAGGGGGGCGGGCCCTGGGCGTTCCTGGCCAAGAGCGGGAAGCCTGCTTCCCTCTGTGCCAAGTGAGAGGGCTGGAGCATGTAAAACAGGCTCCAGCCCTCGTCGCTGCTAGCGAACAGCGTCTCTCCCCTACCCTGAATGACAGGGTGGGGGCGGGAACGAAACGGAGCTGCCGGCGTCCTAGGCCCAAAAAGCCGGGGACTAAATTTATAACCGCCGCCGCCGTAAAAGCGCGGACGGCGGATCCCCGGCGCACCACAAGTCACAGCAGCGCCGCCCGGTCCAGAGGGGGTCGGCGCTGCGTTCCCAAACACAAACAATCCCCCAGTAATCTGTAGGGACACCAACTCCACGTTGCGGTCCCCGGCGCACTACAACACCCAGCCAGCCCGGAGTGTGTCTGTGCCTGCCGGGGACACAGAGTACCTGTATGATGCAGGGCCTGTCCCTGATCGTACTCCTGCTCCGTCTCCATCAGGTTCTAATGGGTCTGTGGATGGAGCCCGGCATCAGAGCTGAGAGGCCGGCAGGATCCCACTTCCACAGAGCCCTACCAGGGGATGTGGAAGGAAAACAGCATGTCAGGCTCCAGCCCTGTACCAGCAATAGGTACCTCAACCTTACAACACCATCCAGGGGTGAGAAGGGAGCATGCTGGGGACACTATATGTGTCCTCTTTTCTTCCATCCGAAACAGTCAGCAGCTACTGCTGACTAAAATCTGTGGAGCTATGCATGGAATGTCTGACCTCCTTCGCACACAAAGCTAAAACTGGAGAACCCGTGATACCACGGGGGGGTATAGCCAGAGGGGGAGGGGCCTTGCACTTTTAATGTAGTGCTTTGTGTGGCCTCCAGAGGGCAGTAGCTATACCCCAATCGTCTGGGTCTCCCAATAGAGCGCTGAAGAAATAGCGACCTACAGTGCAGTGTATAGCATACAAGCATAAAATACAAATGGACACTTCGGTATTTAGTGGGGTCAGCACTTCAGGTGCTGCTTACCGCCCGCCTATAACGCGGGTGTGTGGTCGCCAGAGCCCTGTGACTGGTTGCCCAGAGCTTGTCTCCCTTCTCCAGCCCAGACTGCGTGCAGGAATGGCTGCCGGCGTCTTGTGAAGAGGGGCGGGCCGTGGGCGTGCCCCAGACAAGAGCGGGAAACTGGCGTCCCACTGTGTCCAGTGAAGGGGGCTGGAGAATGCAAAGCAGACTCCAGCCCTCGGCGCTGACTTTCTGTACAGCGTCCCGCCTCTCCCCTGACTGGCAGGGCTGGGGGCGGGAACGAAACGAAAACTAGGCCGCAAAGCCGGGGACTCGAGTAATAAGCGCGGCCGTCCATGTGCACGGCCAGCGCGGAAGTCCCCGGCGCACCACAAGTCCCAGCCGCGCCACAATGTAAAAAACACCCAGCAGCGGCCGGCGCGGCAGTTCCCAATACATAAATTCACTCAGCAAAGCTGCAGTGAATAATAGCACGAGCGCTCCGCGCTGTTGCCCCCGGCGCACTAACACTCCCAGCAATGTTGGTGTGTGTGTGCGCGCTTGCCCGGGGACACAGAGTACCTTAATGTAGCAGGGCCCTGTCCCTGACGATACTCAGCTCCATATCCAGCAGGTTCTCTGGGTCTGTGGATGGAGCCCGGTCTCAGTGCCTGGAGACCTGTAAGATCCCACTTCACCCAGAGCCCTGAGGGGGGATGGGGAAGGAAAACAGCATGTGGGCTCCAGCCTCCGTACCCGCAATGGGTACCTCAACCTTAACAAACACCCGACAAAAGTGGGGTGAGAAGGGAGCATGCTGGGGGCCCTAGTATGGGCCCACTTTTCTTCCAACCGACATAGTCAGCAGCTGCTGCTGACTAAAAACAGTGGAGCTATGCGTGGATGTCTGACCTCCTTCGCACAAAGCTTGAAAACTGAGCAGCCCGTGATCCCACGGGGGGTGTATAGCCAGAAGGGGAGGGGCCTTACACTTTTTAGTGTAATGCTTTGTGTGGCCTCCGGAGGCAGTAGCTATACACCCAATCGTCTGGGTCTCCCAATGGAGCGCCGAAGAAAAGGGTATCCTGTAGCCGTGGGTGATGATATCCCGCACCCACTGATCGGAGACGTGTTGCAACCACACGTCGCCAAAGTGGGAGAGCCTGCCACCGACCAAGGACTTTGCTGGCGCGGCCAGATAGTCACGAGGAGGCTGCCTTGGTGGCAGCGGCTCCTCCGGTCTTTTGAGGACGCGGCTTTGCGCGCCAGTTGGATTTACGATCTTTGGCGGTAGTGGACGAGGCCGAGGGCTTAGAGGATGACCAGTTAGAGGAACGAAAGGAACGAAACCTCGATTGGTTCCTGCCCTGGACAGGTTTCTTGGCTTTAGCTTGTGGCAAGGAAGTACTCTTCCCGCCAGTAGCTTCCTTAATTATGTCATCCAGCTGTTCCCCAAACAGCCGGGACCCAGTAAAAGGGAGACTCGCAAGGTACTTCTTAGAGGAAGCGTCTGCTTTCCACTCTCGAAGCCACAAGATCCTGCGGATCGCGAGGGAGTTAGCGGAGGCCACCGCCGTGCGGTGAGAAGCCTCCAGGATGGCAGACATGGCGTAGGATGCAAAAGCCGAAGCTTGAGAAGTTAAGGCATCCATCTCAGGAATAGAGTCCCTGGAGAGGGAATGAATCTCCGCCAGGGAGGCAGAGACTGCCTTAAGAGCCCACACTGCCGCAAAAGACGGGGAGAACGAGGCTCCTGCCGCCTCAAATACAGACTTGGCCAGAAGGTCAACCTGGCGGTCAGTGGGGTCCTTAAGAGAAGTGCCGTCAGCCACAGCTACGACTGTGCGGGCTGAGATTCTGGACACTGGAGGGTCTACCTTTGGGGACTGGGCCCAGTCCTTAACCACCTCCGGTGGAAAAGGGAAACGGTCATCTGAACTACGCTTCGGAAAACGTTTGTCAGGACAGGCCCTGGGCTTGTTAACAGTGGTGTGAAAGCTGGAGTGGTTAAAAAACATACTCCTAGGTTTCTTAGGAGAGGTAAACTGGTGTACCTCTACCAGAGAGGGTTGTTCCTCTGACTCTTGTGGGTTGAGGTTCAGTACGGAGTTAATGGACGCAATCAAGTCACTAACATCCGTATCACCCTCAGACAAGTCAATGGGGTACATAGAGGCAGAGTCTGAGCCCACAGTAAGTGAATCCTCCTCGCCCTGCACCTCGGCTTGTGAATCAGAGCCGTGGGACGAGGAAGGAGAAGGGTCCGTGCGTCTCCGTTTAGGGGGACGGGGTCCTAGGACATGCTCTGAGGGCTCTGCAGAGCTCGGAGCCGCAGAGACACCCTGAGAGGGAGGCTGATGCATAGACAGCAGTGTCCGGGACAGCTGCCCCATGTAGTCGGCAAAAGACTTGGAAATAGCTTGTGAAAAGGATGCTACCCAAGCCGGGGGTTCAGCCACCGGGGCCGGAGCAGCCGGAGGGACCCCTGCGGAGGCTCCAGGCTGAGACACAACCATGTTAGCACAGGCATCACAATGTGGGTATGTGCTTGGCTCTGGCAGAATGAGCTTACACGCAGTGCATATAGCATACATGTTTGCAGCCTTGCTCCTAGTGACAGACATGCTGCTGAGGAGAAAGTTCTGCCGCCAGAATACACTCCTGTAGAATGCCTGAGAGTGTAATAAAAGTCCACAACCAGAGGTTGTGGCTTACCAGCCCGTGCTCTCTGTGTGCCCTCTGGATTCCACCGCTCCCCTGTGAAGTGTCAGCCTTCCTGACAGTATGCAGCTGCAGCATCCAGCGCCTTCCAGTGTAAGAACGCTGAGAAAATGGCGCTGGGAGAAGGAGGGGGGGGCGTGTATAAGCCCAGGAGCGGGAAAAACGGAGGGCAGAGAGCTACAGGGAGGTATACAGGGGAGGGAACATCTCCCTAGAGAGGAGTGCCCTCCCCTCTGCTGGTCGGGCGGTGGGCGGCGCTGTATGCAAAACATGCAGAAGCAGCCAAAAACGAAACTAGGCCCAAACTGAAGAAGGGGCCTAGATTTTAAAGTGCGGCAGACGAGCAGGCACCTTCGGCGCGGTTCTCAGGGGAAATTCCCAGAACCGGCCGAAACTTACAGTAACGCTAAAGCACATACTGTCCCCCTAATAAAAGTACCCGGGACCCCTGAAAAAAACGTCTCAATACTTAGCTTTGAGACGCAGGGCCATGTCCCTGGAGAGGGGGGTAAATGCTCCTTCCAGCAGGGACCAGACAGGGCTGCGGATGGAGACCGGTCTTCTGCAAGCAGAGAGGACCGTGTAGGCTCCCACTTCAACCCAGAGCCTCTTAGAGGATGTGAAGGAGCGCGGCATGCGAAGGCTCCAGCCTTATAAGTCAACCTTAACAGCACCGCCGACAGAGTGGGGTGTGAAGGGACATGCCGGGAGTCCAGACTGGACCCGATTTTCTTCCAAATCTTTAAAATTAAAATAAAAATGAAAAAAATATCAGAAAATGAAAGTGTGTGTGATCCTCCTGGAACACAAAGCGTTGAACTGGGTAGATTGTCATCCAGGGAGTGTATATAGCCCGGAGGGAGGAGCTACACGTTTGAGTGTAGTACTTTGTGTGTCCTCCGGAGGCGCTAGCTATACACCCATGGTTTGGGTCTCCCATGGAAGGAACGATAAAGAAATTTTAAATTCCAAAGAAGGAAATTTTGTTACTTACCGTAAATTCCTTTTCTTCTAGCTCCTATTGGGAGACCCAGACGATTGGGTGTATAGCTACTGCCTCCGGAGGCCACACAAAAGCATTACACTAAAAAGTGTAAGGCCCCTCCCCTTCTGGCTATACACCCCCAGTGGGATCACTGGCTCACCAGTTTTAGTGCAAAAGCAAGAAGGAGGAAAGCCAATAACTGGTTTAAACAAATTCACTCCGAAATAACATCGGAGAACTGAAAACCATTCAACATGAACAACATGTGTACCCGAAAACAACCAAAAATCCCGAAGGACAACAGGGCGGGTGCTGGGTCTCCCAATAGGAGCTAGAAGAAAAGGAATTTACGGTAAGTAACAAAATTCCCTTCTTCTTCGGCGCTCCATTGGGAGACCCAGACGATTGGGACGTCCAAAAGCTGTCCCTGGGTGGGTAAAGAATACCTCATATTAGAGCTGCGAAGACAGCCCTCCCCTACGGGGAGGCAACTGCCGCCTGCAGGACTCTTCTACCTAGGCTGGCGCACCTGATAATGTTTGGTGAAAGTGTGCAGACTCGACCAGGTAGCTGCCTGGCACACCTGTTGAGCCGTAGCCTGGTGACGCAATGCCCAGGACGCACCCACGGCTCTGGTAGAATGGGCCTTCAGCCCTGATGGAACCGGAAGCCCAGCAGAACGGTAGGCCTCAAGAATTGGTTCTTTGATCCATCGAGCCAGGGTGGCCTTAGAAGCCTGCGACCCCTTGCGCTTACCAGCGACAAGGACAAAGAGTGCCTCCGAACGGCGCAGGGGCGCCGTGCGGGAAATGTAGATTCTGAGTGCTCGCACTAGATCTAACAAATGTAAATCCTTCTCATACCGATGAACTGCATGAGGACAAAAAGAAGGCAAAGAGATATCCTGATTAAGATGAAAAGAGGATACCACCTTCGGGAGAAACTCCTGAATGGGGCGCAGCACTACCTTGTCCTGGTGGAAGACCAGGAAGGGAGCCTTGGATGACAGCGCTGCTAGCTCAGACACTCTCCGAAGAGATGTGATCGCTACCAGAAAAGCCACTTTCTGTGATAGTCTAGAAAGTGAGACCTCCCTCAGAGGCTCAAAGGGCGGCTTCTGGAGGGCAACTAGCACCCTGTTCAGATCCCATGGATCTAACGGTCGCTTGTACGGGGGTACGATATGACAAACCCCCTGCAGGAACGTGCGCACCTTAGAGAGTCGTGCTAGACGCTTCTGAAAAAAGACGGATAGCGCCGAGACTTGCCCTTTAAGGGAGCCGAGCAACAAACCTTTTTCTAACGCAGATTACAGGAAAGAAAGAAAGGTAGGCAATGCAAATGGCCAGGGAGACACTCCCTGAGCAGAGCACCAGGATAAGAATATCCTCCACGTTCTGTGGTAGATCTTAGCGGACGTGGGCTACCTAGCCTGTCTCATGGTGGCAACGACCCCTTGGGATAATCCGGAAGACCCTAGGATCCAGGACTCAATGGCCACACAGTCAGGTTCAGGGCCGCAGAATTCCGATGGAAAAACGGCCCTTGGGACAGTAAGTCTGGTCGGTCTGGTAGTGCCCACGGTTGGCCGACCGTGAGATGCCACAGATCCGGATACCACGCCCTCCTTGGCCAGTCTGGGGCGACGAGTATGACGCGGCTGCAGTCGGATCTGATCTTGCGTAGCACTCTGGGCAAGAGTGCCAGAGGTGGAAACACATAAGGGAGCCGGAACTGCGACCAATCTTGCACTAAGGCGTCTGCCGCCAGAGCTCTGTGATCGCGAGACCGTGTTATGAAGGTTGGGACCTTGTTGTTGTGCCTGGACGCCATTAGGTCGACGTCCGGCCTTCCCCAGCGGCGACAGATTTTCTGAAACACGTCCGGGTGAAGGGACCATTCCCCTGCGTCCATGCCCTGGCGACTGAGGAAGTCTGCTTCCCAGTTTTCTACGCCGGGGATGTGAACTGCGGATATGGTGGAGGCCGTGGCTTCCACCCACATCAGAATCCGCCGGACTTCCTGGAAGGCTTGCCGACTGCGTGTCCCTCCTTGGTGATTGATGTATGCCACCGCTGTGGAGTTGTCCGACTGAATTCGGATCTGCTTTCCTTCCAGCCACTGCTGGAAGGCTAGTAGGGCAAGATACACTGCTCTGATTTCCAGAAAATGGATCTGAAGGGTGGACTCCTGCTGAGTCCACGTACCCTGAGCCCTGTGGTGGAGAAAAACTGCTCCCCACCCTGACAGACTCGCGTCTGTCGTGACCACCGCCCAAGACGGTGGTAGGAAGGATCTTCCCTGTGATAATGAGGTGGGAAGAAGCCACCATTGCAGAGAGTCCTTGGCCGCCTGTGAAAGGGATACTTTCCTGTTCAGGGATGTTGACTTCCCGTCCCATTGGCGGAGAATGTCCCATTGAAGTGGACGCAGATGAACTGCGTAAACGGAACCGCCTCCATTGCCGCCACCATCTTCCCGAGGAAGTGCATGAGGCGTCTTAAGGAGTGCGACTGACCTTGAAGGAGAGTCTGCACCCCAGTCTGTAGTGACCGCTGCTTGTCCAGCGGAAGCTTCACTAGCGCTGAGAGGGTATGAAACTTCATGCCAAGATACGTTAGTGATTGGGTCGGTGACAGGTTTGACTTTGAGAAGTTGATGATCCACCCGAACGTCTGGAGAGTCTCCAGCGCAACATTCAGGCTGAGTTGGCATGCCTCTTGAGAGGGTGCCTTGCCAAGTAGATCGTCCAAGTAAGGGATCACAGAGTGTCCCTGTGAGTGCAAGACTGCTACCACTGGCGCCATGACCTTGGTGAACACCCGTAGGGCTGTCGCCAGACCGAATGGCAGAGCTACGAACTGAAGATGGTCGTCTCCTATCACGAAACGTAGAAAACATTGGTGCTCTGTAGCAATCGGCACGTGGAGATAAGCATCTTTGATGTCTATTGATGCTAGGAAATTTCCTTGAGACAATGAGGCAATGACGGAGCGGAGGGTTTCATCCGGAACCGCCTGGCCTCCACGTGCTTGTTGAGCAGTTTTAGGTCCAGAACGGAACGGAAAGAGCCATCCTTTTTTGGCACCACAACCAGATTGGAGGAAAACCGTGTCTTGTTCCTGAAGAGGAACAGGGATTACCACTCCTTCTGCCTACAGACGAGCATCTGCTCGGTGGGGAGGTGGGGACGGTCTGAAGAATCGAGTCGGAGGACGAGAACAGAACTCTGTCCTGTGCACGTGGGCACAATGTCCCTCACCCACCGGTCTGTGACCTGTGGCAGCTAAATGTCGCCAAAGGCGAGCGAGTCTGCCATCAACCGCGGATGCGGAGAGATGAGAGAGCTGAGAGTCATGAGGAGACCGCCTTGGTAGCGGTTCCTCCGGCTGCCTTCCTTGGGCGTGATTGAGCCCGGCCGGAAGCTGAGCCCCTCTGAGGCTTTTCAGCCCTTTTGGACGAGGACAATTGGGACCTGCCCGAGCTTGGGAAGGACCGAAACCTCGACTGTCCTTCCAGGACAGCATTAATAGGGTAAGTCGCAATGCAGACATTGCGAGGTTACGGACGCCCCTGCGGCACAGATGTACATATGCTCAAGACCAGCTGCGCAAGAACAGCTGAAAGCTTAGGGTGCCCATACGGCTGTGAATGCCGGAGCAACCGACACGCCGATAGCCTCATAGACAGATTTCAACCAGAGTCCATCTGTCAGTCAATGGCATCTTTAAGTGAAGTCCCATCTCCACTGCAACTATGGCTCTAGCCGCAAGCCTGGAGATTGGAGAATCCACCTTTGGACCCTGGGTCCAGCGCTTGACCACGTCAGGGGGAAAGGGATAACGTGTATCCTCAATACGTTTGGAGAAAACGCTTATCTGGTAAGCGTGGTGTTCCTGGACTGCTTCTCTGAAGTCAGCGTGGCCAGAAAAATACTCAATATACGTTTGAGCTACTGAAATGGGACTTCTCCTGCTGTGAAGCTGACTCCTCCGCTGGGGGAGCTGAGGGAGAAAGATCCAACATTCCATTGATGGACGCTATAGGATCATTCCTTATGGCGTCACCATCCGGTGTATCCGGATTGAGAGCGGTGTCAGGATCAAAGTCCTGATGAGCTACGTCTGCCTCATCATACAGAGAGCCTCCTGGGACCCCCCCCGGAGCACCGATTTTATTCCAAATGAGGGTGGCCAGGGAGCACTGATCCAGATTGCCCATGGCCTGTCCGGACTGCAAGTCTCTATCCCATTGCAACTCCGTCCCTGTCCTTGGACAGGGTTGACAGGTGGTTCCTTTGGCCACGTCTAGTAGAGACCCCGGCTGACCAAGTGCTACAGGGGAGCATTGCACACAATGGGGTTCAGTGCCGTGGAACAGTATCACATGCAGTAAAAACAGCATCGAAAGCCTGTGTTGCTTATATGCTGCTGCCGACTAGCCATCTAGGATATAGAGCCAAGAATGGCGACCGTACAGTGCAATGTATAGCATACAAGCATAAAGTACAAATGAACACTGCAGCACATGCAATACAAGCAGCATAGAAAGCCTGTGCCTTGGCACCCCTGCTGTTCTGCTGCTGTAGACTAGCCATCTAGGGGAATATAGCCCAGAATAGCGACCATACAGTGCAATGTATAGCATACAAGCATAAGTACAAATGAACACTGCAACCCCTGCAATACAAGCAACATAGAAAAAACCTGTGCCTCAGCACCCTTGCTTTTCTGCTGCTGTAGTCTAGTCATTCTAGGCGAAAATAGCCAAGACTAGCGACCGTACAGTGCAGTGTATAGCATACAAGCATAAATACACATGAACACTTCAGTACATGCAATACAAGCAGCATAGAAAGCCTGTGCCTTAGCACCCCTGCTTTCCTGCTGCTGATGTGTCGCCATCTAAGAGGGCATATAGCCAAAAATAGCGACCTATGCAGTGTAAGCATAAAATACAAATGGACAACTGCGGTATTTAGTGGGGTCAGCACTTCAGGTGCCGCTTACCGCCCGCCTATAAGCGGGTGTGTGGTCGCCCTAGTCCTGTGCCTGGTTGCCCAGAGTCCGTTCTCTCAGCTCGGACTGCAGGAATGGCTGCCGGCGTCCTTCTCCAGCTCGTGTGAGTAGGGGCGGGCCGTGGGCGTGCCCCAAGTCAGAGCGGGAAACCGGAGTCCCACAGTGTCCAGTGAGAGGGCTGGAGCATGTAAATAAGGCTCCAGCCCTCGGCGCTGCTGATTGTACAGCGTCTCTCCCCTACCCTGATTGACAGGGTGGGGGCGGGAACGAAGCGGAGCTAGGCCGCAAAAGCCGGGGACTGGATTTATAAGCGCCGCCGCCGTAAAAGCGCGGTCTGCGCTAAGTCCCCGGCGCACTACAAGTCCCAGCCGCGCCGCCGCTCCCGGAGCGTCCGGCGCGGTAGTTCCCAATACATAAAGTCATTCAGCTAGGCTGCAGTGACTGTAACCCTTTACTGTCCCCGGCGCACTAGCACACCCAGCAAGTCTGGAGTGTGCTGTGCCTGTGTGTACGGGGACACAGAGTACCTGAATGGTGCAGGGCCATGTCCCTGAACGGTACCCAGCTCCGTATCCAGCAGGTTCAATGGGTCTGTGGATGGAGCCCGGCCCAGGGCTTTGGGGCCGGTAAGATCCCACTTCCTCAGAGCCCCTCAGGGGGATGGGGAAGGAAAACAGCATGTGGGCTCCAGCCTCCGTACCAGCAATAGGTACCTCAACCTTACAAACCACAAGCGGGGTGAGAAGGGAGCATGCTGGGGGCCCTATATGGGCCCTCTTTTCTTCCATCCGATATAGTCAGCAGCTACTGCTGACTAAACAGTGGAGCTATGCGTGGATGTCTGACCTCCTTCGCACAAAGCAGAAAACTGGTGAGCCAGTGATCCCACTGGGGGTGTATAGCCAGAAGGGGAGGGGCCTTACACTTTTTAGTGTAATGCTTTGTGTGGCCTCCGGAGGCAGTAGCTATACACCCAATCGTCTGGGTCTCCCAATGGAGCGCCGAAGAAATGTAGATTGAGTGCTCTCACCAGATCTAACAAATGTAAATCCTTCTCATACCGATGAACTGCATGAGGACAAAACGAAGGCAAAGAGATATCCTGATTAAGATGAAAAGAGGATACCACCTTCGGGAGAAACTCCTGAATGGGGCGCAGCACTACCTTGTCCTGGTGGAAGACCAGGAAGGGAGCCTTGGAAGACAGCGCTGCTAGCTCAGACACTCTCCGAAGAGATGTGATCGCTACCAGAAAAGCCACTTTCTGTGATAGTCTAGAAAGTGAAACCTCCCTCAGAGGCTCGAAGGGCGGCTTCTGGAGGGCAACTAGTACCCTGTTCAGATCCCATGGATCTAACGGCCGCTTGTACGGGGGAACGATATGGCAAACCCCCTGTAGGAACGTGCGCACCTTAGAAAGTCGTGCTAGACGCTTCTGAAAAAAGACGGATAGCGCCGAGACTTGTCCTTTAAGGGAGCCGAGCGACAAACCTTTTTCTAACCCAGATTGCAGGAAAGAAAGAAAGGTAGGCAATGCAAATGGCCAGGGAGACACTCCCTGAGCAGAGCACCAGGATAAGAATATCCTCCACGTTCTGTGGTAGATCTTAGCAGACGTGGGTTTCCTAGCCTGTCTCATGGTGGCAACGACCCCTTGGGGTAAGCCTGAAGACGCTAGGATCCAGGACTCAATGGCCACACAGTCAGGTTCAGGGCCGCAGAATTCCGATGGAAAAAAAGGCCCTTGGGACAGTAAGTCTGGTCGGTCTGGTAGTGCCCACGGTTGGCCGACCGTGAGATGCCACAGATCCGGATACCACGCCCTCCTCGGCCAGTCTGGAGCGACGAGTATGACGCGGCTGCAGTCGGATCTGATCTTGCGTAACACTCTGGGCAAGAGTGCCAGAGGTGGAAACACATAAGGGAGCCGGAACTGCGACCAATCTTGCACTAGGGCGTCTGCTGCTAGAGCTCTGTGATCGCGAGACCGTGCCATGAAGGTTGGGACCTTGTTGTTGTGCCGGGACGCCATTAGGTCGACGTCCGGCCTTCCCCATCGGCGACAGATTTCCTGAAACACGTCCGGGTGAAGGGACCATTCCCCTGCGTCCATGCCCTGGCGACTGAGGAAGTCTGCTTCCCAGTTTTCTACGCCGGGGATGTGAACCGCGGATATGGTGGAGGCCGTGGCTTCCACCCACATCATAATCCGCCGGACTTCCTGGAAGGCTTGCCGACTGCGTGTCCCCCCTTGGTGATTGATGTATGCCACCGCTGTGGAGTTGTCCGATTGAATTCGGATCTGCTTCCCTTCCAGCCACTGTTGGAAGGCTAGTAGGGCAAGATACACTGCTCTGATTTCCAGAACATTGATCTGAAGGGTGGACTCCTGCTGAGTCCACGTACCCTGAGCCCTGTGGTGGAGAAACACTGCTCCCCACCCTGACAGACTCGCGTCTGTCGTGACCACCGCCCAGGACGGTGGTAGGAAGGATCTTCCCTGTGATAATGAGGTGTAAAGGAGCCACCACTGCAGAGAGTCCTTGGCCGTCTGGGAAAGGGAGACTTTCCTGTCCAGGGATGTTGACTTCCCGTCCCATTGGCGGAGAATGTCCCATTGAAGTGGACGCAGATGAAACTGCGCAAACGGAACCGCCTCTATTGCCGCCACCATCTTCCCGAGGAAGTGCATGAGGCGTCTTAAGGAGTGCGACTGACTTTGAAGGAGAGCCTGCACCCCAGTCTGTAGAGACCGCTGCTTGTCCAGCGGAAGCTTCACTATCGCTGAGAGAGTATGAAACTCCATGCCAAGATACGTTAGTGATTGGGTCGGTGACAGATTTGACTTTGGGAAGTTGATGATCCACCCGAACGCCTGGAGAGTCTCCAGTGCAACACTCAGGCTGAGTTGGCATGCCTCTTGAGAGGGTGCCTTGACCAGTAGATCGTCCAAGTAAGGGATCACAGAGTGTCCGTGAGAGTGCAAGACTGCTACCACTGCCGCCATGATCTTGGTGAACACCCGAGGGGCTGTCGCCAGACCAAATGGCAGAGCTACGAACTGAAGATGGTCTTCTCCTATCACGAAGCGTAGAAAGCGTTGGTGCTCTGTAGCAATCGGCACGTGGAGATAAGCATCTTTGATGTCTATTGATGCTAGGAAATCTCCTTGGGACATTGAGGCAATGACTGAGCGGAGGGATTCCATCCGGAACCGCCTGGCGTTCACATGCTTGTTGAGCAGTTTTAGGTCCAGAACAGGACGGAAGGAGCCGTCCTTTTTTGGAACGACAAAGAGATTGGAGTAAAATCCTCGCCCCCGTTCCTGAGGGGGGACAGGGATCACGACTCCTTCTGCTCTTAGAGAGTCCACCGCCTGCAGCAGGGCATCTGCTCGGTTGGGGTGTGGGGAGGTTCTGAAGAACCGAAGTGGAGGCCGAGAACTGAACTCTATTCTGTACCCGCGAGACAAAATGTCTGTTACCCACCGGTCTTTGACCTGTGACAGCCAAATGTCGCAAAAGCGGGAGAGCCTGCCACCGACCGAGGATGCGGAGGGAGGAGGCCGAAAGTCATGAGGTAGCCGCTTTGGAAGCGGTTCCTCCATTTGCTTTCCTGGGGCGTGAGTGAGCCCGCCAGGAATCTGAGCTCCCTTGTTCTTTCTGAGTCCTTTTGGACGAGGAGAATTGGGCCTTGCCCGAGCCTCGAAAGGAGCGAAACCTCGACTGCCACTTTTTCTGTTGAGGTTTACTTGCTCTGGGCTGTGGTAAGGAAGAGTCCTTACCCTTGGACTGTTTGGTGAGCCATTGGCTGAAATCATAAAACAGTCTGTCTCTAGATAATGGCAAGCTGGTTAAGCATTTTTTGGAACCAGCATCTGCTTTCCAGTCCTTTAACCACAAGGCTCTGCGCAAAACCACAGAATTGGCGGACGCCATAGCGGTACGGCTCGTAGATTCTAGGACAGCATTGATAGCATAGGTCGCAAACACAGACATTTGCGAAGTTAGGGACGCCACCTGCGGTACTGCTGGATGTATGACAGCATCCACCTGTGCTAAACCAGCTGAAATAGCTTGGAGTGCCCACACGGCCGCGAATGCTGGAGCAAACGACGCGCCGATAGCTTCATAGACAGATTTCAACCAAAGGTCCATCTGTCTGTCGTTGGCATCTTTAAGTGAAGCGCCATCCTCTACTGCGACTATGGATCTAGCCGCAAGCTTGGAAATTGGGGGATCCACCTTTGGACACTGGGTCCAGCGTTTGGCCACCTCAGAGGGAAAAGGATAACGGGTATCCTTAGAACGTTTAGAGAAACGCTTGTCTGGGTGAGCGTCGTGTTTCTGGATTGATTCTCTGAAGTCAGAGTGGTCCAAAAAAGCACTTAATTTACGCTTGGGATACAGGAAATGGAACTTCTCCTGCTGTGCAGCTGCCTCCTCTGCTGAAGGAGCTGGGGGAGAAATATCCAACAGCCTATTAATTGCCGATATAAGGTCATTAACCATGGCGTCACCATCAGGGGCATCCAGATTGAGAGGGGCCTCAGGATTAGAATCCTGATCACCGTCCTCAGTCTCATCACAGAGAGACTCTGCTCGCTGAGACCCTGAGCAGTGTGATGACGTCGAGGGTCTTTCCCAGCGAGCTCGCTTAGGCTGCCTGGGACTGTCATCTGAGTCAGATACTTCAGCCTGTGATGCTTGAGACCCCCTTGAAGTACGGATTAGTTCCAACTGAGGGGGACCGGGGAACATAGGCACAGCAGTGTCCATGGTCTGAGTAACTGGCCTGGACTGCAAGGTCTCAAGGATTTTTGTCATAGTCACAGACATTTTATCGGCAAAAACTGCAAAGTCTGTCCCCGTCACCGGGGCAGGGTTCACAGGCGTCTCTGCCTGGGTCACTACCACCATAGGCTCTGGCTGACGAAGTGCCACTGGGACTGAACATTGCACACAATGAGAGTCGTTGGAGCCTGCTGGTAGATTAGCCCCACATGCTGTACAAGCAGTGTACACAGCCCGTGCCTTGGCACCCTTGCGTTTTGCGGATGACATGTTGCTGCCTCCTCAGAGCAGTACAGGGTGTCCAGCCAAGAAGCGACCTTACAGTGCAACTATATATATATATATGGTACCAAGAAAAAAGTACACTAATATAACACTGAGGCACTAGTGGGGCCAGCACTAATGTGCTGCTTACCGCCCGCTTAGGAGCGGGTGTGTGGTCGCCGAAATCCCTTTAGTCTGGGTCTCCCAGAGCCTGCTGCCTTTCCCCAGCGAGACTGCATGTGTAATGGCTGCCGGCGTCCTTGTGGAGAGGGGGGGCGGGCCCTGGGCGTATACAGACGAAGAGCGGGAAGACTGCTTCCCACTGTGCCTAGTGAGAGGGCTGGAGCATGTAAATAAAGCTCCAGCCCTCGGCGCTGCCGATTGAGCAGCGTCTCTCCCCTACCCTGATTGACAGGGTGGGGGCGGGAACGAAGCGGCGCTAGGCCGCAGAAGCCGGGGGCTAAAGTTAGAAGCGCCGCCGCCGTAAAAGCGCGGTCGGCGCAAAGTCCCCGGCGCACCACAAGTCGCAGCTGCGCCGCCGCTCCAGGAGCGGTCGGCGCAGTAGTTCCCAACATGTAACGTCACTCAGCAAAGCTGCAGTGACCTAACCCCAGCGCACAGCGCTACTGTCCCCGGCGCACTATAACGCTCAGCAAGCCTTGAGAGTGTCCGTGCCTGCCGGGGACACAGAGTACCTGAAAGTTGCAGGGCCTTGTCCCTGAACGGCACTCCCGCTCCAAATCCAGCAGGTTCTCTGGGTCTGTGGATGGAGCCCGGCCCCAGGGCTTGGGGGCCGGCAAGATCCCACTTCCACAGAGCCCTCCAGGGGATGTGGAAGGAAAACAGCATGTGGGCTCCAGCCTCTGTACCAGCAATAGGTACCTCAACCTTACAAGCACCACCGCGGGTGAGAAGGGAGCATGCTGGGGGCCCCATATGGGCCCTCTTTTCTTCCATCCGATATAGCCAGCAGCTACTGCTGACTACAAACAGTGGAGCTATGCGTGGATGTCTGACCTCCTTCGCACAAAGCAGAAAACTGGTGAGCCAGTGATCCCACTGGGGGTGTATAGCCAGAAGGGGAGGGGCCTTACACTTTTTAGTGTAATTGCTTTGTGTGGCCTCCGGAGGCAGTGCTATACACCCAATCGTCTGGGTCTCCCAATAGAGCGCCGAAGAAAGGGAGACTTTCCTGTCCAGGGATGTTGACTTCCCGTCCCATTGGCGGAGAATGTCCCATTGAAGTGGGCGCAGATGAAACTGCGCAAACGGAACCGCCTCCATTGCCGCCACCATCTTCCCGAGGAAGTGCATGAGGCGTCTTAAGGAGTGCGACTGACTTTGAAGGAGAGCCTGCACCCCAGTCTGTAGTGACCTCTGCTTGTCCAGCGGAAGCTTCACTATCGCTGAGAGAGTATGAAACTCCATGCCAAGATACGTTAGTGATTGGGTCGGTGACAGATTTGACTTTGAGAAGTTGATGATCCACCCGAACGTCTGGAGAGTCTCCAGTGCAACACTCAGGCTGAGTTGGCATGCCTCCTGAGAGGGTGCCTTGACAAGTAGATCGTCCAAGTAAGGGATCACAGAGTGTCCCTGAGAGTGCAAGACTGCTACCACTGCCGCCATGACCTTGGTGAACACCCGTGGGGCTGTCGCCAGACCAAATGGCAGAGCTACGAACTGAAGATGGTCGTCTCCTATCACGAAGCGTAGAAAGCGTTGGTGCTCTGTAGCAATCGGCACGTGGAGATAAGCATCTTTGATGTCTATTGATGCTAGGAAATCTCCTTGAGACATTGAGGCAATGACTGAGCGGAGGGATTCCATCCGGAACCGCCTGGCGATCACATGCTTGTTGAGCAGTTTTTTTTTTTTTAACTATATTTTTATTCAAATTTTTCAATAACATAACATTGGCATAAGCGAATTCAGCATTGTAAATTCAACATTACATTGTCATGTTTGATCATCCCAAATTCCATACCAATTTTTAAAATCAATAACCATAACATGGCAAGATAAAGCAAAGGAAAGCAGCGACCCCTTAACCCATCATTCTTATCATTCCCCCCATTGAACCCTTGTGAACATGGTAATGACATATAATAAAGAAGTCCCACTCAAATCGGTTATTTCCCCCTCTCCTTTTAGTCAGCTTTCGGCCTTTCCTCCCCCACCTCCAAGCCATCCAATGTATCCTTCAATTTTTCAGTATGATACCAGACTGTGTCTTTGAAAGGTGACATAATCCTGACTATCTCCTCCCGAGTACAATAGGCCAGTATGAATTTCTTCCATTTGTTAAAGTGCTGTCGTATTCTATCCGCCCTCCTTTCTGCATCCAATCCTTCTATTTCAAGAAGATGCATGAGCTGACCCAAGATCTCTTCAATCGCGGGGACCCTAGACTCCAACCAATTTTTTAGTATCGCTCTCTTGGCTGCCAGAAGTATCACATGTATAAGTCTGGGTGGGTTAGTCATCTTCCCTTTGGTATCGTTCCCCTCCTCCCAATGGTGAAAAATAGCGAACCCAGGTGAGAGCCGAACTTCAAAACCCCACACCTTTTGTATACAACTTTTGATCTGTGACCATAATGGACTCAAATGGGGACAGGACCACAACCCGTGAAGGAGATCAGTTCCACTACTCTTACACTTAGGGCAATACGTAAGCCTGTCTGGCTTTGTTGCTGATGGAGGGAGATTAAAACCATAAATTGCCTTGTGCATAATTCTAAATTGGGTTTCTCGCCAATTCTCATTTAAAATTGATTTACGAAGAGCATTCCACCCTCCCCTAATTTTTACCCCCATAGACGGGTCCTCAAATTGTTTTTCCCAAGATTTAAATAAACCTTCTGGGTGCTGTCCTATTAATAGATCACGCATGGCTCCATAAAGAAAAGAGATAGATGATGAAGTTATTGAGTTCTTTACCAGACAATCAAAAGAGTTAAATACTACCTCCTGGGTCACATCATGCAACTGAGTCATAATACTATATCTCACTTGGTCATATTGGATTACTTGGTTAGGCCCCAGGCCATACTGCGCTATAATTTCGTCTCTACTCAACCATCTAGGCTCTGAGGTGTGCAAGAGATGAGCAACAGTCCTTATACCCCTCACCTTCCACTCTTCAAACAGCTTATTGCTTGTCCCCTGCACAAACTCTGGATTCCCCCATATAGGCAAGTATTTGGATATTTTATGGGGAAGTTTGTAGTTTTTCCTCAACGCCTTCCACGCTGCAATTGTGTCTTTAAATAAGGAAGAGTGCTTGATTTTCACAGGGAGATTAGCCTGCCTAGTATGAAGCAATGCCACCAGATCCCAAGGTTGTGCATAGTCTCTCTCAAGCTCCAACGCTGAATAATGCCTAGAGCCTTTAATCCAATCCAATATATATCTAGTCAAACAGGCTATATTGTAACCCCGAATGTTCGGCAAACTCAGACCTCCATGAACCTTAGATGCCATCAGCTTCTTAAGCCCTATACGAGGGCGTTTCCCCCTCCAAATGAAGTGTGAAAAAGCTCTATTTAGCTGGACAATATCCTTATGCTTGAGAAGCAGGGGAAGTGTTTGAAGATGATACATTAATTTTGATATCGACATCATCTTAATTAGGTGGACTCTACCAATTATGTTCAATGGAAGGTCGTGCCATCTTTTAAGATCTTGCTCTATTTGGCTCAGAAGGGGTGGATAGTTTAGACTATAAAGGGTTGCCGGAACCTTACCTATTTTAACTCCCAGGTATGTGATATATGACTTAGCCACTGTAATTCCTTCAAAAGGGTTCTGCTCCCGTGTTTGAACATTTGTCCCTCCCAGGTATAGGAGCTCGCACTTTGACGCATTAATCTTGAAGCCTGAGTACGCTCCAAACTCTCGCAAAATTTGTAAAATCTCGGGGACCTGCTGAGCTGGATTCGAAAGGAAAAGCAAAATGTCATCCGCAAAAAAAGCTGACTGAATTTGTCTATTATTTACAGAAATACCCTGGAAGGTGCTATGTGTAGATAACAATCGTACCAATGGTTCCAGAGCCAGATTAAAAAGTAATGGGGAAAGGGGGCAACCCTGTCTGGTTCCTTTCAGTAACGGAAAAGGGGCTGACAGATATCCTGGAATGTAAACTTGAGCCTTCGGATTTGTGTAAATTTCTCTAATGTAGGTATAAAATGACCCCGAAAAACGCATTTCATCTAGAACTCTATAAAGCCATGACCACTCAATATTGTCAAAGGCTTTCTCGGCATCTATTGTAAGCAAAGCGGGAGATTCTCCTTTCAGAGGCCGAAGGTTAACCCTATCCAGGACAAGAAGAACTTTTCTAATATTTAGTGTCCCTGATCTTTTCTGAATGAAACCGGCCTGTGCTGGGGAAATCAGTTGGGGAAGAATTATAGCTAGACGATTTGCCATAATCTTTGACATTATCTTCATATCTAGGTTGATAAGTGATATGGGCCTATACGAACCCGGCTCCTTCGGGTCCTTCCCCTGTTTAGGGATCAATTTTATATATGCCCGGTTATTATTTTGGAAAGACGCATTACCGTCTAGTATGCTATTATACAGCTCTAGTAATGTAGGTAAGATCTCTTCCTTTACTGTTTTATAGAATTCTCCCGTAAATCCGTCAGGGCCAGGGGCTTTATAATTATGCATGGAGTTGATTGTCCCCAATACTTCTTCCCCCGTAATTTTGGCATTCAGAAAAGTGCGATGCTCTTCTGTGAGTCGAGGTAGTGTCACTTTAGATAAAAGATTATTATCGGGAAATTTGTCTCGCTTAAAGGTTTCTATAATACGTGCCTAAAGTCTCAATTATTGTCTTAGGGTTTTTGTGTATCTCCCCCTTTTGATTTTTTATTTCCATGGGTCCCTGAGTTATAATCCTATTTTTCGCTAAGTTGGCCAGTATTTTCCCTGCTTTATTTCCAAAGCGATGTAATGTAGCTTCTTGCATTGACCTAGCCATTTGTTCCCGTTTTTCCGCCCACTCATTAAAAGCTCTTTGGGCTATTACCCATCTATCTCTATGGTCCCTATCAGGATGCTTTTGAAAAGAAGTATATGCTTCCCTCAATTTATGGGAGGTTTCAGTAAATTTAAGATGAGCCTTTTTCTTCAAATAGGAAACATGTGCTATCGTCCTGAAGAGGAACAGGGACCACCACTCCTTCTGCTCTTAGAGAATTCACCGCCTGCATAAGGGCATCTGCTCGGTCGGGATGTGGGGAAGTTCTGAAGAACCGAGGCGGAGGACGAGAACTGAACTCTATCCTGTACCCGTGAGACAAAATGTCTGTTACCCACCGGTCTTTGACCTGTGGCAACCAAATGTCGCAAAAGCGGGAGAGCCTGCCACCGACCGAGGATGCGGAGGGAGGCGGCCGAAAGTCATGAGGCAGTCGCCTTGGAAGCGGTACCTCCGGTTGCTTTCTTGGGGCGTGAGTGAGTCCGCCAGGAATCAGAGCTCCTTTGCTCTTTCTGAGACCCTTTGGACGAGGAGAATTGGGGCTTGCCCGAGCCTCGAAAGGACCGAAACTTTGATTGCCACTTCCTCTGTTGAGGTTTGCTTGATCTGGGCTGGGGTAAGGAAGAGTCCTTACCTTTGGACTGTTTAATGATTTCCGCCAATTGCTCACCAAACAGTCTGTCTCCAGATAATGGCAAGCTGGTTAAACATTTTTTAGAAGCAGAATCTGCTTTCCATTCTTTTAACCACAAGGCTCTGCGCAAAACTACAGAGTTGGCGGATGCCATTGCGGTACGGCTCGTAGAGTCCAGTACCGCATTAATAGCGTAGGTCGCAAACGCAGTCATTTGCGTAGTTAAGGACGCCACTTGTGGCACTGCTGGACGTATGAAAGAGTCCACCTGTGCCAAACCAGCTGAAATAGCTTGGAGCGCCCACACGGCCGCGAACGCTGGAGCAAACGACGCGCCAATAGCTTCATAGACAGATTTCAACCAAAGGTCCATCTGTCTGTCATTGGCATCTTTAAGTGAAGCCCCATCCTCCACTGCAACTATGGATCTAGCTGCAAGCCTGGATATTGGAGGGTCCACTTTTGGACACTGGGTCCAGCGTTTGACCACGTCAGGGGGAAAGGGATAACGTGTATCCTTAAGGCGTTTGGAAAAACGCTTGTCCGGATAAGTATTGTGTTTCTGGATTGATGCTCTGAAGTCAGAGTGGTCCAGAAAAGTGCTCAATTTACGCTTGGGATACAGGAAATGGAATTTCTCCTGCTGGGCAGCTGCCTCCTCTGCTGAAGGGGCTGGGGGAGAAATATCCAACAGCCTATTGATGGCCGCTATAAGGTCATTTACCATGGCGTCACCATCTGGCGTATCCAAATTGAGTGCGGTGTCAGGACTAGACTCCTGATCACCCACCTCTGTCTCATCATATAGAGACCCTTCTCGCTGAGACCCTGACCCGCGTGATGACGTGGAGGGCCTCTCCCAGCGAGCTCGCTTAGGCGGCCTGGGACTGTCATCGGAGTCAGAGTCCTCAGCCTGTGATGCCTGGGACCCCCTTGAAGTACGGATTAGTTCCAACTGAGGGGGACCGGGGAACATAGGCACAGCAGTGTCCATGGTCTGAGCAACTGGCCTGGACTGCAAGGTCTCCAGGATTTTTGTCATAGTCACAGACATTTTATCAGCAAAGACTGCAAATTCTGTCCCCGTCACCGGGGCAGGGTTCACAGGCGTCTCTGCCTGGGCTACCACCACCATAGGCTCTGGCTGACGAAGTGCCACTGGGACTGAACATTGCACACAATGAGAGTCGTTGGAGCCTGCTGGTAGATTAGCCCCACATGCTGTACAAGCAGTGTATACAGCCCGTGCCTTGGCACCCTTGCGTTTTGTGGATGACATGTTGTTGTCTTCCCAGAGCAATATAGGGTATACAGCCAAGAAGCGACCTTACAGTGCAGTATATATATATATATATCTGGTACAGGAAAAGTACACCAATACACACTGTGGCACTAGTGGGGCCAGCACTAATGTGCTGCTTACCGCCCGCTAAACGCGGGTGTGTGGTCGCCAGAAATCCCTAGTCTGGGTCTCCCAGAGCCTGTGTCCGTCCTCCAGCCAGACTGCATGCAGGAATGGCTGCCGGCGTCCTGTGGAGGGGGGGGCGGGCCCTGGGCGTGCCAGACCAAAAGCGGGAAACCTGCGTCCCACTGTGCCTAGTGAGAGGGCTGGAGCATGTAAATAAGGCTCCAGCCCTCGGCGCTGAGTAATCGTACAGCGTCTCTCCCCTTCCCTGACTGACAGGGAGGGGGCGGGAACGAAACGGAGCTAGGCCGCAAAAGCCGGGGACTAAATTTATAAGCGCCGCCGCCGTAAAAGCGCGGTCGGCGCTAAGTCCCCGGCGCACTACAAGTCCCAGCCGCGCCGCCGCTCCGAGAGTGGCCGGCGCGGTAGTTCCCAGCACATGAAGTCACACAGCTAAGCTGCTGTGACTCAAACCCCAGCGTACAGCGCTACTGTCCCCGGCGCACTAACACACCCAGCAAGTCTGGTGTGTGCGTGCCCGCCTGTACGGGGACACAGAGTACCTGAAAGTTGCAGGGCCTTGTCCCTGAACGGTACACAGCTCCGTATCCATCAGGTTCACTGGGTCTGTGGATGGAGCCCGGCCTCAGGGCTTGGGGGCCGGTAAGATCCCACTTCCTCAGAGCCCCTCAGGGGGATGGGGAAGGAAAGCAGCATGTGGGCTCCAGCCTCCGTACCCGCAATGGGTACCTCAACCTTACAGACCACAAGTGAAGTAAGAAGGGAGCATGCTGTGGGCCCCATATGGGCCCTCTTTTCTTCCATCCGACATAGTCAGCAGCTACTGCTGACTAAACAGTGGAGCTATGCGTGGATGTCTGACCTCCTTCGCACAAAGCAGAAAACTGGTGAGCCAGTGATCCCACTGGGGGTGTATAGCCAGAAGGGGAGGGGCCTTACACTTTTTAGTGTAATGCTTTGTGTGGCCTCCGGAGGCAGTAGCTATACACCCAATCGTCTGGGTCTCCCAATGGAGCGCCGAAGAAATATGACACAATGGCGCAAATCAACCAATGTAAGGCTATGTTTACGCACAGTGATACCAGTGCGATACCATGGAGCGACGTCCTCGTTGCTCATTCTATCCTGCGCGCATTGCAGCAGGCTTCGTTTCCGGGTGTTCAATCGCCAGCTTTAGCGTCTGAAACTGACAAGGAGAACCCGGAAGAGAAGCCTGCTGCAATGCGGCAGGATATATTGAGCGATGGGGACGTCGCTCCATGGCATCACGCCCACAGGGGCGTGATACCACGGAAATATGCAGACGTCCATAGGGCAAGGCGCCGCCCCTGTGACCACATTCCCTGCTATTTACATACGAAATATGAAGGTAATAAAACGTTTTTATTACTTTCATATTATACAATTTTATAACACAGGGATAGGTAGGGAGGTGTAATTAGGGCACACATGCGTCTGCTGATAGGTCAGAACGCATAGTCTAGGTGACAGGTTCCCTTTAAAGGACCTTTCATGAATTCAGTCATGTGACCTGTCACAAACCACCGGGGGGGTCACTCAGAAATCCCCCGCGCTGGCTACCAGTACGTCACAATCGGGGGGTAACAAGTGGGGTCACCCCTCCTTTATACCTCCCGACCGACAGACAGAGCACGTGACGCGCTCTCTAGCGCCCCTCTTATAGTCAGGCCAATTATGGAATTGCCCGACCATAAGCCAGGAGGCCGCTATACTACTTATGCCGATTATTGAAGGGTCCCCGGTGAGAGTAAGGTATATATTCCCCCGACCTCCGCGGGCGGAATATATAAAATCTCCCCGAATCTCACTGGCCTCCCCACAATAATCCTTGGCACAATTCGCTGCCACCAACCGATTTACGGTAACTATTAGCCGAACACACAGACGTGGGATTCAAGATCGAGATAACAGAACAGCCCAAGATTAATTATATAATTTAATCAGCCTAAAGCACACTAGAACTACAATATATACAATAGGGAATCTACAGAATATACAGTTATGTCAGAGTACAGTTACAGATAAAGCATGGGTTACAAACAGGTATACAATTACATCAGTTACCTTGTGTGTCTGGCCACAGGGGGGCGCTGTAGACCAGGTTTCTAGGATTCTTCCTCACAGGTCTTTCCCAACCAGGCCCCCGAGCAGAAGAACACTGGAAAATGGCCGAAGTAGGGTTATCAACCTGGGCAGATCCAGGTCCCCTCCTACCTTAGTGACCTCACAGGGAAGCACTGCCACTCCCCCTGCATGGATCAGAATTATCCAGCAAAGGGGATATTGGCCATAACTTTGCCTGGGAGCGTCGTAGGCGGACGCCAATGCTCTCATTGTGACAGTTATGAATTTAGCCACAGAACGAGGGGACTCATGACCTGTCTACGAGTTCCCATATGGCTGATATCACGCCTGGGGTATTTCCCAAGCTCCCCCTTCCATAAAAAAGGTGTGCCAGCATCGTCCGCCTGCGCAAACACCATTTTTATGGTTGCCATATTTATCGGAGATATGGCTTGCGAGATATGAACCATTTTTTACTGGAGTCGTTCTGTCTGGCTACTTCCAAGCCTTGCTAATGAGATACAACTCTTGTTACAGGGTGACGGCAGGGAGTCATCCTGGGTCCATTGTCCTCACATCATCTCATCTCCATATCAGAGGAGATGGCTGTTGGAGGTGTAAGTGGGATGTGACACCTTCACAGATGCTGGACATTTGAGAACAAGAAGGGAGGGGGGGGGGCACTGCCAGGGAGTGATG
Organism: Anomaloglossus baeobatrachus; assembly: GCF_048569485.1. Classification (NCBI taxonomy): domain Eukaryota; kingdom Metazoa; phylum Chordata; class Amphibia; order Anura; family Aromobatidae; genus Anomaloglossus; species Anomaloglossus baeobatrachus. Next base: position 240,962,814 of record NC_134359.1, read on the forward strand.
AGAGCAATTATGACTTCTAGTCATAATTCCTCTTCATATCCCAGGATTTACCTCACACCTCCCCCCTTTTGAGGGCGCTAGGGGGCAGCACACTCCGGTGTTCCCCCGTGCGCCCGTCCGCGACCTCTCCTTGTCGGGACAGCCCGTCTGCGTTACCGTGGTCACGGCCCCTTTTGTGGCGAATGGGGAAGTCGTATTGCTGGAGCGCAAGGCTCCATCGCAACAATCGCCCATTCGTCCCAGAGACGGTGTGCAACCAGCTGAGGGGATTGTGGTCCGTCTCCACGATGAAGTGGCGCCCGTATAGATAGGGTTGCAGACGCTGCAGGGCCCACACTATGGCCAGGCACTCCTTCTCCATTGTAGAATATGCCACTTCCCTTGGTAATAGCTTCCTGCTCAGGTACAAGACTGGGTGCTCTTGGCTCGCAGAGTCCACCTGGCTGAGCACCGCACCGAGGCCGAAGTCACTGGCGTCGGTCTGTACTACGAACGGCCGCGTGAAGTCGGCTGCCTGTAGCACGGGCGGGCTGGACAGGGCGTCCTTTAGGGCCCGGAAGGCTGTCTCGCAGTCCACTGTCCAATCGACTGCAGAGGGCAGCTTCTTCTTGGTGAGGTCCGTCAAGGGCTTTGCCAGGCTACTATAGCATGGAACAAACCTCCTATAGTACCCAGCGGTCCCCAAGAAGGACATCACCTGCTTCTTGGTCCTGGGGGTGGGCCAGGATGCGATGGCCTCCACTTTCTCAGGCTCGGGCTTCAGCGTTCCCCCACCTACCCGGTGACCGAGGTACTGGACCTCGCTCATGGCCAGCTGACACTTTCCCGGCTTGATGGTCAAACCTGCCCGGTGGATCCGCCTGAGCACCTGTGCTAGATGCTCTAGGTGGTCCTCCCAGGTGGGACTGAAGACGGCAATGTCATCCAGGTACGCGGCCGCGTACCCTTCAAGTCCCTTGAGCAGGGTGTTGACCATCCGCTGGAAAGTGGCAGGGGCATTCCTCATCCCGAATGGCATCACCGTGGATTCGTACAGTCCAAATGGGGTAATAAAGGCAGAGCGTTCCCTGGCCTTGCGAGTCAGGGGGATCTGCCAATATCCCCGGCTCAGATCCATGATGGTCAGGTACTGAGCCCCGGCCAACTGATCGAGCAGGTCATCGATGCGTGGCATTGGGTACGCATCGGCGACCGTGACAGCATTGAGCCCCCTGTAGTCCACGCAGAACCGAGTGGTTCGGTCCTTCTTAGGGACGAGGACTACAGGCGAGGCCCAAGCGCTGTTGGATGCCTGGATCACCCCCAGCTCCAGCATCTCGTCAATCTCCTGGCGCATGTGTTGCTGCACCTCCAGGGAGACCCGATATGCTGAACGCCGGATCGGGGGATGATCCCCAGTGTCCACGTGATGGACAGCCAAGTCAGTCCTTCCGGGCTGGTTGGTAAACAACCCCCGGAAGGGGAGGAGGGTGGCCCACAGCTGGGACCGTTGGTCCTCCAAGAGCTGGTGGCCAACCTCCACATCCTCAATGGATCCGCCTGCCCTAACCTGGGCTAGCATATCCAAGAGGGTTTCCGCTTCTCCCTCCTCGGGCAGGTTGCACACGGGGAGCGCACATGCCTCCCGCTCATGATGTGCCTTCATCATGTTCACATGGAAGGGCTTTCGCCTTCCACGGGCGGGGTCCAGGGTGACCAGGTACGTTACAGGGTTGAGCTGCTGGTACACGAGGTATGGGCCTTCCCAGGCTGCCTGAAGCTTGTCCTGTGGTACGGGGACCAGTACCCACACCTTTTGACCCACTTGGTAGGTCCTCTCACAAGCGTTCTGGTCGTACCAACGCTTCTGATCGGCCTGGGCTTGAGCCATATTGTCGTGTACCAGTTGCGTCAAGGCCTGCATTCTGTCCCGGAAGCGCATGACATACTCGATAACCGACACTCCAGGGGTGGCCAAATCCCCTTCCCAAGCCTCTTTCACCAGAGCCAGGGGGCCCCGCACACGTCGCCCGTACAGGAGCTCAAACGGTGAGAATCCTGTTGAGGCCTGTGGAACCTCCCGGTAAGCAAATAACAGGTGTGGGAGATACCGCTCCCAGTCACGCCCATGGGAGTCGACCAACATCTTAAGCATCTGCTTTAAGGTGCCATTGAACCGCTCGCACAGGCCATTAGTCTGTGGATGGTACGGGCTGGCCACCAGATGTCGCACCTGGACTTGCTTACAGAGGGTCTCCATCAGCTGGGACATGAATTGGGTCCCCCGGTCGGTGAGCATTTCCTGGGGAAAACCCACTCGGGAGAAAATCTCCAGCAATGCGGTGGCCACCTTGTCAGCCCGAATGGACGACAAGGCCACTGCTTCTGGGTACCGGGTGGCATAGTCAACTACCGTCAGTATGAAGCGTTTCCCGGAGCTGCTGGGGATGGCCAGCGGGCCGACCAGATCCACAGCCACCCTCCTGAAAGGCTCATCGATGATTGGCAGAGATACTAGTGGGGCTTTGGGGTGTGGCCCCGCCTTCCCCACTCTCTGACAGGTTTCACACGAACGGCAGTAGGCAGCCACATCGGCCCCCATTTTTGGCCAGTAGAAATGCTGGTTTAACCTGGCCTTGGTCTTAGCGATCCCTAGGTGTCCGGCCATCGGAATCTCATGTGCGATCCGCAACAACTCCGTCCGGAACGGATAGGGTACCACCAACTGTCGGTCCCTGGGCCACGCCTCCGGTGAACCCTGCTGGACCGTGGCCCGGTACAGCCGTCCTTGGTCCCAGACCACTCGCTCCGGGTCCGAGTCCGAGGGAGGCTGTGCCGCCTGCTCCTTTAGAGCTTTCAGGCTGTCGTCAGCTTCTAACGCTGCCTGAAACCCCTGACCAGATGTGGCCAGAATCGACGAGACTGTCACATCTTCGGTCAGTACCCCGGGACCTGTGTCCTGGCCTCCACCTGACTCGGCTGCCACTTGGTCAGAAGGGGAAGAGCTATCGGACCTCCGGGAGGCCCCGTGGCTTCCAGCACTCCCACTGCGGGTGACAGCGGCCACAGCCGCTGCGACCGTGGGTCGTGCCTGCTCCTCCTCCGTTCCTGACCAAGTCGCCGGTTCAGGCAGACCTACCTGGCTTCCTGACACCCCGGTTGTGGGGGAACCCTGCATCGAGATCTTACCTGGGAGCACTTCCGCTCCTGGACCGGCCCCAATCTCACCTGCCTGTTCCCCCCCTGCAGCAACAGAACCCCGCTGTGAAATCTCTGGGGACCCCACATTTGCTGTGGTAGCCCCCACCCCACACACTGGTCCTCCCCCTGCAGCACCCTGCTCTCTGCTTATCCCTGCAGAGGGCAACAGATCCCAGCTCACAGGCTGATTACTTGTAGAGGCATTGTCACACCTCTCTCTGACCCCCTCCCCTGTCACAGCTGCAGCTGAGTGTGTGTCTATGGTGTCTATGCAAGCAGAAATATCAGAGTTCACTCCCTCCTCCCTTACATCATTCATAGATAACACATTAACATTGTCCGGAGGCACGTCAGCACTGGCTGAAGGTTCAGCCTTTGGGGCGGGGCCAAACTGGGAGGTTATTTGCCCCAAATCTGTCCCAAGTAGCACGTTTGCAGGGATCCGATCAGTTACCCCCACCTCCCTCACCCCTCGCCCTGCGCCCCAGTCCACATAAATGTCAGCAACAGGCAGCGCCGGGTCAATGCCTCCAATCCCGGAGACAGCGAGGGTTTTTCCAGGGATCAAGTCTTGGGGGGACACCATCTCAGGCCGCACCAGAGTCACCTCCGAGGCGCTGTCTCGCAGTCCTATGGTCACAGACTGGCCGACGGTGACAGGTTGGAAGCTGTCCAGGGACCTACCACCACCCCCACCCACACAATACACCTTGGGCGGCCCTTGGGACGGGGACGGAGCCGGGGCCTTGGGACGCTGAGGGCACATGGCCTTGAAGTGTCCAGGTAGGTTGCACTGGTGGCACCGTCTTGGTTCCACCACGGGCCTGGAGAGGGGAGTTGAGGGGGACACCCCCTGCAGTCTAGGGGCAGGTGGGGCAGTCGCAGAATTCATCTTACCCCCTCTCCAGGTGCTGCTGGTGGCCGCTCTCCTGGCCTCAGGGGCCCGGTTGTTGGTGTAGTCATCGGCAAGGGCAGCTGTAGCCGTGGACCCCTTTGGCTTCTGGTCTCGGATGAACTGGCGGAGATCCTCAGGGCAGTTCCACAAGAGTTGCTCCGTGATGAACAAGTCCAGGATCTCCGGTCCGGTGGAAAGCTGCAGGCCTTGGGTCCAGTGGTCGGCAGCTCGGGCAAGTGCCCGCCTGTGGTCAGCCCAGGAGTCCTTTGGTCCCTTCTGTAGGCTCCGGAACTTCTTGCGGTAGGACTCTGGAGTGAGGTTGTACTGTTGGATCAGGGCCCGCTTGATGGTGTCGTAGCCCTGATCTGCCTCAGCAGGCAAGTCCCCAAGGACATCCAGGGCCTTACCCCTTAAACGGGGGGTCAGGTATTTGGCCCACTGGTCCTTGTCCAGATGGTGCTGCAAGCAAGTCCGTTCAAAAGCAGTCAAGAAAGAGTCCAAGTCTCCATCCTTCTCCAGCACTGGGAAGTCCTCAACACGGACCTTTGGAAGTTTGGTGTTTTGAAGGTCACGTGTGGCTGATGAGGGCCGGAGCTGAGCTAGCTGCAGCTGGTAGTCACGCTCTGCCTGTCGCTCTCGCTCTCGCTCTTCACGCGCTGCTTGCCGCTCCGCAGCCTCACGCACTGCTTGCCGCTCCGCAGCCTCAGCATCACGCGCTGCCTGCCGCTCTGCCCTGTGCTCTGCCAGGAGTCCCTTGTAGCCCTCCTGGTCTCCAGCCTGGAGAAGGGCCATAGCCATTTGAAGAAGGCTATCCGAGCCTCCCAGGCTCGGTGGAATGGCACGTGGTGATCTGCGGCCCGCTGCGGAGCCTGGTGATTCACTGTCCATTGCAGAGCGGAGGGCTGGCATCTGGCTCGTTGAGGACCCTTGGGTGAGCTGCTCCTCCTCTTGTCCAGCAGTGCCCGGTTGTGCAATGTCCTCTGCGGAGCTGTTTTCTGGCGTCGAGCTCCTGGAGGACTCGTGGGCAACCTCCTCATTGCTGTCCACAGCACCGTCCTCCCTCTCTTCGGCTCCTGCCTTAGCATTGGCCAGTTGCATAGCTCTGCTCCTGGTGCCATCAGCCATTCTTGCAGACTTTTGGTCACTGACACAGAACTGACACCTGATGCCTCCACACACCTTACAGTATCTGCACTCTGACACTCTAGTGTTGAGCTAGTCTGAAGACCCCAGCAGCCACAGCTGCTGCAGGCAGTCTTTAGTGTCTGGGAGTATGGGTCTCACACTCACTATTATCTCGATCCCACCGCTGCCACCAATATGTCACAAACCACCGGGGGGGTCACTCAGAAATCCCCCGCGCTGGCTACCAGTACGTCACAATCGGGGGGTAACAAGTGGGGTCACCCCTCCTTTATACCTCCCGACCGACAGACAGAGCACGTGACGCGCTCTCTAGCGCCCCTCTTATAGTCAGGCCAATTATGGAATTGCCCGACCATAAGCCAGGAGGCCGCTATACTACTTATGCCGATTATTGAAGGGTCCCCGGTGAGAGTAAGGTATATATTCCCCCGACCTCCGCGGGCGGAATATATAAAATCTCCCCGAATCTCACTGGCCTCCCCACAATAATCCTTGGCACAATTCGCTGCCACCAACCGATTTACGGTAACTATTAGCCGAACACACAGACGTGGGATTCAAGATCGAGATAACAGAACAGCCCAAGATTAATTATATAATTTAATCAGCCTAAAGCACACTAGAACTACAATATATACAATAGGGAATCTACAGAATATACAGTTATGTCAGAGTACAGTTACAGATAAAGCATGGGTTACAAACAGGTATACAATTACATCAGTTACCTTGTGTGTCTGGCCACAGGGGGGCGCTGTAGACCAGGTTTCTAGGATTCTTCCTCACAGGTCTTTCCCAACCAGGCCCCCGAGCAGAAGAACACTGGAAAATGGCCGAAGTAGGGTTATCAACCTGGGCAGATCCAGGTCCCCTCCTACCTTAGTGACCTCACAGGGAAGCACTGCCACTCCCCCTGCATGGATCAGAATTATCCAGCAAAGGGGATATTGGCCATAACTTTGCCTGGGAGCGTCGTAGGCGGACGCCAATGCTCTCATTGTGACAGTTATGAATTTAGCCACAGAACGAGGGGACTCATGACCTGTCTACGAGTTCCCATATGGCTGATATCACGCCTGGGGTATTTCCCAAGCTCCCCCTTCCATAAAAAAGGTGTGCCAGCATCGTCCGCCTGCGCAAACACCATTTTTATGGTTGCCATATTTATCGGAGATATGGCTTGCGAGATATGAACCATTTTTTACTGGAGTCGTTCTGTCTGGCTACTTCCAAGCCTTGCTAATGAGATACAACTCTTGTTACAGGGTGACGGCAGGGAGTCATCCTGGGTCCATTGTCCTCACATCATCTCATCTCCATATCAGAGGAGATGGCTGTTGGAGGTGTAAGTGGGATGTGACACCTTCACAGATGCTGGACATTTGAGAACAAGAAGGGAGGGGGGGGGGCACTGCCAGGGAGTGATGAGAGCAATTATGACTTCTAGTCATAATTCCTCTTCATATCCCAGGATTTACCTCACATGACCAAAGGTCTCTTAAGGCCCCGTCACACAAAGAGATAAATCTTTGGCAGATCTGTGGTTGCAAGGGAAATCATGGACATATTGTTCCATTTGTACACAGCCACAAACCTGGCACTGATTGTCCACAATTTCACTGCAACCACAGATCTGCCACAGATTTATCTCTGTGTGTGACAGGGCCTTTAATTGCAGGAGTCTAAAAGAACTGAACAGGAGACAGGCTGGTATGGAGGACAGGAATTAGGATGGCAAAGCAAACTGGGAAATTTCACAGGGCCCCATTCTCCTAGGGGCTCCAACATTTATATCCTGAGGAGAACACTGCAGGAGGACCTTTGTGACATCATTTATGGCTTCTTTCGTAAGTGTAATGCAACTGCATTTTTTTGCATCCTATTTGAGATCCTTGTTATGTGTCTGCCTTCTATTTAATTACAACATGCAGGTTACACTTACCTTCCGTCTGCTTGAAGAGCCACAGAATTGATCCAGGAAAGACTTTTCCCAGCAACAGCAGACGACCACACAGCAAGTCCATGTATAGCTTCCGGGCACTGAAGTTCACAAAGGGCCTCCACCACCATCATCACCGTCAGCTCAAATTCTGACCCCTTTACAAAGACCAACACATAGTCAACGCTAGGAACACTGCTCCTCATAAGCTGCATCTTACGGCCATGTAGATTTCTCTTTTTACCTGGGGGGTACTGTTATTCTTCATCTCACACAGCAGGTCGAAGCCATGCCTGACCGTCACAGCAGGTTGGCCAGCCAACAATCCCACTCTCATGATGGCGATTCGGATCCGAGTGAGCCAGTCTTGGCACGTTTGTCGGTTCGTATAGAAGAATGTTCTGATAACCTTTAAAAAAAGATGGAAAAAGAAGGGAATTTTGTTTACTTACCGTAAATTCCATTTCTTCTAGCTCCTATTGGGAGACCCAGACAATTGGGTGTATAGCTTCTGCCTCCGGAGGCCACACAAAGTATTACACTTTAAAAAGTGTAACCCCTCCCCTCTGCCTATACACCCTCCCGTGCATCACGGGCCCATCAGTTTTGGTGCATAAGCAGGAAGGAGGAAACTTAAAAATTGGTCTAAGGTAAATTCAATCCGAAGGATGTTCGGAGAACTGAAACCATGAACCAAAAGAACAATTCAACATGAACAACATATGTACACAAAAGAACAACCAGCCCGAAGGGCACAGGGGCGGGTGCTGGGTCTCCCAATAGGAGCTAGAAGAAAAGGAATTTACGGTAAGTAAACAAAATTCCCTTCTTCTTTGTCGCTCCATTGGGAGACCCAGACAATTGGGACGTCCAAAAGCAGTCCCTGGGTGGGTAAAGGAATACCTCGATAAAAAGAGCCGAAAAACGGCCCCCTCTTACAGGTGGGCAACCGCCGCCTGAAGGACTCGCCTACCTAGGCTGGCATCTGCCGAAGCATAGGCATGCACCTGATAGTGTTTCGTGAAAGTGTGCAGACTAGACCAGGTAGCCGCCTGACACACCTGCTGAGCCGTAGCCCGGTGCCGCAATGCCCAGGATGCACCCACGGCTCTGGTAGAATGGGCTTTCAGCCCTGAAGGAATCGGAAGCCCAGAAGAACGGTAGGCTTCAAGAATCGGTTCCTTGATCCACCGAGCCAAGGTTGACTTGGAAGCCGTCGACCCCTTACGCTGGCCAGCGACAAGGACAAAGAGCGCATCAGAACGGCGCAGGGGCGCCGTGCGAGACACGTAGAGCCGGAGTGCTCTCACGAGATCTAACAAGTGCAAATCCTTTTCACATTGGTGAACTGGATGAGGACAAAAAGAAGGTAAGGAGATATCCTGATTGAGATGGAAAGGGGATACCACCTTAGGGAGAAATTCCGGGACCGGACGCAGAACCACCTTATCCTGGTGAAACACCAGGAAGGGGGCTTTGCATGACAGCGCTGCTAGCTCAGACACTCTCCGAAGTGATGTGACTGCCACTAGGAAGGCCACCTTCTGCGAAAGACGTGATAGAGAGACATCCCGCAGCGGCTCGAAAGGTGGTTTCTGAAGAGCCGTTAGCACCCTGTTAAGATCCCAGGGTTCCAGCGGACGCTTGTAAGGTGGGACTATGTGGCAAACTCCCTGCAGGAACGTGCGGACCTGCGGAAGCCTGGCTAGACGCTTTTGAAAAAACACGGAAAGCGCCGATACTTGTCCCTTGAGAGAGCCGAGAGACAAACCCTTGTCCATTCCGGATTGAAGGAAAGAAAGAAAAGTGGGTAAGGCAAACGGCCAGGGGGTAAAACCCTGATCAGAGCACCAGGATAAGAAGATCCTCCAAGCCCTGTGATAGATCTTGGCGGACGTTGGTTTCCTGGCCTGTCTCATAGTGGCAATGACATCTTGAGATAACCCTGAGGACGCTAGGAGCCAGGACTCAATGGCCACACAGTCAGATTGAGGGCCGCAGAATTCAGATGGAAAAATGGCCCTTGAGACAGCAAGTCTGTTCGGTCTGGGAGTGCCCACGGTTGACCCACCGTGAGGTGCCACAGATCCGGGTACCACGACCTCCTCGGCCAGTCTGGAGCGACGAGGATGGCGCGGCGGCAGTCGGACCTGATCTTGCGTAACACTCTGGGCAGCAGTGCCAGAGGAGGAAATACATTGATCTGAAGGGAGGACTCTGTCGGAGTCCAGGTTCCCTGAGCCCTGTGGTGGAGAAAGACCGCTCCCCACCCTGACAGACTCGCGTCCGTCGTGACCACAGCCCAGGATGGGGGCAGGAAGGATTTTCCCTTCGACAAAGAAGTGGGAAGAAGCCACCACTGAAGAGAGGTTTTGGCTGCCAGTGAAAGAGACGTTCCTGTCTAGGGACGTCGACCTCCTGTCCCATTTGCGGAGAATGTCCCATTGAAGTGGACGCAGATGAAACTGCGCAAAGGGAACTGCCTCCATTGCTGCCACCATCTTCCCTAGGAAGTGCATGAGGCGCCTCAAGGGGTGTGACTGGGCCCGAAGAAGAGAGCGCACCCCTGTCTGCAGCGAACGCTGTTTGTCCAGCGGAAGCTTGACTATTGCTGAGAGAGTATGAAACTCCATCCCGAGGTAAGTCAGTGATTGGGTCGGTGTCGATTTTGACTTTGGGAAATTGATGATCCACCCGAACCTCTGGAGAGTCTCCAGAGCAATGGTCAGGCTGTGTTGACATGCCACCCGGGAGGATGCCTTGACTAGGAGATCGTCTAAGTAAGGGATCACCGAGTGGCCCTGAGAGTGTAGGACCGCCACCACGGATGCCATGACCTTGGTGAAGACCCGTGGGGCTGTCGCCAGGCCGAAAGGCAGTGCCACAAACTGAAGGTGTTCGTCCCCGATGGCGAAACGCAGGAAGCGTTGATGCTCTGGTGCAATCGGCACATGGAGATAAGCATCCCTGATGTCGATTGATGCTAGGAAGTCTCCTTGGGACATCGAACCGATGACAGAGCGGAGAGATTCCATCCGAAACCGTCTGGTTCTCACGTGTCTGTTGAGCAGTTTGAGGTCCAGAACGGGACGGAATGATCCGTCCTTTTTTGGCACCACGAACAAGTTGGAGTAAAAACCGCGACCACGTTCTTGAAGGGAAACGGGGATCACAACTCCTGTCTTCAGAGTGTTCACCGCCTGAAAAAGTGCATCGGCTCGCTCGGGGGGTGGAGATGTTCTGAAGAAACGAGTCGGAGGACGAGAGCTGAGCTCTATCCTGTAACCGTGAGACAGAATGTCTCTCACCCATCAGTCTTGGACATGTGGCCACCAGGCGTCGCAAAAGCGGGAGAGCCTGCCACCGACCGAGGATGCGGTTTGGGGAGGCCGAGAGTCATGAGGCCGCCTTGGAGACGGTTCCTCCGGCGGTCTTTGGAGGACGTGACTTAGACCGCCATGCAGAAGAGTTCCTCTGGCCCTTCTCTGGCCTGTTGGACGTGGAGGATTGGGACCTGGCTGAGGGCCGAAAGGACCGAAACCTCGATTGAATTTTTCGTTGCTTAGGTCTGTTTGGTTTGGACTGAGGTAAGGACGAGTCCTTTCCCTTGGATTGTTTAATAATTTCATCCAATTGCTCGCCAAACAAACGGTCGCCAGAAAATGGCAAACCGGTTAAGAACTTCTTGGAAGCAGAGTATGCCTTCCATTCGCGTAGCCACATGGCCCTGCGGACTGCCACCGAATTGGCGGACGCTACCGCTGTACGGCTCGCAGAGTCCAGGACGGCATTCATGGCGTAGGATGAAAATACCGACGCCTGCGAAGTCAAAGACGCAACTTGCGGAGCAGAGGTACGTGTGACCGCATTAATCTCAGACAGACAAGCTGAGATAGCTTGGAGTGCCCACACTGCTGCAAAGGCCGGGGCAAAAGACGCGCCTATGGCTTCATAGATGGATTTCATCAGGAGCTCTATCTGCCTGTCAGTGGCATCCTTGAGCGATGAGCCATCTGCCACTGATACTACGGATCTAGCTGCCAGTCTAGAGACTGGAGGGTCCACCTTGGGACACTGAGCCCAACCCTTAACTACGTCAGGGGGGAAGGGGTAACGTGTGTCATTAAGGCGCTTAGTAAAGCGCTTGTCCGGAAAAGCTCTGTGCTTCTGGACAGCATCTCTGAAGTTAGAGTGATCGAAAAACGCACTCCGTGTACGTTTGGGAAACCTAAACTGGTGTTTCTCCTGCTGCGAAGCCGACTCCTCTATAGGTGGAGTTGGGGGAGAAAGATCTAGCACCTGGTTGATGGACGCTATAAGGTCATTTACTATGGCGTCCCCTTCAGGTGTATCAAGATTGAGAGCAACGTCAGGATCAGAGCCCTGAGCTGCGACCTCCGCTTCATCCTCCAGAGAGTCCTCAAGCTGAGACCCCGAACAGCGTGATGAAGTCGGGGAAGGTTCCCAGCGAGCCCGCTTAGCCGGTCTGGGACTGCGGGCCGTGTCGGAGTCCTCCCCGTGGGACCTAGGTGTCACCCCAGGAGCACTCTGCTGCGCAGACCGAGAGGGGCCTGGGGGCGATGAACTCACAGTGCCCGGGGCCTGTGTAAGTACCGATCTGGACTGCAAGGCTTCTAGTATCTTAGCAGACCATCTGTCCATAGACTGAGCCATGGATTGTGAAAGCGACTCAGAGTTTCTCAGCCAAAACTGCAAACTCTGTCCCTGCCACCTGGACAGTGGAAGCCGGCGGTTCTACCTGAGCCGAGGGTCCCACCAGTGCCCGAGGCTCCAACTGAGTGAGTGCCACAGGGGCCGAGCATTGCTCACAGTGAGGGTAGGTGGAACCTGCAGGTAACATAGCCGCACAAGAGGTACAGGTTGCAAAATAACCCTGTGTCTTGGCACTCTTGCTCTTTGCGGACGACATGCTGTTGTCTCCTCTGAGAGTGATCACTGAGGGTATATAGCCAAAAGCAAAACAATGCGGCCGAACAGAGAAAATGTATACAAATATATGTATATATATATATACACTTCGGCACCCTAGGGGGGCCAGCACCGGTAACCGGTGTGGCTTACCGAGCGCCCAAAGCGGTTGTGTGTCCACCAGATTCCCTGCCTGGGCCTCCCAGAGCTGCAGAGCTCGTTCTGAAATCCTCCACCAGCAGAAGTGATTGTAACAATGGCTGCCGGAGCTCTCAGGGGAGGAGGGAGCCGTGGGCGGTGACTAAAAGTGCGGGAATCTGGTGCCCCACAGTGATCAGTGAGGGGGGAGGAGGACACCTAAGTATGCTCCAGCCCTCACTGCCGACGTCCAGTCGACCGTCCCGCCCTTACCCCTGACTGGCAGGCCCGGGGGCGGGAGTTATGGTACTAGGCCGCATGAAGCCGGGGACTAAATTTAATAACGCGGCCGGCAAACAGGCGCGGTCGGCGCGGTAGTCCCGGTCGTCACAAAAAAACAGCAGCCGCTGCAGCGTCTGTGACACAGGCGCTCCATGCACCGTCCCCAAGGGGACACAGAGTACCTTTTAGATGCAGGGCCTGTCCCTGATGATACCCAGTCTCCTGTCCGGCAGATTCCCCCAGGGGCTGCGGAGGGAGCCCGGTCCCAGTGAATGGTGACCGGTTAGGATCCCACTTCTCCCAGAGCCTCTAAGGGATGGGGAAGGAAAAACGGCATGTGGCTCCAGCCTTTGTACCCGCAATGGGTACCTCAACCTTAACAGCACCGCCGACTTAGTGGGGTGAGAAGGGAGCATGCCGGGGGCCCTGTTGGGGGCCCTCTTTTCTTCCATCCGATACAATCAGCAGCTGCTGCTGACTAAAATGGGAGCTTGAGTGAATGTGTGCCTCCTTCAACACAAAGCATAAAACTGATGGGCCCGTGATGCACTGGAGGGTGTATAGGCAGAGGGGAGGGGTTACACTTTTTAAAGTGTAATACTGTGTGTGGCCTCCGGAGGCAGAAGCTATACACCCAATTGTCTGGGTCTCCCAATGGAGCGACAAAGAAAAAGAAATTATGCAGGATTCTATAAGTCTTTACAGCATCTGATGCTGCAAAGCAACTAAACCACAGATACATACCTTGGGTGGAGAGGTCAATGCATTGGCACATCCCTCATAGGCGTTGTACATCAACTTGTCCAGATTCTCTAAATACTGCAAGAGAAGTACTAGACGCAACTGATTATTGGCGTGTCCTTCATCATTGTCGGCAGTCGTCCACTGGCTAACATCCTGGTCTGGATTAAGGGTGTGAGCGGCTAGGCTCCGGATAATACCTTAAGACAAAAGGGAATACACTTCAGAGTAATGACTAACACAAAGAAAAGCATGTAATACATGGACGACGATTATTATAACGCCATTTATTCCATGGCACTTTACATGTAAAAAGAGGTATACATAAAACAAGTACAATAATCAAACAATACAAGGCACAGACCGGTACAGGAGGAGAGGACCCTGCCCGTGAGGGCTCACAGTCTACAGGACGAGAGAGGTCACTGCCCACGAGGGATCAAAGTCTACAGGGCGAGAGAGGTCACTGCCCACGAGGGCACAAGCTACAAGACAAGAGCAGACCCTGCCCACGAGGGGACAGGCTACTAGACAAGAGCAGACCCTGCCCACGAGGGCACAGGCTACAGGACGAGGGGGGACCCTGCCCACGAGGGCACAGGCTACAGGACGAGGGGGGACCCTGCCCACGAGGGCTCACAGTCTACAGGAGGAGAGAGGACCCTGCCCGCGAGGGCACAGGCTACAAGACAAGAGCGGACCCTGCCCACGAGGGCACAGGCTACAGGACGAGAGCAGACCCTGCCCACGAGGGCACAGGCTACAGGACGAGGGGGGACCCTGCCCACGAGGGCTCACAGTCTACAGGAGGAGAGAGGACCCTGCCCGCGAGGGCTCACAGTCTAGGGCTCACAGTCTACAGGAGGAGAGAAGACCCAGCCTGCGAGGGCTCAGTCTACTAGGGATGGGTGATGATACAGTAGGTGATGGTAGAGCTGGTTGTGAAGCAGTATAGTGGACTCAGGGTTACTACAGGTTGTAGGCTTGCCAGAAAAGGTGGGTCTTCAGGTTCCTTTTGAAGGGTTCCATGGTAGGTGAGAGTCTGATATGTTAGGGTAAAGCGTTTTTGAGTATGGGGGATGCATGAGCGAACTCTTGTATACAATTGTGGGAAGAGGAGAGGAGATCTTGTGACGATCGAAGGTCGCGTGCATGTAGGTACCAGGAGACTAGGTTACCAATATATGGAGGAGACAGGTTGTGGATGGCTTTGTAATGTCATGGTTAGGGTTTTGAACTGGAGTTTTTAGGCAATGGGAACCCAGTGAAGAGATTGACAGAGAAAGAGGCTAGGGAATAGCAAGGATACAGGTGGATTAGTCGGGCAGCAGAGTTTAAAACAAATTGGAGGGGTGAAAGAGAGCTAGAAGGGAGACCACAGAGCAGGGGGGGTTGCAGTAGTTGAGGCAGGAGATAATGAGGGCATACACTAGTGTTTTGTCAGATCCTTGGTTAAGGAATGTATGAATCCAGGAAAAAAAATTATACAGATATATATTCATTATACATACATAGATGAAGCTCTTGTTCCATTCACGATCACCACATACCTTCAATTGTCTGGAACGTATCTTGAGCTCTTCCTAGCGGTGTCCGTAACTTTGACAGAACAGTGAATTGAGCAGCCTCCCATACGACCCATTGCCACAGAACAGCCTCCGTCTTCAGCAGGTTGCGAGGAATGAGTGAAGCGTCTCTCTTATCCAGTCTCTGGCAACTGTGGAACAACCTCTCCAGCCAGTTATCTTTACTGTGGAGGATAAAAATATCCGTAAACCACCTTAATGGAGCAACATGGGCAATGCAGAGGGCAAAGCTCTTTTTGATTTTGTTTGTGTAACCTAACTAATAAGCGCTTATACTGCCATTATTTCAATTTTCTTAATTTCCATAGGGAATAAACAGAGGATTACATGAAAAGGCAGAAGGATTTGTACAAGCCTCATATATAGGATTAGTGGCTACTTCTCCAAGATGTTTGGAACAACCTTCTGCAGTTTCTTAAAAAAGGTGTACCTAGAAGACCTTTTGTACAGTACCGGACATGAACTCATCCCTCGCTCTTGACATATCGTTCTGAATCTTGCGCTTTGTTTTATGTTAACACTGAACAAAGTTTGTATAGGAGGTCAAGAAGTGAAAGACTAGTTTAGGTCAAGATTTAGCCCTGTAACTTCTAACTCAAGACACGCAGGCACACGGCCTTACCCCGATCTGTGGAAGCTCCCATACAGTATAAAGCTGATGACATCGGAAAAATCCTGCGGATGGAAAGTGTTGCTGGGAGATTTGCTCATGTGGTTTCGAACGGCCGAGGAGATTTCCTGCATTTCAGTGTGATTTGTGTTACTTTGAAAAAAAGACGGAAAAAAAAATAAAAAAATAATAATTAATATTCATTTTCAAACAGAAATATGGAATATTTGTCAGAGAGTATTCTTGTCAGCATAAATACTGAAGGAAGGCCTGGCATGCAAATGTGGACAGAGCCCTATTCAAATGACTAAGTAGTTTTAGAGTTAAATGTCAGTGGTCATTAAGGGGTTAAGTCAAAGGATGTGTAACCGCCTTTGATGTAGGTTTACATGGCAAGCCTGCCTCTTTCCCTGCACTTTGCCTGATCTGATCAGCCGACATGTGCCTCTAACAGGCGCGGGTGGATCAGGTGGGTGGATAGCCTGCAGCTATAAACCAGTTAAATCCCACTGTCAAATCTCTGAGAGCAAGATTTAACATGCGCTGACTGGCAGCGTTTCATTCCCTGCTCCCATCAGCATGTTCATCGTGTTCACGGGACGCCGATGAGTTGCCCTGAAAGATGAGGGTCAGTTGATGACCCATGTGCCTGTCATGATGATCCTCCTGTGTACACCGGCTCAGAAGCCTGCATTCATGATTTCTGCTGTACAGAGCAATGGGATATCAGGCTGCCAGGTTAGTTTTACCATATTAGTGAACATGGGAGAAAAAAAAAACAAAACAATCATGTATTTTTTTATTACAATTTCGATGTACTTAGTGCTGGTAAGATATTATGTAAAAAGAAGAGGGAGAGGGCGGAGCTCTTAATCTAGCTCTCCCGCATATAGCTCCCCCCTGCCTCTCTCGCACATAGCTCCCCCCCCTGCATCTCCCGCACATAGCTCCCCCCCCTGCCTCTCCCGCACATAGCTCCCCCCCATGCCTCTCCCGCACATAGCTCCCCCCCATGCCTCTCCCGCACATAGCTCCCCCCCATGCCTCTCCCGCACATAGCTCCCCCCCATGCCTCTCCCGCACATAGCTCCCCCCCATGCCTCTCCCGCACATAGCTCCCCCCATGCCTCTCCCGCACATAGCTCCCCCCATGCCTCTCCCGCACATAGCTCCCCCCATGCCTCTCCCGCACATAGCCCATGCCTCTCCCGCACATAGCTCCCCCCCATGCCTCTCCCGCACATAGCTTCCCCCCCCCTGCCTCTCCCGCACATAGCTCCCCCCCCTGCCTCTCCCGCACATAGCTCCCCCCTCCTGCCTCTCCCGCACATAGCTCCCCCCCCTGCCTCTCCCGCACATAGCTCCCCCCTCCTGCCTCTCCCGCACATAGCTCCCCCCCATGCCTCTCCCGCACATAGCTCCCCCCCATGCCTCTCCCGCACATAGCTCCCCCCCATGCCTCTCCCGCACATAGCTCCCCCCCATGCCTCTCCCGCACATAGCTCCCCCCATGCCTCTCCCGCACATAGCTCCCCCCATGCCTCTCCCGCACATAGCTCCCCCCATGCCTCTCCCGCACATAGCCCATGCCTCTCCCGCACATAGCTTCCCCCCCCCTGCCTCTCCCGCACATAGCTCCCCCCTCCTGCCTCTCCCGCACATAGCTCCCCCCCCTGCCTCTCCCGCACATAGCTCCCCCCATGCCTCTCCCGCACATAGCTTCCCCCCCCCCTGCCTCTCCCGCACATAGCTCCCCCCCCTGCCTCTCCCGCACATAGCTCCCCCCTCCTGCCTCTCCCGCACATAGCTCCCCCCCCTGCCTCTCCCGCACATAGCTCCCCCCATGCCTCTCCCGCACATAGCTCCCCCCCCTGCCTCTCCCGTACATAGCTCCCCCCCCTGCCTATACCGCACATAGCTCCCCCCCCATGCCTCTCCCGCACATAGCTCCCCCCATGCCTCTCCTGCACATAGCTCCCCCATGCCTCTCCCGCACATAGCTCCCCCCTGCCTCTCCCGCACATAGCTCCCCCCCCCTGCCTCTCCCGCACATAGCTCCCCCCCCTGCCTCTCCCGCACATAGCTCCCCCCCGCCTCTACCGCACATAGCTCCCCCCTCCTGCCTCTCCCGCACATAGCTCCCCCCTCCTGCCTCTCCCGCACATAGCTCCCCCCTCCTGCCTCTCCCGCACATAGCTCCCCCCCCCGCCTCTCCCGCACATAGCTCCCCCCCCCGCCTCTCCCGCACATAGCTCCCCCCCCGCCTCTCCCGCACATAGCTCCCCCCCCCTGCCTCTCCCGCACATAGCTCCCCCCCCTGCCTCTCCCGCACATAGCTCCCCCCCCTGCCTCTCCCGCACATAGCTCCCCCCCCTGCCTCTCCCGCACATAGCTCCCCCCATGCCTCTCCCGCACATAGCTCCCCCCCCTGCCTCTCCCGCACATAGCTCCCCCCCCTGCCTCTCCCGCACATAGCTCCCCCCCCTGACTCTCCCGCACATAGCTCCCCCCTCTGACTCTCCCGCACATAGCTCCCCCCTCTGACTCTCCCCTGCCTCTAGGCCCTCCTGTCATCATAGAATCTCATCAGCAACAACGACTCATCTCAGCAATGGGAAAGTCTTTGCTGAATTAGGATGCTGCCAATCAGTGGCGGGGGCAGGGTTATAGATAGCATTTAACTATGAGGGTTTTTAATGTGACAACTTAACTCCGCAGCACTGCCCCTGCCCTTACACTGGTGAAAGGTTCGCTTTAATCTTCTGATAATGTTGTATTACAGATCAGTTGTAATGTTCCTAAAGACTGCAATACATAGCCAGAAAAATAAAATACAAGCATGCCAATAAGATGTAAAATAACTTATTCTGGGGCTCAGACATTAAACTACTGCAGACAATAACATACCTTAATACGATGTCTAGAGAAATCGACTTCAAAAGCTTCCCAAACGCTTGTCTCACTCGTGTCCCACTTGATACAAGCTGCACACGACACACATCAACGCACCTAGGACAAAGGAATTCGAAGGTACATTAATGCCTATATTCTTAGAGGAACATATGTGGGGGGGACCTACACAGATGCAGACATTTATCTTTGCAAAAATTATTTTTGAACCTACTGTAAAATGTGTTTGTCATTGAATACATTGGAGAACACAGAACTATGGGTATATGCCATACAACTAAGGGGTTTGACGATATATTAAAAAATGTGCTGTCTCCTCCAGGTGGGCTCTACCCTCTCCCTGACCACTACGCAGCTAAATTTAGCGCAAAAAACTGTAGAAGAGCAACCCAAACACCCGAAAGAAAAATTAGTAAAAAGCAGTGCTTTTTTGTACCGGGAAATCGGAAGAGCGCTGAGGGCCAGCACCTCTGGCTCTGTCCACATGGCTAATTTGTAAACTATACAAATTAGCCATGTGTGGAGCGGAGGCACAAGCAGAACAGCTACTGGAGCTGCAGGACCTGCAATGATGTCACGTACATGTGACTCGGGTGGGTGGAGCCGTGGAGTTTTGCCCAGCGGGAAAGAAGCTGAAGAAGATGGAGTGCAGGGTATGAGAGAGGGGTGCAGAGGGCGGCAAGGCTGTGCAGTGGGGAAAGAGTGAGATCAGGGGTATGGAGAATTGAGAGACGAGGGGGAAGGAAGATGGAGAGATCAGGGCGATTGAGGATGGAAGGAGCAGGGGGATGGAGAATGGAGAGCCGCACGGTCCATTGGACAAGTTGAGCAGTTTGCTCAAGTGGCACTAAATTCAGGGGGGCGGCAATGCGGCCAGGGGGGGCGGAGCTGTATGGGAACTTACGTTTTCCACTGGCCAGTGCCTCAACAGGTAAACCATGCACAGGATCTTCCAGCCACCCGACAGCACCCTTCCCGCTTCTCAATCTCGGCCGCCGGCTGACGGATTCCCCCCCGCTCCTCAATCTCGGCCGCCGGCGCCTGACAGCATCACCCCCCCCCCCCCCCCAGCCTCAAAGATGTGTACCGGCAAAAATTATTTTACAAAAAAAAACGCTGGTAAAAAGGAACAATCAAACCGGAGGCAAAAAGAACTGACCCCTAGTGGTCCGGACTAGATCCAGTTGGTAGAGAGAATATGGTGATAGAGAGAAAAGGGGGATAAAGTGGAGACCGGAAAAACAACGGGCAGGTACTGTGACACTCCACCCAAAGAAGAATCCTGGATGTTTCCCTCATTGTTGAGGTCTCCCAAGTAATTCATAATCCTAAATAGGATAACTGAAGTGAGCACAAATATATATTATGAGTGCAAGCCCACTTTTTGGCTTGCTCTCATAATATATATTAGTGCTCACTTCAGTTATCCTATTTAGTATTATGAAGTTTTTTTCTAAATGTGAACACAGCTCCGCCCCTTTCGGACAAGTTTTTTCCATCTCCTATATAAGAAAGTCCTTGGTTACCCCTCTCCACACACAGCAGTTTTTAATTACAATGAGATGACACACAGTTAGGGTCATAGAGCTAGGGACCCCAATATAGAGATATACATTGACTAGGTTTTGGGGCTCAGTTACATTGATCAATGCGATTGCTAAATATCTCCTTTTTCCTAATATTCATGGCAGGTATGCATTTCATTATTCACACTTTCAAGTTAGCAAGTGGCATTTTTCATTGTATGCTTCAATGTTTTTCGGTATGCTTATAGCATTATACTATTTTCTAACTTTGATGTGCAGCCTTATCCTTATGTCCCAAGTAATTCAGGTAGGGCACCACAATTGAGTTGACTGACTGTCAACTTCTTCAGTTGAGAGTCAGAAAAATGGTTGACCCAGAAGGGGATTCTTGAAGAGTCCAGAACCCCGAGTAGCTGTACATTGCTACCTAGCTCAAGACCCAACCATCGGTCATTACCACTTGCCAAAGGAGAGGACAGATGGATCTGCTGGAAAACAAAACAGGAACTATCAGCTATTACAGGAGGTCTCTGTGGTCTCCAACAGACAGATGTGACTATCCTAAATAGAGACCGAATAAACTGCTGTAACGGATGGCTGTGAAACTGGTCAAAGGGTAAGGCCACGAAGACAGACCATCCTGTCCAAAACATTCATGTAGAAATGGATGACAGTCTCCATCTGCAAATGAAACACAAGTAAGGAAGAGAATGTCTGGGGAAAGAAAGAGTCAGAGATTATGTCCAGAAATTGGGTATGGTATTAGACATTTTTCCTGGATGGGACCTTCACCAAAATATCATAAAAAAGGGATGATTGCCACACTTCTACCTTTGGGAAGTGAGAACCTTCATGAAGGCGTTGGGAGCGGTCACAAGTCCAAAAAAGAGAATTTTGTTTATTTACCGTAAAATTCTTTTTCTTATAGTTCCGTATTGGGAGACCCAGACCTTGGGTGTTTAGCTTCTGCCTCCGGAGGGGACACAAAGTACTACACTTAAAAGTGTAGCTCCTCCCTCTGAGCTTATACACCCCCTGGTGAGCCAGTCCCAGCCAGTTTAGTGCAAAAGCTGAAGGAGAATAGCCACCCACAAGTAGAACAGAGCAAGAGCCGGAACAACCGGAGACTCTGTCCACAACAACAGCCGGTGATAACACGCGGAACAAGAAACTGCCAACAGGCAACAGGGAGGGTGCTGGGTCTCCCAATACGGAACTGTCACAAACCACCGGGGGGGTCACTCAGAAATCCCCCGCGCTGGCTACCAGTACGTCACAATCGGGGGGTAACAAGTGGGGGTCACCCCTCCTTTATACCTCCCGACCGACAGACAGAGCACGTGACGCGCTCTCTAGCGCCCCTCTTATAGTCAGGCCAATTATGGAATTGCCCGACCATAAGCAAGGAGGCCGCTATACTACTTATGCCGATTATTGAAGGGTCCCCGGTGAGAGTAAGGTATATATTCCCCCGACCTCCGCGGGCGGAATATATAAAATCTCCCCGAATCTCACTGGCCTCCCCACAATAATCCTTGGCACAATTCGCTGCCACCAACCGATTTACGGTAACTATTAGCCGAACACACAGACGTGGGATTCAAGATCGAGATAACAGAACAGCCCAAGATTAATTATATAATTTAATCAGCCTAAAGCACACTAGAAACTACAATATATACAATAGGGAATCTACAGAATATACATATGTCAGAGTACAGTTACAGACAAAGCATGGTTTACAAACAGGTATGCAATTCACTCAGTTACCTTGTGCGTCTGGCCACAGGGGGGCGCTGTAGACCAGGTTTCCAGGAACTCCCACAGATGTTTCTCACACGTGACCCCCAGCGAAAGAACACTGGAAAATGGCCGAAGTAGGGTTATCAACCTGGACAAATCCAGGTCCCCTCCTACCTTCGTGACCTCACAGGGAGCACTGCACCACCCCTGGCTTGAGTTATGGACAATATCCCAACATGGAATATGGGCCATAACTTTGCCTGGGAGCGTCGTAGGCGGACGCCAACGCTCTCATTGTGACAGTTATGAATTTAGCTACAGAACGAGGGGACTCATGACCTGTCTGCCAGTTCCCCATTGGCTGATATCACGCCTGGGGCATTTCCCAATGTCCTGCTCCCATAAAAAGGGTGTGCCGGCATCGTCCGCATGCGGAGACACCATTTTTATGGTTGCCATATTTATCGGAAATATGGCTTGCGAGATATGAACCATTTTTTACTGGAGTCGTTCTGTCTGGCTATTTCCATAGCCTTGCTAATGAGATACAACTCTTGTTACAGGGTGACGGCAGGGAGTCATCCTGTGTCCATTGTTCCCACACCACCTCATCTCCATATCACAGGACATGGCCATGGAGGTGTAAGTGGAACACTGAGAACAAGAAGGGAGGGGGCACTGCCAGGGAGTGATGAGGGATTATGACTGGAGTCATAATTCATCTTCATATCCCGGGATTTGCCTCACACCTCCCCCCTTTTGAGGGCGCTAGGGGGCAGCACACTCCGGTGTTCCCCCGTGCGCCCGTCCACGACCTCTCCTTGTCGGGACAGCCCGTCTGCGTTACCGTGGTCACGGCCCCTTTTGTGGCGAATGGTGAAGTTGTATTGCTGGAGCGCAAGGCTCCATCGCAACAATCGCCCATTCGTCCCAGAGACGGTGTGCAACCAGCTGAGGGGATTGTGGTCCGTCTCCACGATGAAGTGGCGCCCGTATAGATAGGGTTGCAGACGCTGCAGGGCCCACACTATGGCCAGGCACTCCTTCTCCATCGTGGAATAGGCAACTTCCCTTGGTAACAGCTTCCTGCTCAGGTACAAGACTGGGTGCTCTTGGCTCGCAGAGTCCACCTGGCTGAGCACCGCACCGAGGCCGAAGTCACTGGCGTCGGTCTGTACTACAAACGGCCGCGTGAAGTCGGCTGCCTGTAGCACGGGCGGGCTGGACAGGGCGTCCTTTAGGGCCCGGAAGGCTGTCTCGCAGTCCATTGTCCAATCGACTGCAGAGGGCAGCTTCTTCTTGGTGAGGTCCGTCAAGGGCTTTGCCAGGCTACTATAGCATGGAACAAACCTCCTATAGTACCCAGCGGTCCCCAAGAAGGACATCACCTGCTTCTTGGTCCTGGGGGTGGGCCAGGATGCGATGGCTTCCACTTTCTCAGGCTCGGGCTTCAGTGTTCTCCCACCTACCCGGTGACCGAGGTACTGGACCTCGCTCATGGCCAGCTGACACTTTCCCGGCTTGATGGTCAAACCTGCCCGGTGGATCCGCCTGAGCACCTGTGCTAGATGCTCTAGGTGGTCCTCCCAGGTGGGACTGAAGACGGCAATGTCATCCAGGTACGCGGCCGCGTACCCTTCAAGTCCCTTGAGCAGGGTGTTGACCATCCGCTGGAAAGTGGCAGGGGCATTCCTCATCCCGAATGGCATCACCGTGGACTCGTACAGTCCAAATGGGGTAATAAAGGCAGAGCGTTCCCTGGCCTTGCGAGTCAGGGGGATCTGTCAATATCCCCGGCTCAGATCCATGATGGTCAGGTACTGAGCCCCGGCCAACTGATCGAGCAGGTCATCGATGCGTGGCATTGGGTACGCATCGGCGACCGTGACAGCATTGAGCCCCCTGTAGTCCACGCAGAACCGAGTGGTTCGGTCCTTCTTAGGGACGAGGACTACAGGCGAGGCCCAAGCGCTGTTGGATGCCTGGATCACCCCCAGCTTCAGCATCTCGTCAATCTCCTGGCGCATGTGTTGCTGCACCTCCAGGGAGACCCGATATGCTGAACGCCGGATCGGGGGATGATCCCCAGTGTCCACGTGATGGACAGCCAAGTCAGTCCTTCCGGGCTGGTTGGTAAACAACCCCCGGAAGGGGTGTAGGGTGGCCCACAGCTGGGACCGTTGGTCCTCCAAGAGCTGGTGGCCAACCTCCACATCCTCAATGGATCCGCCTGCCCTAACCTGGGCTAGCATATCCAAGAGGGTTTCCGCTTCTCCCTCCTCGGGCAGGTTGCACACGGGGAGCGCACATGCCTCCCGCTCATGAGGTGCCTTCATCATGTTCACATGGAAGGGCTTCCGCCTTCCACGGGCAGGGTCCAGGGTGACCAGGTACGTTACAGGGTTGAGCTGCTGGTACACGAGGTATGGGCCTTCCCAGGCTGCCTGAAGCTTGTCCTGTGGTACGGGGACCAGTACCCACACCTTTTGACCCACTTGGTAGGTCCTCTCACGAGCGTTCTGGTCGTACCAACGCTTCTGATCGGCCTGGGCTTGAGCCATATTGTCGTGTACCAGTTGCGTCAAGGCCTGCATTTTGTCCCGGAAGCGCATGACATACTCGATAACCGACACTCCAGGGGTGGCCAAATCCCCTTCCCAAGCCTCTTTCACCAGAGCCAGGGGGCCCCGCACACGTCGCCCGTACAGGAGCTCAAACGGTGAGAATCCTGTTGAGGCCTGTGGAACCTCCCGGTAAGCAAATAACAGGTGTGGGAGATACCGCTCCCAGTCACGCCCATGGGAGTCGACCAACATCTTAAGCATCTGCTTTAAGGTGCCATTGAACCGCTCGCACAGGCCATTAGTCTGTGGATGGTACGGGCTGGCCACCAGATGTCGCACCTGGACTTGCTTACAGAGGGCCTCCATCAGCTGGGACATGAATTGGGTCCCCCGGTCAGTGAGCATTTCCTGGGGAAAACCCACTCGGGAGAAAATCTCCAGCAATGCGGTGGCCACCTTGTCAGCCCGAATGGACGACAAGGCCACTGCTTCTGGGTACCGGGTGGCATAGTCCACTACCGTCAGTAGGAAGCGTTTCCCGGAGCTGCTGGGGATGGCCAGCGGGCCGACCAGATCCACAGCCACCCTCCTGAAAGGCTCATCGATGATTGGCAGAGATACCAGTGGGGCTTTGGGGCGTGGCCCCGCCTTCCCCACTCTCTGACAGGTTTCACACGAACGGCAGTAGGCAGCCACATCGGCCCCCATTTTTGGCCAGTGGAAATGCTGGTTTAACCTGGCCTTGGTCTTAGCGATCCCTAGGTGTCCGGCCATCGGAATCTCATGTGCGATCCGCAACAACTCCGTCCGGAACGGATAGGGTACCACCAACTGTCGGTCCCTGGGCCACGCCTCCGGTGAACCCTGCTGGACCGTGGCCCGGTACAGCCGTCCTTGGTCCCAGACCACTCGCTCCGGGTCCGAGTCCGAGGGAGGCTGGGCCGCCTGCTCCTTAAGAGCTTTCAGGCTGTCGTCAGCTTCTAACGCTGCCTGAAACCCCTGACTAGATGTGGCCAGAATCGACGAGACTGTCACATCTTCAGTCAGTACCCCGGGACCTGTGTCCCGGCCTCCACCTGACTCGGCTGCCACTTGGTCAGAAGGGGAAGAGCTATCGGACCTCCGGGAGGCCCCTTGGCTTCCAGCACTCCCACTGCGGGTGACAGCGGCCACAGCCGCTGTGACCGTGGGTCGTGCCTGCTCCTCCTCCGTTCCTGACCAAGTCGCCGGTTCAGGCAGACCTACCTGGCTTCCTGACACCCCGGTTGTGGGGGAACCATGCACCGAGATCTTACCTGGGAGCACTTCCGCTCCTGGACCGGCCCCAATCTCACCTGCCTGTTCCCCTCCTGCAGCAACAGAACCCCGCTGTGAAATCTCTGGGGACCCCACATTTGCTGTGGTAGCCCCCACCCCACACACTGGTCCTCCCCCTGCAGCACCCTGCTCTCTGCTTATCCCTGCAGAGGGCAACAGATCCCAGCTCACAGGCTGGTTACTTGTAGAGGCATTGTCACACCTTTCTCTGACCCCCTCCCCTGTCACAGCTGCAGCTGTGTGTGTGTCTATGGTGTCTATGCAAGCAGAAATATCAGAGTTCACTCCCTCCTCCCTTACATCATTCATAGATAACACATTAACATTGTCCGGAGGCATGTCAGTACTGGCTGAAGGTTCAGCCCTTGGTTGGGGCCCAAACTGGGAGGTTATCTGCCCCAAATCTGTCCCAAGTAGCACGTTTGCGGGGATCCGATCAGTTACCCCCACCTCCCTCACCCCTCGCCCTGCGCCCCAGTCCACATAAATGTCAGCAACAGGCAGCGCCGGGTCAATGCCTCCAATCCCGGAGACAGCGAGGGTTTTTCCAGGGATCAAGTCTTGGGGGGACACCATCTCAGGCCGCACCAGAGTCACCTCCGAGGCGCTGTCTCGCAGTCCTATGGTCACAGACCGGCCGACGGTGACAGGTTGGAAGCTGTCCAGGGACCTACCACCACCCCCACCCACACAATACACCTTGGGCGGCCCTTGGGACGGGGACGGAGCCGGGGCCTTGGGACGCTGAGGGCACATGGCCTTGAAGTGTCCAGGTAGGTTGCACTGGTGGCACCGTCTTGGTTCCGCCACGGGCCTGGAGAGGGGAGTTGAGGGGGACACCCCCTGCAGTCTAGGGGCAGGTGGGGCAGTCGCCGAATTCATCTTACCCCCTCTCCAGGTGCTGCTGGTGGCCGCTCTCCTGGCCTCAGGGGCCCGGTTGTTGGTGTAGTCATCGGCAAGGGCAGCTGTAGCCGTGGACCCCTTTGGCTTCTGGTCTCGGATGAACTGGCGGAGATCCTCAGGGCAGTTCCACAAGAGTTGCTCCGTGATGAACAAGTCCAGGATCTCCGGTCCAGTGGAAAGCTGCAGGCCTTGGGTCCAGTGGTCGGCAGCTCGGGCAAGTGCCCGCCTGTGGTCAGCCCAGGAGTCCTTTGGTCCCTTCTGTAGGCTCCGGAACTTCTTGCGGTAGGACTCTGGAGTGAGGTTGTACTGTTGGATCAGGGCCCGCTTGATGGTGTCGTAGCCCTGATCTGCCTCAGCAGGCAAGTCCCCAAGGACATCCAGGGCCTTACCCCTTAAACGGGGGGTCAGGTATTTGGCCCACTGGTCCTTGTTCAGATGGTGCTGCAAGCAAGTCCGTTCAAAAGCAGTCAGGAAAGAGTCCAAGTCTCCATCCTTCTCCAGCACTGGGAAGTCCTCAACACGGACCTTTGGAAGTTTGGTGTTTTGAAGGTCACATGTGGCTGATGAGGGCCGGAGCTGAGCTAGCTGCAGCTGGTAGTCACGGTCTGCCTGTCGCTCTCGCTCTTCACGCGCTGCCTGCCGCTCTCGCTCCGCAGCCTCACGCTCTGCGTGCCGCTCTGCCCTGCGCTCTGCCAGGAGTCCCTTGTAGCCCTCCTGGTCTCCAGCCTGGAGAAGGGCCATAGCCATTTGAAGAAGGCTATCCGAGCCTCCCAGGCTCGGTGGAATGGCACGTGGTGATCTGCGGCCCGCTGCGGAGCCTGGTGATTCACTGTCCCTTGCAGAGCGGAGGGCTGGCATCTGGCTCGTTGAGGACCCTTGGGTGAGCTGCTCCTCATCTTGTCCATAATTGCCAGCTTGTGCGCTGTCCTCTGCAGAACGGTTTTCTGGCGTCGAGCTCCTGGAGGACTCGTGGGCAACCTCCTCATTACTGCCCACAGCACCGTCCTCCCTCTCTTCGGCTCCTGCTTTAGCATTGGCCAGTTGCATAGCTCTGCTCCTGGTGCCATCAGCCATTCTTGCAGACTTTTGGTCACTGACACAGAACTGACACCTGATGCCTCCACACCCCTTACAGTATCTGCACTCTGACACTCTAGTGTTGAGCTAGTCTGAAGACCCCAGCAGCCACAGCTGCTGCAGGCAGTCTTTAGTGTCTGGGAGTATGGGTCTCACACTCACACACACTATTATCTCGATCCCACCGCTATGCCACCAATATGTCACAAACCACCGGGGGGGTCACTCAGAAATCCCCCGCGCTGGCTACCAGTACGTCACAATCGGGGGGTAACAAGTGGGGGTCACCCCTCCTTTATACCTCCCGACCGACAGACAGAGCACGTGACGCGCTCTCTAGCGCCCCTCTTATAGTCAGGCCAATTATGGAATTGCCCGACCATAAGCAAGGAGGCCGCTATACTACTTATGCCGATTATTGAAGGGTCCCCGGTGAGAGTAAGGTATATATTCCCCCGACCTCCGCGGGCGGAATATATAAAATCTCCCCGAATCTCACTGGCCTCCCCACAATAATCCTTGGCACAATTCGCTGCCACCAACCGATTTACGGTAACTATTAGCCGAACACACAGACGTGGGATTCAAGATCGAGATAACAGAACAGCCCAAGATTAATTATATAATTTAATCAGCCTAAAGCAGACTAGAAACTACAATATATACAATAGGGAATCTACAGAATATACATATGTCAGAGTACAGTTACAGACAAAGCATGGTTTACAAACAGGTATGCAATTCACTCAGTTACCTTGTGCGTCTGGCCACAGGGGGGCGCTGTAGACCAGGTTTCCAGGAACTCCCACAGATGTTTCTCACACGTGACCCCCAGCGAAAGAACACTGGAAAATGGCCGAAGTAGGGTTATCAACCTGGACAAATCCAGGTCCCCTCCTACCTTCGTGACCTCACAGGGAGCACTGCTCCACCCCTGGCTTGAGTTATGGACAATATCCCAACATGGAATATGGGCCATAACTTTGCCTGGGAGCGTCGTAGGCGGACGCCAACGCTCTCATTGTGACAGTTATGAATTTAGCTACAGAACGAGGGGACTCATGACCTGTCTGCCAGTTCCCCATTGGCTGATATCACGCCTGGGGCATTTCCCAATGTCCTGCTCCCATAAAAAGGGTGTGCCGGCATCGTCCGCATGCGGAGACACCATTTTTATGGTTGCCATATTTATCGGAAATATGGCTTGCGAGATATGAACCATTTTTTACTGGAGTCGTTCTGTCTGGCTATTTCCATAGCCTTGCTAATGAGATACAACTCTTGTTACAGGGTGACGGCAGGGAGTCATCCTGTGTCCATTGTTCCCACACCACCTCATCTCCATATCACAGGACATGGCCATGGAGGTGTAAGTGGAACACTGAGAACAAGAAGGGAGGGGGCACTGCCAGGGAGTGATGAGGGATTATGACTGGAGTCATAATTCATCTTCATATCCCGGGATTTGCCTCACAGGAACTATAAGAAAAAGAATTTACGGTAAGTAAACAAAATTCTCTTTTTCTTTATCGTTCCTTATGGGAGACCCAGACCTTGGGATGTTCCAAAGCAGTCCCTGGGTGGGAATAAACAGAACAACTAAGAAGTAGGCAGAACCTAACTTCACAAATGGGCGACAGCCGCCTGAAGGATGCGTCTGCCCAAGCTCGCATCTGCCGAAGCATGAGCATGCACTTGGTAGTGCTTCGAGAAGGTATGCAGGCTAGTCCAAGTGGCAGCCTGACAGACTTGTTGAGCCGTAGCCTGGTGCCTAAAAGCCCAAGAGGCACCGACAGCTCTGGTCGAGTGTGCCTTGATCCCCGGCGAGGGAGGCACCTGAGTACTCTGGTAGGCGTCCGAAATGGTCGATCTAATCCAACGGGCTAAGGTCGGCTTAGAAGCAGGGAGGCCCTTGCGCCGACCTGTCGTTAGCACAAAAAGAGGTGCACCGCCTAAGCGCAGCGGTGCGAGACACAGATCCGGAGAGCACGCACCAGATCTAGAGTATGCAGCGCTTTTTCAAAGCGATGAACAGGAGCCGGACATAAGGAAGGTAGGGTAATGTCCTGGTTAAGGTGGAAAGGAGAGACCACCTTAGGAAGAAAGTCCGGAGTCGGACGGAGAACCACCTTGTCTTGATGAAAAACTAAAAAAGGTGACTCCGAAGAGAGCGCAGCCAAATCAGAGACTCTCCTGAGAGAAGTTATGGCAACCAGAAAGGCCACTTTCTGAGAAAGACGATACAAATAAACCTCCCTAAGAGGCTCAAGAAGGGAATTTTGTTACTTACCGTAAATTCCTTTTCTTCTAGCTCCAATTGGGAGACCCAGACGATTGGGTGTATAGCTACTGCCTCCGGAGGCCACACAAAGCATTACACTAAAAAGTGTAAGGCCCCTCCCCTTCTGGCTATACACCCCCCGTGGGAACACGGGATGCTCAGTTTTAGTGCCAAAGCAAGAAGGAGGAAAGCCAATAACTGGTTTAAACAAATTCAATCCGAAGAACATCGGAGAACTGAAAACCGTTCAACATGAACAACATGTGTACCCGAAAAAACCAAAAATCCCGAAGGAAACAGGGCGGGTGCTGGGTCTCCCAATTGGAGCTAGAAGAAAAGGAATTTACGGTAAGTAACAAAATTCCCTTCTTCTTCGGCGCTCCATTGGGAGACCCAGACGATTGGGACGTCCAAAAGCAGTCCCTGGGTGGGTAAATTAATACCTCATGTTAGAGCTGCAAAAACAGCCCTTCCCTACGAGGAGGCAACCGCCGCCTGCAGGACTCTTCTACCTAGGCTGGCGTCCGCCGAAGCATAGGTATGCACCTGATAATGTTTGGTGAAAGTGTGCAGACTCGACCAGGTAGCTGCCTGGCACACCTGCTGAGCCGTAGCCTGGTGTCGTAATGCCCAGGACGCACCCACGGCTCTGGTAGAATGGGCCTTCAGCCCTGAAGGAACCGGAAGCCCGGCAGAACGGTAGGCTTCAAGGATTGGTTCCTTGATCCATCGAGCCAGGGTGGATTTGGAAGCCTGCGACCCTTTGCGCTGACCGGCGACAAGGACAAAGAGTGCATCCGAGCGGCGCAGGGGCGCCGTGCGGGAAATGTAGATTCTGAGTGCTCTCACCAGATCTAACAAATGCAAATCCTTTTCATACTGATGAACTGGATGAGTACAAAGAGAAGGTAAGGAGATATCCTGATTGAGATGAAAGGAGGATACCACCTTAGGGAGAAACTCCGGGATCGGGCGCAGCACTACCTTGTCCTGGTGAAACACCAGGAAGGGAGCTTTAGATGACAGCGCTGCCAGTTCGGACACCCTCCGAAGAGACGTGATCGCTACCAGAAAGGCCACTTTCTGTGAGAGTCGAGACAGTGAAACATCCCTCAGAGGCTCGAAGGGCGGCTTCTGGAGAGCAACTAGTACCCTGTTCAGATCCCATGGGTCTAACGGCCGTTTGTACGGAGGGACGATGTGACGAACCCCCTGTAGGAACGTGCGTACCTGACGAAGTCGTGCTAGACGCTTTTGAAAAAATACAGATAGCGCTGAGACTTGCCCTTTAAGGGAGCCGAGCGACAAACCTTTTTCCAACCCAGACTGCAGGAAGGAAAGAAACGTAGGCAATGCAAATGGCCAGGGGGACACTCCCTGGGCAGAGCACCAGGATAAGAATATCTTCCACGTTCTGTGGTAGATCTTAGCAGACGTGGGCTTCCTAGCTTGTCTCATGGTGGCAACAACGCCTTGAGATAATCCTGAAGACGCTAGGATCCAGGACTCAATGGCCACACAGTCAGGTTCAGGGCCGAAGAATTCAGGTGGAAAAACGGCCCTTGTGACAGCAAGTCTGGTCGATCTGGCAGCGTCCACGGTTGTCCGACCGTGAGATGCCACAGATCCGGGTACCACGACCTCCTCGGCCAGTCTGGGGCGACGAGTATGACGCGGCGGCAATCGGACCTGATCTTGCGTAGCACTCTGGGCAAGAGTGGCAGAGGTGGGAACACATAGGGCAGCTGGAACTGCGACCAATCCTGCACTAAGGCGTCTGCCGCCAGAGCTCTTTGATCGCGAGACCGCGCCATGAAGGCCGGAACCTTGTTGTTGTGCCGAGACGCCATTAGGTCGACGTCCGGCATTCCCCAGCGGCGACAGATTTCCTGAAACACGTCCGGGTGAAGGGACCATTCCCCTGCATCCATACCCTGGCGACTGAGAAAGTCTGCTTCCCAGTTTTCTACGCCCGGGATGTGAACTGCGGATATGGTGGAGGCCGTGGCTTCCACCCACAGCAGAATCCGCCGGACTTCCTGGAAGGCTTGCCGACTGCGTGTCCCGCCTTGGTGGTTGATGTATGCCACCGCTGTTGAGTTGTCCGACTGAATTCGGATCTGCTTTCCTTCCAGCCACTGTTGGAAGGCCAGTAGGGCTAGATACACTGCCCTGATTTCCAGAACATTGATCTGAAGAGTGGACTCCTGCTGAGTCCACGTACCCTGAGCCCTGTGGTGGAGAAAAACTGCTCCCCACCCTGACAGACTCGCGTCTGTCGTGACCACCTCCCAGGAAGGGGGTAGGAAGGACCTTCCCTGTGATAATGAGGTGGGAAGAAGCCACCACTGAAGCGAGTCCTTGGCCGTCTGGGAGAGGAGGACTTTCCTGTCTAAGGACGTCGACCTCCCGTCCCATTGGCGGAGAATGTCCCATTGAAGTGGGCGCAGATGAAACTGGGCAAACGGGACTGCTTCCATTGCTGCCACCATCTTCCCCAGGAAGTGCATGAGGCGTCTTAAGGGGTGCGATTGACCTTGAAGGAGAAACTGCACCCCTGTCTGTAGTGACCGCTGCTTGTCCAGCGGAAGCTTCACTACCGCTGAGAGAGTATGAAACTCCATGCCAAGGTATGTCAGTGATTGGGTCGGTGACAGGTTTGACTTTGAAAAGTTGATGATCCACCCAAAAGTCTGGAGAGTCTCCAGCGCAACGTTTAGGCTGTGTTGGCATGCCTCTTGAGAGGGTGCCTTGACAAGCAGATCGTCTAAGTAAGGTATCACCGAGTGTCCTTGAGAGTGCAAGACTGCTACCACTGCTGCCATGACCTTGGTGAAAACCCGTGGGGCTGTCGCCAGACCGAAGGGCAGGGCTACGAACTGAAGATGGTCGTCTTCTAACACGAAGCGTAGAAAACGCTGGTGCTCTGGAGCAATCGGCACGTGGAGATAAGCATCTTTGATGTCTATTGATGCTAGAAAATCTCCCTGAGACATTGAGGCAATGACGGAGCGGAGGGATTCCATCCGGAACCGCCTGGTTTTTACGTGCTTGTTGAGCAGTTTTAGGACCAGAACAGGACGGAACGAGCCGTCCTTTTTTGGCACCACAAACAGATTGGAGTAAAAACCTTGACCTCGTTCCTGAAGAGGAACAGGGATCACCACTCCTTCTGCCCTTAGAGAGCATATCGCCTGCAGAAGGGCATCGGGTCGGTCGGGATGTGGGGAAGTTCTGAAGAACCGAGGCGGAGGACGAGAACTGAACTCTATCCTGTACCCGTGAGACAAAACGTCTGTTACCCACCGGTCCTTGACCTGTGGCAGCCAAATGTCGCAAAAGCGGGAGAGTCTGCCACCGACCGATGATGCGGAGGGAGGAGGCCGAAAGTCATGAGGCAGCCGCCTTGGAAGCGGTTCCTCCGGTTGCTTTCTTTGGGCGTGAGTGAGCCCGCCAGGAATCTGAGCTCCTCTGCTCCTTCTGAGTCCCCTTGGACGAGGAGAATTGGGCCCTGCCCGAGCCTCGAAAGGACCGAAACCTCGACTGTCCTCTCCTCTGTTGAGGTTTGCTTGATCTGGGCTGGGGTAAGGAAGAATCCTTACCTTTGGACTGTTTAATGATTTCAGCCAATTGCTCACCAAACAGTCTGTCTCCAGATAATGGCAAACTGGTTAAGCATTTTTTGGAAGCAGAATCTGCTTTCCATTCCTTTAACCACAAGGCTCTGCGCAAAACCACAGAGTTGGCGGACGCCATTGAGGTACGGCTCGTGGAGTCTAGGACCGCATTGATAGCGTAAGTCGCAAACGCAGACATTTGCGAGGTTAAGGACGCCACTTGCGGCACTGATGGACGTATGAAAGAGTCCACCTGCTCCAGACCAGCTGAAATAGCTTGGAGTGCCCACACGGCCGCGAATGCTGGAGCAAACGACGCGCCGATAGCTTCATAGACAGATTTCAACCAAAGGTCCATCTGTCTGTCATTGGCATCTTTTAGTGAAGCCCCATCTTCCACTGCAACTATGGACCTAGCCGCAAGCCTAGAGATTGGGGGGTCCACTTTTGGACACTGGGTCCAGCGTTTGACCACGTCAGGGGGAAAGGGATAACGTGTATCCTTAAGACGTTTGGAGAAACGCTTGTCTGGATGAGTATGGTGTTTCTGGACTGCTTCTCTGAAGTCAGAGTGGTCCAGAAAAGTACTCAATTTACGCTTGGGATACCTGAAATGGAATTTCTCCTGCTGTGCAGCTGCCTCCTCCGCTGAAGGGGCTGGGGGAGAAATATCCAACAGTCTATTGATGGCCGCTATAAGATCATTTACCATAGCGTCACCATCAGGAGTATCCAGATTGAGAGCGGTCTCAGGATTAGACTCCTGATCAGCTACCTCTGCCTCATCATACAGAGAAGCCTCTCGCTGAGACCCTGACCAGTGTGATGACGTCGAGGGTCTTTCCCAGCGAGCTCGCTTAGGCTGCCTGGGACTGTCGTCCGAGTCAGAGCCTTCAGCTTGTGACGCCTGAGACCCCCTTGTAGCTTGGACTAGTTCCAACTGAGGGGGACCGGGGAACATTGCATCAACAGTGTCCATGGTCTGAGTGACCGGCCTGGACTGCAAAGTTTCAAGAATTTTTGACATAGTCACAGACAACTTATCAGCAAAAACTGAAAACTCTGTCCCCGTCACTGGGGCAGGGTTCACAGGCGTCTCTGCCTGGGCCACTACCACCATAGGCTCTGGCTGACGAAGTGGCACAGGGACCGAACATTGCACACAATGGGGGTCAGTGGAACCTGCCGGTAGATCAGCCCCACATGCGGTACAAGCAGCATATAAAGCCTGTGCCTTGGCACCCTTGCTTTTTGCGGATGACATGCTGTTGTATACCTCAGAGCAATAGGGTATAAGCCAAGAAGCGACCGTACAGTGCAATATATAGGTACAGACAAAAAGTACACTAAATAACACTGTGGCACTAGTGGGGTCAGCACTTTTGTGCTGCTTACCGCCCGCTAAACAGCGGGTGTGTGGTCGCCAGAATCCCTTGTCTGGGTCTCCCAGGGCTATGTCCGTTCTCCAGCTCAGACTGCATGCAGGAATGGCTGCCAGCGTCCTGTGAAGAGGGGCGGGCCGTGGGCGTGCTGCAGACAAAAAGCGGGAAACTGGCGTCCCACTGTGCCCAGTGAGAGGGCTGGAGTATGTAAATAAGACTCCAGCCCTCGGCGCTGACTATTGTACAGCGTCTCTCCCCTTCCGTGATTGACAGGGTTGGGGGGCGGGAACGAAGCGGAGCTAGGCCGCAAAAGCCGGGGACTAGATTTATGAGCGCTGCCGCCGTAAAAGCGCGGTCAGCGCGAGTCCCCGGCGCACTACAAGTCTCAGCCGCGCCGCCGCTCCAGGGGCGGTCGGCGCGGTAGTTCCCAACACAGAAAAGTCACTCAGCAAAGCTGTAGTGACTACGACCCATGCGCACAGCGCTAGTGTCCCCGGCGCACTAGTACACCCAGCAACTCTGGCGTGTGTCTGTGCCTGTCTGTACGGGGACACAGAGTACCTGAATGTTGCAGGGCCATGTCCCTGACGGCACTCAGCTCCGTATCCAGCAGGATCTCCGGGTCTGTGGATGGAGCCCGGCCTCAGAGTCTAGAGGCCGTTAAGATCCCACTTCCCCAGAGCCCTTCAGTGGGATGGGGAAGGAAAGCAGCATGTGGGCTCCAGCCTCCGTACCCGCAATGGGTACCTCAACCTTAACAAACACCGCCGACACAAAGTGGGGTGAGAAGGGAGCATGCTGGGGGCCCTAGTATGGGCCCTCTTTTCTTCCATCCGACATAGTCAGCAGCTACTGCTGACTAAACAGTGGAGCTATGCGTGGATGTCTGACCTCCTTCGCACAAAGCTTGAAAACTGAGCATCCCGTGTTCCCACGGGGGGTGTATAGCCAGAAGGGGAGGGGCCTTACACTTTTTAGTGTAATGCTTTGTGTGGCCTCCGGAGGCAGTAGCTATACACCCAATCGTCTGGGTCTCCCAATGGAGCGCCGAAGAAAAGGGGGTTTCTGCAATACCCTGAGGACCAAGTTAAGGTCCCAGGGATCCAAGGGCCGCCGATAAGGCGGAATGATGTGAGACGCGCCATGCATGAAGGTGCGGACATGAGCCAGCCGAGCGAGACGCCGCTGGAACAGAACTAACAGAGCTGAGACTTGTCCCTTGAGAGAGTTGAGGGACAGTCCTAGCTGCAGACCGGACTGTAGAAAAGACAGAAGGGTCGGCAAAGAGAATGGCCAAGGAGGATGGCCGGTAGAGCGACACCAGGACAGGAACATTTTCCAAGTCCTGTGATAGCGAGACACTTCGCTGACAGTCTGCGCTGGATGAAGCCTTGACTAGAAGGTCGTCCAGGTAAGGAATCACTGCCAACCCCTGGAGGTGCAGAACCACAATCACTGCTGCCATGACCTTGGTGAATACCCGAGGGGCCGTGGCTAACCCGAAGGGGAGCGCCACGAATTGGAAATTATCTTCTTCTATTGCAAAACGTAGCCAACGCTGGTGTGAAACTGCAATTGGCACATGCAGATAGGCATCTCTGATGTCGATGGACGCCAGGAAATCCCCTTGGGTCATTGAGGCAATGACTGATTGCAGAGACTCCATGCGAAAGTGCCGCACCTGAACATGCTTGTTGAGAAGCTTGAGATCCAGGATGGGCCGGAAGGTACCGTCCTTTTTGGGAACTAGGAAGAGATTTGAGTAGAAACCTCTGAACCGTTCCCGGGCGGGAACTGGTACAATTACTCCGTTGGCCTGCAAGGCTGCAACGGCCTGTGAGAAGGCGGCGGCCTTGGAGCAAGGGGGAGTTGGGAGAAAAAAAATCTGTTTGGCGGGCTGGAAGAGAATTCTATCCTGTAGCCGTGGGAGACGATATCTCTCACCCACTGATCGGAGACGTGTTGAAACCAAGCGTCGCCAAAGTGGGAGAGCCTGCCACCGACTAAGGACGTTGCAGGAGCGGGCAGAAAGTCACGAGGAGGCTGCCTTAGTGGCAGCACCTCCTGCGGTCTTCTGTGGACGCGCTTTTGGGCGCCAGTTGGATTTCTGGTCCTTAGCGGACGAGGCGGAGGGCTTAGAGGACGACCAGTTGGAGGAACGAAAGGAGCGAAACCTCGACTGATTCCTACCCTGGGCAGGTTTCCTGGTTTTGGTTTGTGGCATGGAAGTACTTTTCCCGCCAGTAGCTTCTTTAATAATTTCATCCAGCTGTTCTCCGAACAGCCGGGACCCAGCAAAAGGGAGCCCAGCAAGGTATTTCTTTGAAGAAGCATCTGCCTTCCACTCTCGAAGCCACAAGATTCTGCGGATAGCGAGGGAATTAGCCGAAGCACCGCAGTGCGGTGAGAAGCCTCCAGCATGGCAGACATGGCATAAGATGAAAAAGCTGAAGCTTGAGAAGTTAAGGCAACCATCTCAGGCATAGATTCCCTGGTGAGGGAATGCATCTCCTCTAGAGAAGCAGAGATGGCTTTGAGAGCCCACACTGCTGCAAACGTTGGGGAAAACGCGGCCCCCGCCGCTTCATACACGGATTTGGCCAGAAGGTCAATCTGACGGTCAGTGGAATCCTTAAGGGAGGTGCCATCAGCCACCGACACAACGGTCCGGGCTGAGAGCCTAGACACCGGAGGGTCTACCTTTGGGGAATGCGCCCACTCCTTGACCACCTCAGGTGGAAAGGGAAAACGGTCATCAGAACCACGCTTTGGGAAGCGTTTGTCAGGACAGGCCCTGGGTTTGGTCACAGTGGCCTGAAAACTGGAGTGGTTAAAGAACACACTCTTTACTCTCTTAGGCGAGGTAAACTGGTGCTTTTCTGCCAGAGAGGGTTGCTCCTCTGATACTGGCGGATTGAGGTCCAGTACAGAATTAATGGAAGCAATCAAGTCACTAAGATCTGAGTCACCCTCGGAAAGATCAATGGGGTACATGGAGTTAGCCTCTGAGCCCCCTGTAAAGGCATCCTCCTCATCCTGCGAGTCAGCTCTTGAATCAGAGCCGCGAGATGAGGAGGGAGAGGAAACCCTGCGTCTCCTCTTAGGAGGACGGGGTCTGGGCCCTGATGATGAATCCTCTGTGAGCTCCGGTGGACGGAGGTCAGATGATAGAGATCCTAAGGGACCCTTAGCAGCAGAGGCACCCTGTGAAGGGGGCTGATGCATATTCATCAAAGTCCTGGACAGAAGTCCCATGGACTCAGCAAAAGACTGGGAGATAGACCTAGAGAAGGACTCTACCCAGGCCGGGGGTTCAGCCACAGGTGCAGGAGCAGCCTGAGAGACCACTGGGGGTGAGACTCCAGGCTGTGGCACCGCCAAGTTAGAGCAGACATCACAATGTGGATAGGTGCTCGGTTCAGGCAGCAGGAGCTTACATGCAGCGCATACAGTATAAAGCTTTGGAGCCTTGCTCCTCGTGTGAGACATGCTGCTTGAGTGGGGACAGCTTCTACAAAGAGAATGAACCCCAGAGAGTATATATAGAGGTCCACAACCAGAGACCGGTTGTGGCTTACCAGACCGCTGGCAGCGGTGTTGTGTGCCCTCCAGATCCCGAAGCCCGGACCCCCAATGCACAGCACCTCAGCAGGGATGCCGAGTGCAGGCCAGAGCAGAGTGAACCCTGTCTGAGAAAATGGCCGCCAGAGCGAAGAGAGGGGGCGGGACTTGGGGCGTTCCTGTAGGAGAGCGGGATCTGGAGGGCCATAGAGACCTACAGGGGAGGAGACACGCACAGCAGTGGGGAATGTCCCTCCCCTGTGCAGAACGGCCACCGGGAGGAGCCGAGCCTCTCCCTCTGCATGAGTGACATGCGAGGGCAGTGAACAGAAACTAGGCCTCCGGCAAAGCCGGGGCCTAAATTTGAGCGTCGAGGCCGACGCGCAGGCACCATCGGCGCGGTTCTCGGGCGACAGCTAGAGAACCCGCCGGAAATGCCAAGATAAATACAGTAAGCACACTCTCCCCATACAATAAAGCACAGGGACCCCCAACATATAAACGTCTCAGGTACTTAGCTGCTGAGACGCAGGGCCAGGTCCCTGGGGATGAGTGCTCCGGTCCACCAGGGTCCTAAAGGGCTGCGGATGGAGACCGGTCTCCTGCCAGGCATGGAGACCGCGCTGGCTCCCACTTCAAGCCAGAGCCCAGGAGGGATGGTGAAGGAGCACGGCATGTAAGGCTCCAGCCTTGGAATCAACCTTACAACACCACCGACACAGTGGGGTGAGAAGGGACATGCCGTGGGTCCAGACGTGGACCCGCACTTCTTCAATCTCATTCCAAAAAGGAAAAAAATCAGATGAGAATGCATGTGTGGATGTATGCCTCCTGAACACAAAGTGATAAACTGGCTGGGACTGGCTCACCAGGGGGTGTATAAGCTCAGAGGGAGGAGCTACACTTTTAAGTGTAGTACTTTGTGTGTCCTCCGGAGGCAGAAGCTAAACACCCAAGGTCTGGGTCTCCCAAAGGAACGATAAAGAAAACCAGTGCGACAAATTGGAAAATAAGAAAACTGATGCTGATATAGGCTTGGCCATGAGAAGAATTCTTCAGGCTCCAGCGATACTACTACAAACCTCACGGATTGCATACTAAATCTTGGGATTCGCACAAGCTTCTCCAATTCCAGAATGGGGCTAACCAAAACAACCTTTTTGTTGACTGAATCAGTTGGAATAGTATCCTTGGAACAGGAATAATGACTCCTTGGAGCTGGAGGTTGTGGATGGCATAGAAGAGGGCAGACACTAGAGATCGAGAATTTGCAATGGACAAAATTGGACGCATGGAGGTGAACTCAATCTTTAAACTAGAGATACCACCTAAATGACTCTGGTGCAATCCAAACTCTCTTAAGGAGTGAAGAGGACGAACTCTAACTAGAGAAGAGGTTTTTAATGAGTTAAGATCATCATGCGGTGGGGAACCTTGAAGTGGAAGGTGTGACACCTGGGAGGCAGGCGTGCCAGAAATGCTTTGACTTGACCGAGGGCTGGCTTCAGATGGTGGGTTGGGAGGAGTTTTTGTTGCCTAAATTAAATTAGGAGTCTTAAAAAGGAGCAAAACCTCTGGAATCCCCAAGATGGCTGAAAGCAGCTACGGTTCTGGGATAGCACAGAACTCTTCGCCCCTGTGGCACCCTTGATGATCTGGTCTAAGCATTTACCAAAGAGCCTGCACATTGCAAAAGGGAGACCAGTTAGGGCCTTTTTGGATGTCAAGCCTGCAGACCAGGAATAGAGCCCAGTAGGGAAATTTCAGGATTGACTTCAGCATAGGCGATTCTGCTGACGTAAGAGAAGCCTCACAAAATGAATTAAGAAGAGTGCAGCAATCAATAAGAGCGGTCCAGAAGATCCTCAATAGGAAGATAAGCCTTGGTGAATGGGTCCAGGCCTTGCAGACCCAAAACGCTATAGAAGCAAAACAAACTGGAAACTGCTGCCAGAACTCGAGATTTTGAGAAAGACAATCTCACACTACAGAAAACCTACAAAATATCAAGAGTATATAGGACAAGTAATAAAAGTAATTCTTTAGTTATTACATAACAGTAAAAAAAATAAAAAAAAGAGACTAAGCACAGATAGCTATCCCCGAAGATCAGCCGAAATATTATAATACGGGTACAATCACAAGAGTTCATCCAAAAAGCAGGATAATGAAAGGTCCATCAGTAGCAGTAACACCAAGTGGCATGCAATTAACACAGTATGTCAGGAATGTGACGCAAAGTGCAGACTGACAGACTGGGGATACCGGTGACACAAGTACAGACATCGCTTGTGCAGGTGGGACTAAATCATATTCCTAAGTCAATAGTAAGCATAATAAGAGGGCAAAAACGGCAGTGGAAATAGGAAAGACACATACAATGCACGTTTTGCATTTAGCTTCTTCCAAGAGGGGGTGTGGGTCACTGGAAAGGGACAAGGTGATGGCTCTACTGAGAAAACCTACTAGGGAATCCAAAGTTTGGCCTGTTTAGTAACCAATTCTTCAGACCATAAGATTAGAGACCTTACCATTACGGGAGGGCTCGATTCATGAAGATATCCAAAGAGTCCTGCGCCGATGGGTAGATAAGGCAGAGAGACTGGCTTGCCAAATGGTTAACAGTAAAGAGGATGGAGCTGCATACTGGAGGTCTTCTGGGGTGGATGATGGTCAGGACTCACCCTTCGGACACCTCAATTGTGGGGTCACCAGCAACCTTGAGAAAAGAGTGGCCGGCGGAGATGTGACATCTGCAGGCACGTAAACTACTGTGGAGTGAGCGGTGACCGAAT
Source organism: Anomaloglossus baeobatrachus (assembly GCF_048569485.1). Lineage (NCBI taxonomy): Eukaryota > Metazoa > Chordata > Amphibia > Anura > Aromobatidae > Anomaloglossus > Anomaloglossus baeobatrachus. Next base: position 241,003,936 of record NC_134359.1, read on the forward strand.
ACAGGTCCTCTCTGACTCCTTCAGACAACAAGCCAATAGTTTCCTAAGCCGTGAGGCCACTATAGCCCTTCAGTAAGAGCGAACAGTTTTTTGTTTGACATCTACCGTAGCGTTGAGCCTCCTAGTGGACGAGCATAAACCTATGGGCCTGTGTCCCCTCATGCTACAAAAAAGAATTGTAAATGTCGTCTCCATCATTCAAAAATGAAAGGCTCCACATAATATAGGGCTACACTAGAACAGAGAACCCACCAGCATCCTAACAATCAGGCAAGTTTCATTACCTCCCCCATCACCAGTCATCCTTTCATCTGCCCAAAAGCAATATAAAGCTGCTAGAGATAAGGAAACAAAAGGCGCAAATAGGGTCTTACCCGGTAATAACCGTTTAGGAAGTAAAAGTAAAAACACTCACCTGATGAGGTTGTGCAAGTCACAACCCCTAGTAAGGCATGTGAGTGTCAGCGTAGTTCCAAGCAGCGGCCCCGTAGTGATCGTAGTAAAAATTTTTATATATGAATACACATATATGAGAAACGGGTTTGTGCCGCGCTAAAGAACACTGTATCCAAGGTATTTACTTAAAAATCTCTTTCTTTAGTACAGTTCCAACGCGTTTCAGAGACATAAACCGTCTCCTTCCTCAGGGAAAAAGAGAAAATGTACACACAGTATGCAGACCGGTTTGTTATATAGAAGTCCATTAAAGCCACGTTAATCCCAATGACGTCAATGCTCTCATGGTAACAAGATGACTCATGAGCACGTGAAGACTACAGAGGAAATCTGTTAGTATTTAAAAAGTCCAAGCATCTGAACTTTTTCAACCGTACATAACTGAATAAAAATAGTAATAAAAAATGATGATAAAATAAAAATTTTGTATATATTAAAACTGTTTGGTTTTTTTCAAAAGCGCATAAATGTGATAATAGACATAGACCACCTATTAAATGTGGTACTGGAACCCAAAAAAACATTTCACTGGGTCCTGACTCAAAGTGATTATCCATTACTCTAAAGCTGGCTGTTTATTGGAAATGGGAGAATCAAACAGCTATTTGAATGACCCCATGATAAGGGGTTAAAAAGTCTAAAATCATGATGTGCAGATGCGCTATTGTAAAGAGATGCATGTGTAAAAGCCAAAAAATTATAGGTATTAATATGTAAAAGATTGTGCCAGTTTCATGAAGAAATGTGCATTTGGACTTCATGCGTGAAAAGGTAGTGTATCCATTTAATAAAGAAATGTGCATTTGAATTAGAAAATCATGTGTATATACATGCTAGTGAGACTAGACCAAAGGTTCCAGTACCACATTTAATAGGTGGTCTATGTCTATTATCACATTTATGCGCTTTTGAAAAAAACCAAACAGTTTTAATATATACAAAATTTTTATTTTATCATCATTTTTTATTACTATTTTTATTCAGTTATGTACGGTTGAAAAAGTTCAGATGCTTGGACTTTTTAAATACTAACAGATTTCCTCTGTAGTCTTCACGTGCTCATGAGTCATCTTGTTACCATGAGAGCATTGACGTCATTGGGATTAACGTGGCTTTAATGGACTTCTATATAACAAACCGGTCTGCATACTGTGTGTACATTTTCTCTTTTTCCCTGAGGAAGGAGACGGTTTATGTCTCTGAAACGCGTTGGAACTGTAATAAAGAAAGAGATTTTTAAGTAAATACCTTGGATACAGTGTTCTTTAGCGCGGCACAAACCCGTTTCTCATATATGTGTATTCATATATAAAAATTTTTACTACAAAAGCAATATAAGACATTACCCCTCGGATAGGCCATATCTTGCTGATTAGTGACGAAAAATGCAAAAATCCAAAAGAAGGGAATTTTGTTACTTACCGTAAATTCCTTTTCTTCTAGCTCTTATTGGGAGACCCAGACGATTGGGGTATAGCTACTGCCCTCCGGAGGCCACACAAAGCACTACACTAAAAAGTGCAAGGCCCCTCCCCTTCTGGCTATACCCCCCCGTGGTATCACGGGTTCTCCAGTTTTAGTGCCAAAGCAAGAAGGAGGAAGCCAATAACTGGTTTAAACAAATTAACTCCGAGTAACGTCGGAGAACTGAAAACCATTCAACATGAACAACATGTGTACCCGCAAACAACAAAAAAATCCCGAAGGACAACAGGGCGGGTGCTGGGTCTCCCAATAAGAGCTAGAAGAAAAGGAATTTACGGTAAGTAACAAAATTCCCTTCTTCTTCAGCGCTCTATTGGGAGACCCAGACGATTGGGACGTCCAAAAGCTGTCCCAGGGTGGGTAAAGAAATACCTCATGTTAGAGCTGCAAAACAGCCCTCCCCTACGGGGATGTCACTGCCGCCTGCAGGACTCTTCTACCTAAGCTGGCATCCGCCGAAGCATAGGTATGCACCTGATAATGTTTGGTGAAAGTGTGCAGACTCGACCAGGTAGCTGCCTGGCAGACCTGTTGAGCCGAAGCCTGGTGCCGCAAAGCCCAGGACGCACCCACGGCTCTGGTTGAGTGGGCTTTTAGTCCTGAAGGAACCGGAAGTCCAGCAGAACGGTAGGCTTCCAGAATTGGTTCTTTGATCCATCGAGCCAGGGTGGCTTTAGAAGCCTGCAACCCCTTGCGCTGGCCAGCGACAAGGACAAAAAGTGCATCTGAACGGCGGATGGGCGCCGTGCGAGAAATGTAGATTCTGAGTGCTCTCACCAGATCTAGCGAACGTAAGTCTTTCTCATACCGGTGAACCGGATGAGGACAAAAGGAAGGCAAGGATATATCCTGATTAAGATGAAACGAGGATACGACCTTAGGGAGAAACTCCGGAATGGGGCGCAGCACTACCTTGTCCTGGTGGAACACCAGGAACGGAGCCTTGGATGACAGAGCTGCCAGCTCAGACACTCGCCGAAGCGATGTGATCGCAACAAGAAACGCCACTTTCTGTGACAGGCGAGAAAAAGAAACGTCCTTTAGAGGCTCGAAGGGCGGCTTTTGCAGAGCAACTAGTACTCTGTTCAGATCCCATGGATCTAACGGCCGCTTGTACGGGGGCACAATATGACAGACCCCCTGTAGGAACGTGCGCACCTTAGGAAGACGTGCTAGACGCTTCTGAAAAAACACAGATAATGCCGAGACTTGTCCTTTAAGGGAGCTGAGCGACAAGCCCTTTTCCAACCCCGATTGCAGGAAGGAAAGAAAGGTAGGCAATGCAAATGGCCAAGGGGATACTCTCTGTGCAGAGCACCAGGATAAGAAAATCTTCCACGTTCTGTGGTAGATCTTAGCAGACGTTGACTTCCTAGCTTGTCTCATTGTGGCTACGACTCTTTGAGATAAACCTGCGGACGCTAGGATCCAGGACTCAATGGCCACACAGTCAGGTTCAGGGCCGCAGGATTCTGATGGAAAAACGGCCCTTGGGACAGTAAGTCTGGTCGGTCTGGCAGTGACCACGGTCGCCCGACCGTGAGATGCCACAGATCCGGATACCACGATCTCCTCGGCCAGTCTGGTGCGACGAGTAAGACGCGGCTGCAATCGGATCTGATCTTGCGTAACACTCTGGGCAAGAGTGCCAGAGGTGGGAAGACGTATGGGAGCCGGAACTGCGACCAATCTTGAACCAAGGCGTCTGCCGCCAGAGCTCTTTGATCGCGCGACCTCGCCATGAATGCCGGGACCTTGTTGTTGTGCCGGGACGCCATTAGGTCGACGTCCGGCACTCCCCATCGGCGACAGATTTCCTGAAACACGTCCGGGTGAAGGGACCATTCCCCTGCGTCCATGCCCTGGCGACTGAGGAAGTCTGCTTCCCAGTTTTCTACGCCTGGGATGTGAACCGCGGATATGGTGGATGCTGTGTCCTCCACCCACATTAGAATGCGCCGGACTTCTTGGAAGGCTTGCCGACTGCGCGTCCCTCCTTGGTGGTTGATGTATGCCACCGCTGTGGAGTTGTCCGACTGGATTCGGATCTGCTTTCCTTCCAGCCACTGTTGGAAGGCTAGTAGGGCAAGATACACTGCCCTGATCTCCAGAACATTGATCTGAAGGGTGGACTCCTGCGGAGTCCACGTCCCCTGAGCCCTGTGGTGTAGAAACACTGCTCCCCACCCTGACAGACTCGCATCTGTCGTGACCACTGCCCAGGATGGGGGCAGGAAGGATCTTCCCTGAGACAATGAGGTTGGCAGGAGCCACCATTGTAGAGAGTCCTTGGCCGTCTGGGAAAGAGAGACTTTCCTGTCCAGGGACGTTGACTTCCCGTCCCATTGGCGGAGAATGTCCCATTGAAGTGGGCGCAGATGAAACTGCGCAAAGGGAACTGCTTCCATGGCTGCCACCATCTTCCCGAGGAAGTGCATGAGGCGCCGTAAGGGGTGCGACTGGCCCTGAAGGAGGGATTGCACCCCTGTCTGTAGGGCCCGCTGCTTGTTCAACGGAAGCTTCACTCTCGCTGCTCGAGTATGGAACTCCATGCCAAGATACGTTAGTGACTGTGACGGCGACAGATTCGACTTTGGAAAGTTGATGATCCATCCGAACGTCTGTAGAGTCTCCAGCGTAGCAAGTAGACTGAGTTGGCATGCCTCTTGAGAGGGTGCCTTGACAAGTAGATCGTCTAGGTAAGGGATCACCGAGTGTCCCTGAGAGTGCAAGACTGCTACCACCGCCGCCATGACCTTGGTGAAGACCCGGGGGGCTGTCGCCAGGCCGAATGGCAGAGCTACGAACTGAAGATGGTCGTTTCCTATCACAAAACGTAGAAAACGTTGATGTTCTGTAGCAATTGGCACGTGGAGATAAGCATCTTTGATGTCTATTGAGGCAAGGAAGTCTCCTTGAGACATTGAGGCAACGACAGAGCGGAGGGTTTCCATCCGGAACCGCCTGGCGTGCACATGTTTGTTGAGCAGCTTTAGATCCAGAACAGGACGGAACGAGCCGTCCTTTTTTGGAACCACAAAGAGATTGGAGTAAAACCCTCGCCCTTGTTCCTGAGGCGGTACAGGAACCACTACTCCTTCCGCTCTTAGGGAGTCCACCGCCTGCAGCAGGGCATCTGCTCGGTCTGGATGTGGGGAGGTTCTGAAGAACCGAGCTGGAGGACGAGAACTGAACTCGATTCTGTACCCGCGAGACAAAATGTTTGTCACCCACCGGTCTTTGACCTGTGACATCCAAATGTCGGAAAAGCGGGAGAGCCTGCCCCCGACCGGAGATGCGGAGGGGGGGGCTGGAAGTCATGAGGTAGCCGCTTTGGAAGCGGTTCCTCCATTTGCTTTCTTGGGGCGTGCGTGAGCCCGCCAGGAATCTGAGACTCTTTGCATCCTCTGAGTCCCTTTGGACGAGGAGAATTGTGTCTTGCCCGAACCTCGAAAGGACTGAAACTTCTGCTGCCATTTTTTCTGCTGAGGTTTGCTTGATCTGGGCTGGGGTAAGGAAGAGTCTTTACCCTTGGACTGTTTAATGATGTCAGCCAATGGCTCGCCAAACAGTCTATCTCTAGATAAAGGCAGGCTGGTTAAACATTTTTTGGAACCAGCATCTGCTTTCCAGTCCTTTAACCACAAGGCTCTGCGCAAAACTACCGAATTGGCGGACGCCATTGAGGTGCGGCTGGTAGATTCTAGCACCGCATTGATAGCGTAAGACGCAAACGCAGACATCTGCGCGGTAAGGGACGCCACTTGCGGCCCCGCTGGATGTATGATAGCATCCACTTTTGCTAAACCAGCTGAAATAGCTTGGAGTGCCCATACGGCTGCGAATGCTGGAGCAAACGACGCGCCGATAGCTTCATAGACAGATTTTAACCAAAGGTCCATCTGTCTGTCATTGGCATCTTTAAGTGAAGCGCCATCCTCCACTGCAACTATGGATCTAGCTGCAAGCTTGGAAATCGGGGGGTCTACCTTTGGACACTGGGTCCAGCGCTTGACCACATCAGGGGGAAAAGGAAAACGTGTATCCTTAGAACGTTTAGAGAAACGCCTTTCTGGATGAGCGTCGTGTTTCTGGATTGACTCTCTGAAATCAGAGTGATCCAAAAAAGCACTCAATTTACGCTTGGGATATAGGAAACGAAACTTCTCCTGCTCTGCAGCTGCCTCCTCTGCTGAAGGGGCTGGGGGAGAAATATCTAACAGTCTATTGATGGCTGAGATAAGATCGTTTACCATGGCGTCCCCATCCGGGGTATCCAGATTGAGAGGGGTTCCAGGATAAGACTCCTGATCACTCTCTTCAGACGCATCACAGAGCGACTGATTGCGCTGAGACCCTGAACAGTGTGATGACGTTGAGGGTCTGTCCCAGCGAGCTCGCTTAGGGTGGCTGGGGCCATCATCTGAGTCATAATACTCAGCCTGGGAAGCCGGGGACCCCCTTGCAGTCTGGATTAAATCCAACTGAGGGGGATTGGAGGACAGAGACCTCGCCGTGTCCATAGACTGAGCCCCAGGCATGGATTGCAAAGATTCAAGGATTTTTGTCATAGTCACAGACATTCTATCAGCAAAAACTGCAAAGTCTGTCCCTGACACCGGGGCAGGACTTACAAGCGTCTCAGCCTGGGTCACTACCTCTCCGGACTCCGGCTGGCGAAGCAGCACCGGATCTGAGCATTGCACACAATGGGGGTCTTTGGAACCTGCTGGTAGAGCAGCCCCACATGCAGCACACGCAGTGTACACAGCCCTAGCCTTGGCAGCCTTGCGTTTTGTGGATGACATGTTGCTGCCTCCTCAGAGCGATCTGGGGTATCCAGCCAGGAAGCGACCTTACAGTGCAATAACTAAATATATATATCTGGTGACACAGTACACCAATACACACTGAGGCACTAGAGGGGCCAGCTGAAATGCCGCTTACCGCCCGCTTAAGAGCGGGTGTGTGATCTCCAAAGCCCCCTAGTCCAGGTCTCCCAGAGCCTTGCGTCCCTCCTCCAGCCAGACCGCACGTGTAATGGCTGCCGGCGTCCTGGAGAGGAGGGGGGGCGGGCCCTGGGCGTTCCTGGCTAAGAGCGGGAAGCCTGCTTCCCTCTGTGCCTAGTGAGAGGGCTGGAGCATGTAAATCAGGCTCCAGCCCTCGTCGCTGCCGTGAAACAGCGTCTCTCCCCTACCCTGATTGACAGGGTGGGGGCGGGAACGAAGCGGCACTAGGCCGCAAAAGCCGGGGACTGGATTTATAAACGCCGCCGCCGTAAAAGCGCGGTCGGCGTGTCCCCGGCGCACTACAAGTCACAGCAGCGCCGCCGGTCCAGTGGGGGTCGGCGCTGCGTTCCCACAACACAAAAGTCCCCCAGTAAACTGCAGGAACACCAACTCCATCGTTACGGTCCCCGGCGCACTACAACACCCAGCCAGCCCGGAGTGTGTCTGTGCCTGCCGGGGACACAGAGTACCTGTATGATGCAGGGCCATGTCCCTGATTGTACTCCTGCTCCGAATCCATCAGGTGCTATGGGTCTGTGGATGGAGCCCGGCGTCAGAGCTTAGAGGCCGGCAGGATCCCACTTCCACAGAGCCCTACAAGGGGATGTGGAAGGAAAACAGCATGTGGGGCTCCAGCCCCTGTACCAGCAATAGGTACCTCAACCTTACAACACCATCCACGGGTGAGAAGGGAGCATGCTGGGGGCCCTATATGGGCCCTCTTTTCTTCCATCCGAAATAGTCAGCAGCTACTGCTGACTAAAATCTGTGGAGCTATGCGTGGATGTCTGACCTCCTTCGCACAAAGCTTGAAAACTGGAGAACCCGTGATACCACGGGGGGGTATAGCCAGAAGGGGAGGGGCCTTGCACTTTTTAGTGTAGTGCTTTGTGTGGCCTCCGGAGGGCAGTAGCTATACCCCAATCGTCTGGGTCTCCCAATAGAGCGCTGAAGAAACAAGAGATGTCATATGCCACAAATACAGTGCTCGGGAGCATACCTCTGCAGCAAGTCTTCGGGGAGGGACGATGACAGGACATGGAGACTGTTACACGCTTGTAAGCTGATGTTCCCATCTTCGGATAGAGCTGGAAAATGGAAAAACATTTAATGGACAGTATTAAAAATAAAATAAAGTGTAGTAGTAGAGACACAGGCTCGCCTTACTATTGGCCAGGAGTCCTTTGCAGAAATTGTGAAAAGACGGCAATGAGAATAACGGTGCATAGGTGTCCGATTTCTTCATGAGCACAGCCACTTCCGCAGCCCAGTTCATCAACAATTTCCTAAGCAGTGGAAGAGAAAAAAATACATAGAAGTAGAATTCCAAAAAATATACGCATGAGGAAATTACAGTAGAAGAATATACACGACATTGTCACACAGAGGTTAAATGATTAGTATGTGGACATATCGGCACGTTTGCTATTGGCCACCCTGTCCACCATAAGAGCAAAGAAGAGTCATACTGAAGCAAAGTGGGGAATCTAATTACCGGATTTTTCGTTTTATAAGACACACCCCAAATTTAGAGAAAGAAAGTTAAAAATGGGGGTAAAAATGGAGTGTTGGGTGGCAGCGGATAAGGATCACAGAAGGCAAGGGCGATGGCAGAGTAGGGCGATGCTGTGGGCACGGTGAGGCATCCAGAAAATGTTGGCTTCAAAAAAATTGTGCCCAGAGTCGGCGCATGTGCAGAATGAGATTTTGGCTCAATGAGGAGCAGAGTTCTCATCTACACACCCTCATCCTCCTCCGGGTGTTGTTTTCCTTAAGTCTGCTGCGGGAGATCAATGGGCCGAAGGCGGCGTGTACATAGATGAAATCCTGGCTCCTAATTGAGCTGAGAGGTCAATCTGCACACGCGCCATTTCTTTGAAGCCCGCACCGCCAACATTCTGGATAGCTCCTGCCTCACTGCACCCGCAGCACCATCCTTCTGTACCACCGACCTTGCCTCCTGTGACCCCGCTCCACCCCCCCACCCCCGGTAAGCTACAACCGGATTATAAGACGCACCACCCACTTGTTTGGGAGGAAAAGTGCATCTTGTAAACCTAGAAATCTGGTAATTAAGATTTGGAGATCAAAATATATATAAAAAAAAAAACAAAAAAACACAAACAATGGAAAATAAAAGTTACCGGGCATCTTGGCAACTATCATCTTTCTTCAGCAGCATGCCCAGCAAATTCAGAATCACAGAGAAATGCTTCTTGGTGGCAGTGGTGACTGTGCTGATCACTGCTCCATCAAACAAGGAAGGAGAAGAGGAACTGAGACTGCTGGAGATAAAATGGTCGTGCCTGCAAAGGGAAACCAGGGCAAGTAAAGCCAAGAACAGCGACTATCCACAGTACACCGAGCAGCAGAGGACTACACACATCATACATACACCATACCTGGTACAGTGAGAATACAGGGTGCACAGCACAGAGTACTGGACCTCCGGATAATGGACAGCTATTTCATTATGTACGACCATTAGATTCTTACTCAGTAAAGCAAAAACAGTGGGAGACAGAGCCCACATCTGTAACAACAGGGAAGGAGGGACAGCTGGATTACAAGGTTATTCACCCATATCTGCATTTTTCATTTTATAAGACGCACCCAAAATTTAGAAATAAAGAAGGTATATAAAAAAAAAAAAAAAAAAAAATAATATGGGAGGGGGATCCCATCTTCTACTCCGGTGGGGTCTTACCGGTGGTGGAGCAGGGTCACAGGGGGCTGGGCCGGCCGCAGAAGGGGCTGGGCCGGCCGCAGAAGGGGCTGGGCCGGCCGCAGAAGGGGCTGGGCCGGCCGCAGAAGGGGCTGGGCCGGCCGCAGAAGGGGCTGGGCCGGCCGCAGAAGGGGCTGGGCCGGCCGCAGAAGGGGCTGGGCCTGTGCTGGCTTTTCCTTAAGTCCACTGCTGGGAGATCAATGGGCCGGAGGTGTCGCGTGTGCAGATGACATCTTGAGCCGAGAGCTCCATCTGTGCACGCGCCGACTTCAGGCGCAATTATTTGAAGCCCGCACCGCCCTGCTCCACACATCCTCCAATGCAGTCAGAACAGCGCCCATTCTCCACCTCCCAGTAAGCTACATTCGCATTATAAGACGCGCCCCTCATTTTCTTCCCACATTTTGGGGAGCAAAAGTGTGTGTCTTATAATCCAAAAAAACACGGTATATTCGTATACATTATATTATTACGCTTTTTCTTGGGACAGCTGCTTTATATATATGTTATAATGGTTTTAATTGTCTTGCACATGTCTTGTATTTATGTTTTCATAAAATACAGGTTGATATATTTTTTGATATAATGGTGTGCACTAATTTTTGCAGAGATTTTTCTCCTTTGTCTCATATATTCTACATGCGGACCAAGTCCAGCAGCCCAAGGTGCAAATCCACACCAGAAATGCAGGAGTCAGAATACTAAAGCTTGACTATGGAAATAACTAAATAATACATAACGACAATACTATATTATTATAACTTACTCCAATCAGTGAATTTTTTGCATTTCCAATCGTCGTCAGAACATTCAAGTCAAACACAGCAACAAACTTTGCGCGGTCCACTCCATAGGTGTGGGTCTTAAAGGCTTCGTGCTGGATTTCGGCGCAGGCTTCGGCGAGTTGCAGACAACTCAAGAGACTGTTTAAAGCGCAGGTAATTTCTCCTAGTATCAGTTTATAGGCGGTTTCCAAAACTGGAATGTTCTTCAGGGTTAATACTGCTTGGTACAGGGCATTGGCTGCACCAATTACCTAAGAAAAAAAAAAAAAACTAAATTAAACATATTACCCATTTCTTCTTTTCAACAAACCTACATTTTAGGGAAAACATTACACTTCTCCCAACATGGGGACGACAACCTGCCCCATATACTACAAGGACCTTCAGACATTTGTACTTCTAGGATTTAGTCCCTTCATTGGTTACAAAGAAGAAAGGTCCAAAAACAAACACAGAAAAGTACTTACTTCCTTCTCCTTGTGGAACCTTAGTGCGAGCAGCTTGGAGGAGGGTACGAAGAGTTTCTCCACAAAAGATGAAGGTAATTTCGTATTTATCTGTTCGACAATCTGAAAGAATAAACATTGCGCTTATAGAGAAGGACGGCAGCTTTTTCCACTCTTATGTTACCTATTTCAAGGAAAAGGCTTTGTGTTTGGATAGTTATAATTTTACAAATAGGCAGCATCAACTTTCAGATCACAGAGCTGCTTTATAGGGCAGGGAGCGAGTACAGAGCTGCTTTATAGGGCAGGGAGCGAGTACAGAGCTACTTTATAGGGGAGGGAGCGAGTACAGAGCTACTTTATAGGGGAGGGAGCGAGTACAGAGCTACTTTATAGGGGAGGGAGCGAGTACAGAGCTACTTTATAGGGCAAGGAGCGATCACAGAGCTACTTTATAGGGCAGGGAGCGAGTACAGAGCTACTTTATGGGGCAGGGAGCGAGTACAGAGCTACTTTATAGGGCAGGGAGCGAGTACAAAGCTACTTTATAGGGCAGGGAGCGAGAACAGAGCTACTTTATAGGGCAGGGAGCGAGTACAGAGCTACTTTATAGGGCAGGGAGCGAGTACAGAGCTACTTTATAGGGCAGGGAGCGATCACAGAGCTACTTTATAGGGCAGGGAGCGAGTACAGAGCTACTTTATAGGGCAGGGAGCGAGTACATAGCTACTTTATAGGGCAGGGAGCGAGTACAGAGCTACTTTATAGGGCAAGGAGCGAGTACAGAGCTACTTTATAGGGCAGGGAGCGATTACAGAGCTACTTTATAGGTCAGGGAGAGATCACAGAGCTACTTTATAGGTCAGGGAGAGATCACAGAGCTACTTTATAGGGCAGGGAGCGATCACAGAGCTACTTTATAGGGCAGGGAGCGATCACAGAGCTACTTTATAGGTCAGGGAGAGATCACAGAGCTACTTTATAGGTCAGGGAGAGATCACAGAGCTACTTTATAGGGCAGGGAGCGATCACAGAGCTACTTTATAGGGCAGGGAGCGATCACAGAGCTACTTTATAGGGCAGGGAGCGATCACAGAGCTACTTTATAGGGCAGGGAGCGATCACAGAGCTACTTTATAGGGCAGGGAGCAATTATAGAGCTACTTTATACATCAGGGAGCAATTAGAGCTACATTATAGGGCAGGGAGCGATTACAGAGCTGCTTTATCGGTCAGGGAGAGATCACAGAGCTACTTTATAGGGCAGGGAGCGATTATAGAGCTACTTTATAGGGCAGGGAACAATTAAAGCTACTTTATACAGCAGGGAGCAATTACAGAGCTACATTATAGGGCAGGGAGCGATCACACAGCTCCTTTATACGGCAGGGAGCGATCACAGAGCTACAATATATCTTTTAAAAAAAATAATTTATTTTCAGCAATGTTGGTGCATGCAGGATCGTGGGCAAAAAAAAAAAAAAAAAAGTGTTGACTTTACAGGGCAGGGAGCAAGTACAGAGCTACTTTATAGGGAGGGGAGCGATAACAGAGCTACTTTATATCTTTCAATAAAATAATTTATTTTCAGCAATGTTGGTGCCCGCAGGATCGTGGGCATAAACCCTGGCACCAGGGGAAAAAAAAAAAAAAGTGTTGACTCTGCCCAGTGGATTAAACCCTCTCCTCAACCAGTAGTCAGCTCATCTTTAGCCTAGCGTCCATAGGAAGCAGACATGACCTGAATCCAATCGGCTACATTTTTTTTTTTTTTTTATTGTTGTAACTTTTTTTTTTTTTCTGTAAGTTAGCGAGGATGTCTCCACAACATTTTTTTTTCTTCTATATTCCAGGAAGGAGACAATGTGCACTCAACAAACCCACTGATGGGTGACCCTGTGATTGTGCAGGCAAAGCCTGTGAAATGGAAAACTGTAGTTCTTTACACTGGTGATTTTACTCACAGTAAGACTGGACGCTCATAAAAAAAAAAAAAAAAACAACAACTACGCGATGTATAGCCAGGCAGGTGGGTGTTGTCTCTGTAGAGGAGGAGACGACTTTTTCTTTACGTGTAATTCTTAGTGTCAGCCTCCTGGTGGCAGCAGCGTACATCCATTGTTTTTTGTGTCTTCAATGAGGCGTCTGAGAAAACCATTCCTGAGCTATGGGTGCATTAGGGTATGTGCGCACGTGTGCGTATTGCATGCAGTTACGCTGCGTTCTGCACCGCAGCGTAACAGCATGCGTCCTGCGTCCCCTGCACAGTCTATGGAGATTGTGCAGGGGCCGTGTGCACGTGGCATCTTAGAGCGCAGCGCTTCGGCTGCTGCCCGAATCGCTGCGTTCTAAGAAGTGACATGTCCCTTCTTTCGTGCGGTTTGCATGCTCTCTATAGGGAGAGGCAGCATGCAGAGCGCACGTTCAATGCCGGCACCATGCGCTTCAGAACGGAGCTTTTCAGCTGCGCTCTGAAGCGCACCTTTTCGGTGTGGTGCAGAGCGCACACATGCGCACATAGCCTTATCCGACAAGACACATATTTCAGTATTTTTTTTTAGAAGCTTGTAAAACCAGTTTAGCCGACCTCCCAAAGAGAAAAGAGGAGATGCTATGCAAGTTTCAAAATGAAAAAACCTGATTTTTGGCCATGCTCCTTAAAGAGAACCCGGCACCCGATTTAGTTGTTCTTCTAAACTAAAACTAGCACCTTAAGCAGCACCTCTGCTGCATTCTACAGTTTGTCCACCGCCATTAACTTGAGAACAGCGGCAGCTATAGGCATATTAGTGGTGTCTAGGTATAGTAAAGTAGCCATGCGCTACGCAATGAAACCACCTATAGCGCCACCTGGTGGAAAACAACCGAGTTAGCATTTTTATTTCGAAAACGGAACGAGAGAGAAAAAAAGTGAATTACAAAGTTGTAGGGCATCATCAATTCAATATGAATCGACACCTTGCATACAGAAGAAGGGAATTTTGTTTACTTACCGTAAATTCCTTTTCTTCTAGCTCCAATTGGGAGACCCAGACAATTGGGTGTATAGCTATTGCCTCCGGAGGCCACACAAAGTATTACACTTAAAAGTGTAAGGCCCCTCCCCTTCTGGCTATACACCCCCCGTGGGATCACGGGCTCATCAGTTTTAGTGCAAAAGCAAGAAGGAGGAAAGCCAATAACTGGTTTAAAGACCAAATCAATCCGAAGAAACATCGGAGAACTGAAACCATTCAACATGAACAACATGTGTACCCGAAAAACCCAAAAAACCCTAATAAAAACAGGGCGGGTGCTGGGTCTCCCAATTGGAGCTAGAAGAAAAGGAATTTACGGTAAGTAAACAAAATTCCCTTCTTCTTTGTCGCTCCTAATTGGGAGACCCAGACAATTGGGACGTCCAAAAGCAGTCCCTGGGTGGGTAAAAGAATACCTCGTGATAGGGCCGTCAAACAGCCCTTTCCTACAGGCGGGCAATCGCCGCCTGAAGGACTTGTCTACCTAGGCTGGCGTCTGCCGAAGCGTAGGTATGCACCTGATAATGCCTGGTAAGAAGGGAATTTTGTTACTTACCGTAAATTCCTTTTCTTCTAGCTCTTATTGGGAGACCCAGACGATTGGGTATAGCTACTGCCTCCGGAGGCCACACAAAGCACTACACCAAAAAGTGCAAGGCCCCTCCCCTTCTGGCTATACCCCCCCGTGGTATCACGGGTTCTCCAGTTTTAGTGCCAAAGCAAGAAGGAGGAAAGCCAATAACTGGTTTAAACAAATTAACTCCGAGTAACATCGGAGAACTGAAAAACCGTTCAACATGAACAACATGTGTACCCGCAAACAACAAAAAAAAAAAAATCCCGAAGGACAACAGGGCGGGTGCTGGGTCTCCCAATAAGAGCTAGAAGAAAAGGAATTTACGGTAAGTAACAAAATTCCCTTCTTCTTCAGCGCTCTATTGGGAGACCCAGACGATTGGGACGTCCAAAAGCTGTCCCTGGGTGGGTAAAGAAATACCTCATGTTAGAGCTGCAAAAACAGCCCTCCCCTACGGGGGTGTCACTGCCGCCTGCAGGACTCTTCTACCTAAGCTGGCATCCGCCGAAGCATAGGTATGCACCTGATAATGCTTGGTGAAAGTGTGCAGACTCGACCAGGTAGCTGCCTGGCACACTTGTTGAGCCGAAGCCTGGTGTCGTAATGCCCAGGACGCACCCACGGCTCTGGTTGAGTGGGCTTTTAGCCCTGAAGGAACCGGAAGCCCCGCAGAACGGTAGGCCTCTAGAATTGGTTCTTTGATCCATCGAGCCAGGGTGGCTTTAGAAGCCTGCAACCCCTTGCGCGGACCAGCGACAAGGACAAAAAGTGCATCGGAACGGCGCATGGGCGCCGTGCGGGAAATGTAGATTCTGAGTGCTCTCACCAGATCTAGCAAACGTAAGTCCTTTTCATACCGGTGAACCGGATGAGGACAAAAGGAAGGCAAGGATATATCCTGATTAAGATGAAACGAGGATACGACCTTAGGGAGAAACTCCGGAATGGGGCGCAGCACTACCTTGTCCTGGTGGAACACCAGGAAGGGAGCCTTGGATGACAGAGCTGCCAGCTCCGACACTCGCCGAAGCGATGTGATCGCAACAAGAAACGCCACTTTCTGTGACAGGCGAGAAAAGGAAACTTCCTTCAGAGGCTCGAAAGGCGGCTTCTGGAGAGCAACTAGTACCCTGTTCAGATCCCATGGATCTAACGGCCGCCTGTACGGGGGCACAATATGACAGACCCCCAGCAGGAACGTGCGCACCTTAGGAAGACGTGCTAGACGCTTCTGAAAAAACACGGATAGTGCCGAGACTTGCCCTTTAAGGGAGCTGAGCGACAAGCCCTTTTCTAACCCCGATTGCAGGAAAGAAAGAAAAGTGGGCAATGCAAATGGCCAGGGAGACACTCCCTGAGCGGAACACCAGGATAAGAAAATCTTCCACGTTCTGTGGTAGATCTTAGCAGAAGTCGACTTTCTAGCCTGTCTCATTGTGGCTACAACTCCTTGGGATAATCCTGCAGACGCTAGGATCCAGGACTCAATGGCCACACAGTCAGGTTCAGGGCCGCAGAATTCTGATGGAAAAACGGCCCTTGGGACAGTAAGTCTGGTCGGTCTGGAAGTGACCACGGTCGGCCGACCGTGAGATGCCACAGATCCGGATACCACGATCTCCTCGGCCAGTCTGGGGCGACGAGTATGACGCGGCTGCAATCGGATCTGATCTTGCGTAAGACTCTGGGCAAGAGTGCCAGAGGCGGGAATACGTATGGGAGCCGGAACTGCGACCAATCTTGTACTAAGGCGTCTGCCGCCAGAGCTCTTTGATCGCGCGACCTCGCCATAAATGCCGGGACCTTGTTGTTGTGCCGGGACGCCATTAGGTCGACGTCCGGCACTCCCCAGCGGCGACAGATTTCCTGAAACGCGTCCGGGTGAAGGGACCATTCCCCTGCGTCCATGCCCTGGCGACTGAGGAAGTCTGCTTCCCAGTTTTCGACGCCTGGGATGTGAACCGCGGACATGGTGGATGCTGTGTCTTCCACCCACATTAGAATGCGCCGGACTTCTTGGAAGGCTTGCCGACTGCGCGTCCCTCCTTGGTGGTTGATGTATGCCACCGCTGTGGAGTTGTCCAACTGGATTCGGATCTGCTTTCCTTCCAGCCACTGTTGGAAGGCTAGTAGGGCAAGATACACTGCCCTGATTTCCAGAACATTGATCTGAAGGGTGGACTCCTGCGGAGTCCACGTTCCCTGAGCCCTGTGGTGGAGAAAAACTGCTCCCCACCCTGACAGACTCGCATCTGTCGTGACCACTGCCCAGGACGGGGGCAGGAAGGATCTTCCCTGAGACAATGAGGTGGGAAGGAGCCACCATTGTAGAGAGTCCTTGGCCGTCTGGGAGAGGGAGACTTTCCTGTCTAGTGACGTTGACTTTCCGTCCCATTGGCGGAGAATGTCCCATTGAAGTGGGCGCAGATGAAACTGCGCAAAGGGAACTGCTTCCATGGCTGCCACCATCTTCCCTAGGAAGTGCATGAGGCGCCGCAAGGGGTGCGACTGACCCTGAAGGAGAGATTGCACCCCTGTTTGTAGTGATCGCTGTTTGTTCAGCGGAAGCTTCACTATCGCTGCTAGAGTATGGAACTCCATGCCAAGATACGTGAGTGATTGGGTCGATGACAGGATCGACTTTGGAAAGTTGATGATCCATCCGAAAGACTGTAGAGTCTCCAGCGTAGCATTCAGGCTGAGTTGGCATGCCTCTTGAGAGGGTGCCTTGACCAGTAGATCGTCTAGGTAAGGGATCACCGAGTGTCCCTGAGAGTGCAAGACTGCTACCACTGCCGCCATGACCTTGGTGAAGACCCGTGGGGCTGTCGCCAGACCGAATGGCAGAGCTACGAACTGAAGATGGTCGTCTCCTATCACAAAATGTAGAAAACGTTGATGTTCTGTAGCAATTGGCACGTGGAGATAAGCATCTTTGATGTCTATTGAGGCAAGGAAGTCTCCTCGAGACATTGAGGCAATGACAGATCGTAGGGTTTCCATCCGGAACCGCCTGGCGTGCACATGTTTGTTGAGCAGTTTTAGGTCCAGAACAGGACGGAATGAGCCGTCCTTTTTTGGAACCACAAAGAGATTGGAGTAAAACCCTCGACCCTGTTCCTGAGGAGGGACAGGGATCACTACTCCTTCCGCTCTTAGGGAGTCCACCGCCTGCCGCAGAGCATCTGCTCGGTCTGGATGTGGGGAGGTTCTGAAGAATCGGGCTGGAGGACGAGAACTGAACTCGATTCTGTACCCGCGAGACAAAATGTCTGTCACCCACCGGTCCTTGACCTGTGACAGCCAAATGTCGCAAAAACGGGAGAGCCTGCCCCCGACCGGAGATTCGGCGGGAGGGGGCTGTAAGTCATGAGGTAGCCGCTTTGGAAGTGGTTCCTCCATTTGCTTTCTTGGGGCGTGCGTGAGCCCGCCAGGAATCTGAGTTTCTTTGCGTCCTCTGAGACCCTTTGGACGAGGTAAATGGTGTCTTGCCCGAACCTCGAAAGGACTGAAACCTCTGCTGCCACTTTTTCTGATGAGGTTTGCTTGTTCTGGGCTGGGGTAAAGAAGAGTCTTTACCCTTGGACTGCTTAATGATGTCAGCCAATGGCTCGCCAAACAGTCTATCTCTAGATAAAGGCAAGCTGGTTAAACATTTTTTGGAACCAGCATCTGCCTTCCAGTCCTTTAACCACAAGGCTCTGCGCAAAACTACCGAATTGGCGGACGCCATGGAGGTGCGGCTGGTAGATTCTAGGACCGCATTGATAGCGTAAGACGCAAACGCAGACATCTGCGAGGTAAGGGACGCCACTTGTGGCACTGCTGGATGTATGATAGCATCCACTTTTGCTAAACCAGCTGAAATAGCCTGGAGAGCCCATACGGCTGCGAATGCCGGAGCAAACGACGCGCCGATAGCTTCATAGACAGATTTTAACCAAAGGTCCATCTGTCGGTCATTGGCATCTTTAAGTGAAGCGCCATCCTCCACTGCAACTATGGATCTAGCTGCAAGTTTGGAAATCGGGGGGTCTACCTTTGGACACTGGGTCCAGCGCTTGACCACATCAGGGGGGAAAGGATAACGTGTATCCCTAGAACGTTTAGAGAAACGTCTTTCTGGGTGAGCGTCGTGTTTCTGGATTGATTCTCTGAAGTCAGAGTGATCCAACAAAGCACTCAATTTACGCCTGGGATAGAGGAAACGAAACTTCTCCTGCTCTGCAGCTGCCTCTTCTGCTGAAGGGGCTGGAGGAGAAATATCTAACAGCCTATTGATGGCTGAGATGAGGTCGTTTACCATGGCGTCCCCATCAGGGGTATCCAGGTTGAGAGGGGTTCCAGGAGTGGATTCCTGATCACTCTCTTCAGACACCTCACAGGGAGACTGATTGCGCTGAGACCCTGAGCAGTGTGATGACGTTGAGGGTCTTTCCCAGCGAGCCCGCTTAGGGTGGCTGGGGCTATCATCTGAGTCATAATCCTCAGCTTGTGAAGCCGGGGACCCCCTTGTAGTCTGGATTGGATCCAGCTGAGGGGGGCCAGAGGACAGAGACCTCGCCGAGTCCAAAGACTGAGCCCCAGACATGGATTGCAAAGATTCAAGGATTTTTGCCATAGTCACAGACATTCTATCAGCAAAAACTGCAAAGTCTGTCCCTGGCGCCGGGGCAGAACTTACAAGCGTCTCAGCCTGGGACACTACCTCTCCGGACTCCGGCTGGCGAAGCAGCACCGGATCGGAGCATTGCACACAATGGGGGTCATCGGAGCCTGCTGGTAGAGCAGCCCCACATGCAGCACACGCAGTGTACACAGCCCTTGCCTTGGCAGCCTTGCGTTTTGTGGATGACATGTTGCTGCTTCCTCAGAGCGATCTGGGTATCCAGCCAGGAAGCGACCTCACAGTGCAAGAAATAAATATATCTATATATCTGGTAGACAGTACACCAATACACAGTGAGGCACTAGAGGGGCCAGCACTGAAATGCCGCTTACCGCCCGCTTAAGAGCGGGTGTGTGTGGTCGCCAAAAAGCCCCCCCAGTCCAGGTCTCCCAGAGCCTGCGTCCTTCCTCCAGCCAGACTGCATGTAATGGCTGCCGGCGTCCTAGGAGAGGGAGGAGGGCGGGCCCTGGGCGTTCCTGACTAAGAGCGGGAAGCCTGCTTCCCTCTGTGCCTAGTGAGAGGGCTGGAGCATGTAAATCAGGCTCCAGCCCTCGTCGCTGCTGCGAAACAGCGTCTCTCCCCTACCCTGATTGACAGGGTGGGGGCGGGAACGAAGCGGAGCTAGGCCGCAAAAACCGGGGACTGGATTTATAAACGCCGCCGCCGTAAAAGCGCGGTCGGCGTGTCCCCGGCGCACCACAAGTCACAGCAGCGCCGCCCGGTCCAGTGGGGGTCGGCGCTGCGTTCCCACAACACAAAGTCCCCCAGTAAACTGTAGGAACACTAACTCCATCGTTACGGTCCCCGGCGCACTACAACACCCAGCCAGCCCGGAGTGTGTCTGTGCCTGCCGGGGACACAGAGTACCTGTATGATGCAGGGCCTTGTCCCTGATTGTACTCCTGCTCCATATCCATCAGGTTCAACTGGGTCTGTGGATGGAGCCCGGCGTCAGAGCTTAGAGGCCGGCAGGATCCCACTTCCACAGAGCCCTACAAGGGGATGTGGAAGGAAAGCAGCATGTGGGGCTCCAGCCTCTGTACCAGCAATAGGTACCTCAACCTTACAACACCATCCACGGGTGAGAAGGGAGCATGCTGGGGGCCCTATATGGGCCCTCTTTTCTTGCATCCGAAATAGTCAGCAGCTACTGCTGACTAAAATCTGTGGAGCTATGTATGGATGTCTGACCTCCTTCGCACAAAGCTTGAAAACTGGAGAACCCGTGATACCACGGGGGGGTATAGCCAGAAGGGGAGGGGCCTTGCACTTTTTGGTGTAGTGCTTTGTGTGGCCTCCGGAGGCAGTAGCTATACCCAATCGTCTGGGTCTCCCAATAGAGCGCTGAAGAAAAATGTGTAAACTTGACCAGGTAGGTGCCTGGCACACCTGCTGAGCCGTATCCTGGTGCCGTAATGCCCAGGACGCACCCACGGCTCTGGTAGAATGGGCCTTCAGCCCTGAGGGAACCAGGAGCCCAGCAGAACGGTAGGTTTCAAGAATTGGTTCCTTGATCCACCGAGTCAGGGTGGATTTGGAAGCTTGCGACCTTTTACGCTGACCAGCGACAAAGACCAAGAGTGCATCCGAGCGGCGCAGGGGCGCCGTGCGGGAAATGTAGATCCTGAGTGCTCTCACCAGATCCAATAGATGCATTTTTCAAATTGATGGACTGGATGAGGACACCAAGAAGGTAAGGTGATATCTTGATTGAGATGAAAGTGGGATACCACCTTAGGGAGAAATTCCAGAATTGGACGCCGAACTACCTTGTCCTGGTGAAAGACCAGGAAGGGAGATTTGCATGACAGCGCTGCTAGCTCGGACACTCTCCGAAGAGACGTGACCGATACTAGAAAGGCCACTTTCTGTGAAAGACGAGAAGGGAAACATACCTCATAGGCTCGAAAGGCGGCTTCTGGAGAGCAACTAGAACCTTGTTCAGATCCCAGGGCTCCAACGGCCGCTTGTAAGGGGGGACGATATGACAAACCCTCTGCAGGAACGTGCGCACCTGAGGAAGCTGTGCTAGGCGTTTCTGAACAAATACAGATAGCGCTGAGACTTGTCCTTTAAGGGAGCTGAGCGACAAACCTTTTTTCCAACCCAGATTGCAGGAAGGAAAGAAAATAGGCGATGCAAATGGCTAGGGAGAAACTCCCTGAGCAGAGCACCAAGAGAAGAAAATCTTCGACGTCCTGTGGTAGACCTTGGCGGACGTTGGTTTCCTAGCCTGTCTCATGGTGGCAACCACTTTCTGAGATAATCCTGAAGACGCTAGGATCCAGGACTCAATGGCCACACCGTTAGGCTCAGGGCCGCAGAATTCAGATGGAAAAATGGCCCTTGAGACCGGAAGTCTGATCGGTCTGGTAGTGCCCACGGTTGGCCTACCGTGAGGCCGGGTACCCCGACCTCCTCGGCCAATCTGGAACGACGAGGATGGCGAGGCGGCAGTCGGACTTGATCTTGCGCAGCCCTCTGGACAACAATGCCAGCAATGGGAACACACAAGGTAGCCGGAACTGCGACCAATTTGAACTAAGGCGTCCGTCGCCAGAGGTCGATGATCGTGAGACCGTGCCATGAGGCCGGGACCTTGTTGTTGTGCCTTGACGCCATTAGGTCGACGTCCGGCATCCCTCAGCTGCGATAGATCTCCAGAGACCCGTCCGGGTGAAGAGACCATTCCTCTGCGTCCATACCCTGGCGACTGAGGAAGTCTGCTTCCCAGTTTTCCACGCCTGGGATGTGAACTGCGGATATGGTGGATGCCGTGTCTTCCTCCCACGTAAGAATCCGCCGGACTTCCTGGAAGGCTTGCCGGCTGCGTGTTCTTCCTGGTGGTTGATGTATGCCACCGCTGTGGAGTTGTCCGACTGAATTCGGATCTGCTAGCTTTCCAGCCACTGCTGGAAGTCTTGTAGGGCAAGATACACTGCTCTGATTTCCAGAACATTGATCTGAAGGGTGGACTCTTGCTGAGTCCACGTACCTTGAGCCCTGTGGTGGAGAAAAACTGCTCCCCACCCTGATAGACTCGCGTCTGTCGTAACTACCGCCCAGGATGGGGGTAGGAAGGACCTTCCTTTTGACCATGAGGTGGGGGAAGCCACCACTGTAGAGATTCCTTGGCCGCCTGAGAAATGGAGACGTCTCTGTTGAAGGACGTCGACTTCCCGTCCCATTGGCGGAGAATGTCCCATTGTAGTGGACGCAGATGAAACTGCGCGAAAGGGACTGCCTCCATGTCTGCTATCATCTTACATGGGAAGTGCATGAGGCGTCTCAATGTGTGCGACTGGCCTTAAAGGAGAGATTGCAGCCCTGACTGTAGTGAACGCTGTTTGTCTAGCGGAAGCTTCACTATCGCTGAGAGAGTATGAAACTCCATGCGTAGATATGTTAGCGATTGGGTCGGGGCCGGATCTGACTTTGGAAAGTTGATGATCTACCCGAAACTCTGGAGCGTCTCCAGCACAACGTTCAGGGCGTGGTGGCATGCCTCTTGAGAGGGTGCCTTGACAAGTAGATCGCCCAAAAACGGGATCACAGAGTGACCTTGAGAGTGCAGGACTGCTACTACTGCTGCCATGACCTTGGCGAAGACCCGTGGGGCTGTTGCCAGCCGGAAGGTAGAGCTACGAACTGAAGGTGTTCGTCTCCTATAACGAAGCGTAGAAACGCTGGTGCTCTGGATCAATCGGCACGTGGGGATAAGCGTCCTTGATGTCTAATGAAGCTAGGAAATCTCCTTGAGACATTGAGGCGACAACGGAGCGGAGGGATTCCATCCGGAACCGCCTGGTTATCACGTGCTTGTTGAGCAGGTTTAGGTCCAGAACGGGACAGAAAGACCCGTCCTTTTTTGGCACCACCAACAAATTGGAGTAAAAACCGTGACCTTGCTCCTGAAGAGGAACGGGGGTCACCACTCCTTCTGCCTTTAGCGTGCACACCGCTTGCGGAAGAGAATCGGCTCGGTCGGGAGGTGGCGAAGTTCTGAAGAATCGAGTTGGAGGACGAGACTGAACTCTATCCTGTATCCGTGAGACAGAATGTCTCTCACCCAACGGTCTTTGACCTGTGGCAGCCCAAAGTCGCCAAAGCGGGAGAGCCTGCCACCGACCGAGGATGGGGAGAGAGGAGGCCGAAAGTCATGAGGAAGCCGCCTTGGTAGCGGGTCTTCCGGCTGTCTTTTTTGGGCGTGACTGAGCCCGCCAAGAATCTGAGCTCCTCTGATCCCTTTGAGTCCTTTTGGACGAGGAGAATTGGGACCTGCCCGAACCTCGAAAGGACCGAAACCCCGACTGTCTGTTCCACTGTTGGGGTTTGTGTTGTCTGGGCTGAGGTAAGGATGAATCCTTACCCTTGGCCTGTTTAAAGATTTCATCCAAACGCTCACCAAACAGTCGGTTACCAGAAAAGGCAAATTGGTTAAGCACTTTTTTGGAAGCAGAATCCGCCTTCCATTCACTTAACGACCAAGCTCTGCGTAAAAACGCGGAGTTAGCGGACGCCACTACCGTACGGCTTGTAGAGTCTAGTACAGCATTAATCGCGTAAGACGCAAATGCAGACATTTGAGAGGTTAAGGATGCCACCTGTGGAACAGATGTACGTGTGACCGTGTCAATCTGTGTAAGACAAGCTGAAATAGCTTGGAGTGCCCATACGGCTGCGAAGGCTGGAGCCAACGGCGTGTCGTAGCCTCATAGATGGATTCCGACCAGAGATCCATCCGTCTGTCAGTGGCATCTTTAAGTGCAGCTCCATCTTTCACTGCAACTATGGATCTAGCCGCAAGCCTGGAGATTGGAGGATGCCCCTTGGGACACCGGGTCCAGCCCTTGACCACGTCAGGGGACAGGGATAACGTGTATCCTAAGCCGTTTGGAGAAGCGCTTATCTGGATAAGCGTGGTGTTTCTGGACTGCCTCTCTAAAGTCAGAGTGGTCCAGAAAAGTTTACGCTTGGGATACCTGAAATGGAATTTCTCCTGCTGTGAAGCTGACTCCTCCACTGGAGGAGCTGGGGGAGAAATATCCAACATTTTATTGATGGACGCTATAAGATCATTCACTATGGCGTCACTATCAGGTATATCGAGATTGAAAGCGGTCTGAGGATCAGAATTCTGAGCAGCTACCTCCGCCTCATCACACAGAGTCCTCTGCTGGGATCCTCCAGTGTGATGAAGTCGAGGGCCGCTCATAGTGAGCTCGCTTAGGCTGTCTGGGACCGTCGTCCGTGTCAGAGCCGTCACTCTGGGATGCCCGTGGCACCCCCGGAGCTCGCAGTTGTTCCAACTGAGGGGGACCAGGGAGCAATGATTCAACAGTGCCCATGGTCTGAGAGACCTGTCTGGACTGCAAGGCTTCTAGTATCATAGCCATAGTCTCAGAAAATCTGTCAGTAAATACTGCAGACTCCGTCCCCATCCCCTGGACCATTATCAGAGACTCCGGCTGAGTTGAATACAATGGGGGTCTATGTAACTTGCCGGCCGTATAGCCGTACATGCTGTACAGGCTGCATAGAAAACATGTGCTTCTGCACCCCTGTTTTACACCGACAATATGCTGTAATCTCCTCCGAACAAATCAAGGAGGGTATATACAAAAGTGCGACCAAACAGTGCAATGTATGGCGTATAAGCATATATATATATGTGCACTTCGGCACTAGTGGAGTCAGCACTACAGGTGCTGCATAACGCCTGCTCACAGCGGTTGTGTGACTATCCGAATCCCTGCCAGGGTCTTCCCAAACTTGTCTCTTTTCTTGCTACAGAAAAAAACTGACATGAATGGCTGCCAGCGTCCTGTGTAGAGGAGGAAGCCGTGGGCGTGCCTGAGAAAGTGCGGGAATCCGGTTTCATACTGTGTACAGTGAGAGAGGTGGAGTATGCAAAACATACCCCAGCTCTCAGCGCTGCCGTGCTGTGCAGCGTCACGCCCCTACCCTGACTGGCAGGCCTGTGGGCGGTAACGAAGTGAGACTAGGCCGCACAAGCCGGGGACTCGAGTGATAAGCGCGGCCGGCATATAAGCCCTGGTCGGCGCGGAAGTCCCCGGCGCACCACAAGTCCCAGCCGCGCCTGAATAAAAATGGCAGCGGCGGTTAGCGCGGTAGTCCCCCAATACTCTAACACACCCAGCTACGCTGTGGTGTGCGATGGCACTAGTGCGGGCAGCGCCGCTGGCGCACTAACAGACCCAGCAGTGCTGCCGTGTGTCTGCACGCGGTCCCCACGGGGACACCGAGTACCTCAACGTAGCAGGGCCATGTCCCTGAAGATACTCCGCTCCATGTCCAGCAGATTCACAGGAGCTGTGGATGGAGCACGGCCTCAGTGCCTGGAGACCGGTAAAATCCCACTTCACCCAGAGCCCCAAGGGGGATGGGGAAGGAAGCAGCATGTGGGCTCCAGCCTCCGTACCCGCAATGGGTACCTCAACCTTAACAAACACCGCCGACAAAAAGTGGGGTGAGAAGGGAGCATGCTGGGGGCCCAAGTATGGGCCCTCTTTTCTTCCATCCGACATAGTCAGCAGCTGCTGCTGACTAAGATGTGGAGCTATGCGTGCATGTGTGCCTCCTTCGCACAAAGCATAAAAACTGAGAAGCCTGTGATGCACGGGGGGTGTATAGGCAGAAGGGGAGGGGCTTTACGCTTTTGAGTGTAGTGCTTTGTGTGGCCTCCGGAGGCAGAAGCTATACACCCCAATTGTCTGGGTCTCCCAATGGAGCGACAAAGAAATGCTATGATTAGAACGTGTAAAACTGACTAAGCTGTGGAGCTATGCGTGGATGTCTGACCTCCTTCGCACAAAGCATGTAAACTGATGAGCCCGTGATCCCACGGGGGGTGTATAGCCAGAAGGGGAGGGGCCTTACACTTTTAAGTGTAATACTTTGTGTGGCCTCCGGAGGCAATAGCTATACACCCAATTGTCTGGGTCTCCCAATTAGGAGCGACAAAGAAATGCTATGATTAGAACGTGTAAAACTCACAAGGCTGCGGACGTGAAGCGATACCTCATGGAGACCTTCCTACAAGTCATTGGGTATGGTGGCTGTGTGGAGTGGCCTCCACGCTCACCTGACCTGACCCCATTGGACTTTTCTGTGAGGTCACATCAAACAGCAGGTGTATGCGACCCCTCCACCAGCATAGCAGGACCTACGACGACGTATCACAGATGCTTGTGCAAACGTGTCACCTACCATATTTCACAACATGCAGCAAGATACAGTATGCTGTCCAGAGTCCAGATGTGCATTGCAGCTGACGGGGGCCACTTTGCGCGTCAAAGTTAAATGAGCGCCCGGTTTGGTCTGATGGACGTCCTAATCTGCGCCTCCTGTCCCTCCTTCCATCCTCATCCCATGCTGACTGACGTGGATGACGCCTCAGGCACCATCCATGTAGGTGGGCAAATTCTCGCACCTGCGCAGACACATTCTCCGTTCATGCAGCTTTTGCGGGCAGAGACGAAAACATAGGTGTGCCTGCGTGAACTGGCGAGCGATCTACACAGCCGCGTAGGTCCCGCATCTTGCACATAGTCAGGCAAAATCTAGCGCCTACGCAGAGAACTTACCGATCGCGCAGGCGCATTTTTGTTTTCAGCTCTGCCCGCAATAGGGTAGAGTGAAGTGCGCCTGTGCGAGCCGGGAATATGGAGACTTTACCCACCTACGTAGATGGTGCCAGAGGCGTCATCCACGTCAACCAGCACAGGAGGACGGTGAAAGGAAGGGCAGGAGGCGCAGATTAGGACGCCCCTTGGACCGGACAATTTACATACATAGTGGAAGATTTTATAAAAGGTATTTGTGGGGCCTACAGGGGGGCTCAGAGGGTAACTGGCACCTTTATAGAATGTAGCACAGGCGCTGCTTAAGGTGCTAGTTTAGTTTAAAAGACCAAAATCTGGTGACAGGTTCCCTTTAAAAAGTGAAAATAATAATCTTTATTTTTGTATAGCGCTAACATTCTGCAGCGCTTTACACACATCAGTGACACTGTCCCCATTGGGGCTCATAATCTAAATTCCTTTTCTGTATGTCTTTGGAGCGTGGGAGGAAACCGGAGAACCCAGAGGAAACCCACATAAACACGGGGAGAACATACAAACTCCTTGCAGATGGTGTCCTTGGTGGGATTCGAACCCAGGACCCCAGCGTTGCAAGACCGCAGTGCTAACGACTGAGCCACCATACAATGCTAACCACTGAGCCACCGTGCCAAAAATGAACCTATACCAATTTTTTACGATTTCTAAATTGGTTTTGCATTGTGAGAAGCACTTACCAGGGTTAGTAAATTGAGGACAGAGATAATGTAATCGGTACCAGACGTCTGACAGTTCTCCAGCTGATCTAGCCCGTATGAGATGACCATTTCACAGTGTATTGCCGTGTTGGGGTCCAGGCTGCCCAGTAGCACTCCAACACATTCATTGGCTGCAGTTAATACAGTCTCTGAAGAGAAAACTTGGTTGGCAGCAGTAACACATCTCATCACCCGATACAAGATCTAAGGAATAAAACGCAGCGGTAAAATGTAATGCCCTACAGATCACTGATTCACATAAATGGCACAATATGTAAGAAAAACTCATCAAAGTGACTGTCCGGTCTGCGAAGAAAAGCCTGCAGGCACTATGTGACTACAGACTGAGGAATAATGACTTGGCGACTAACACTGTCATAATTTCACTGTATGCCCGGTAGGAAAGGCCACATTTGTATGATTTCCATACTTGCAGTCACAGGCAGACTAGTCTTACCTGGATATTCTCAATAGACGCTGGAGAGTCTAGTCTGCCTGTGACAGCTCAACTGACCCAAGAGCACAGGGGAATCGTGGCAGTGTGCAAATCACAGTGTCATGACTCGGCAGTCAGATAGATTGCCTGCAGATTCTTCTGCTGAGATTGGACATGACCCGGTCATCATCTGCTTGCTTGTTCTAATTACTGCAATAAAAGTGAATTACAGTCTATAGCTGAAAAAAAGTCTCTTAAAGCCCAGCCTTTGGCTGTGCTTCACATGAATACTACCAAAGTAGCTAAGGGTGCCTTAAATAAATCTTCAATTGCATTGTTAAGCCACTGGCAGCCCTGATCGCACCATCCTAATATTATAAAGATAATACTAGAGAAGAGAGAGAGAGGGGATTCAACAAGATCTAAACAAGCCGGAACAATGGGCAGTAACTAATAGAATGCATTTCTCCCTAGTAAAAACCAAAGTCATACATCTTGGCAAGAATAATGAAAAGAGCATATACAGCATGGGAGGAATAGAGCTACCCAACAGCATGTGTGACATATACAGCATGGGAGGAATAGAGATACCCAACAGCATGTGTGACATACATAGCATGGGAGGAATAGAGCTATCCAACAGCATGTGTGACATATACAGCATGGGAGGAATAGAGCTACCCAACAGCATGTGTGACATACATAGCATGGGAGGAATAGAGCTATCCAACAGCATGTGTGACATATACAGCATGGGAGGAATAGAGCTATCCAACAGCATGTGTGACATATACAGCATGGGAGGAATAGAGCTATCCAACAGCATGTGTGAAAAAGATTTAGGTATACTAATAGATCACAGACTAAACATGAGTCAACAGTGTGACGCAGCAGCAAAAAAGAGAATTTTGTTACTTACCGTAAATTCTTTTTCTTATAGTTCCGTATTGGGAGACCCAGACCATGGGTGTTTAGCTTCTGCCTCCGGAGGACACACAAAGTACTACACTTAAAAGTGTAGCTCCTCCCTCTGAGCTTATACACCCCCTGGAGAACCAGATCTAGCCAGTTTAGTGCAAAAGCTGAAGGAGAATAGCCACCCACAAGTAAAAACAGAGCAAGAACCGGAACAACCGGAGACTCTGTCCACGACAACAGCCGGTGATAACACACGGAACAAGAAAATTGCCAACAGGCAACAGGGAGGGTGCTGGGTCTCCCAATACGGAACTATAAGAAAAAGAATTTACGGTAAGTAACAAAATTCTCTTTTTCTTTATCGTTCCTTTGGGAGACCCAGACCATGGGACGTTCCAAAGCTGTCCCTGGGTGGGAATAAACAGAAAAAACTAAGAAGTAGGCGGAGCCTAACTTCACAAGTGGGCGACAGCCGCCTGAAGGATGCGTCTGCCCAAGCTCGCATCTGCCGAAGCATGAGCATGCACTTGGTAGTGCTTCGAAAAGGTATGCAGGCTAGTCCAAGTGGCAGCCTGACAGACTTGTTGAGCCGTAGCCTGGTGCCTAAAAGCCCAAGAGGCACCAACAGCTCTGGTCGAGTGTGCTTTGATCCCCGGCGGGGAAGGCACCAGAGTACTCTGGTAGGCGTCCGAAATGGTCGATCTAATCCAACAGGCCAAGGTCGGCTTAGAAACAGAGAGACCCTTGCGCCGCCCTGTGGTTAGCACAAAAAGAGAGGTGCACCGCCTAAGCGCAGCGGTGCGAGCCACATAAATCCGGAGAGCACGCACCAGATCTAGAGTATGCAGCGCTTTCTCAAAGCGATGAACAGGGGCCGGACAGAAGGAAGGCAAGGAAATATCCTGGTTAAGGTGGAAGGGAGAGACCACCTTAGGAAGAAAGTCCGGGGTCGGACGGAGATCTACCTTGTCTTGGTGAAAAACCAAAAAAGGTGACTCCGAGGAGAGCACAGCCAAATCAGAGACTCTCCTGAGAGAAGTTATGGCAACTAGAAAGGCCACCTTTTGAGAAAGACGATACAAAGAAACCTCCCTAAGAGGCTCAAAGGGGTAGTTTCTGCAATACCGTGAGGACCAAGTTAAGGTCCCAGGGATCCAAGGGCCGCCGATAAGGCGGAATGATGTGAGACGCACCTTGCATGAAGGTGCGGATTTGAGCCAGCCGGGCGATACGCCGCTGGAACAGCACTGATAGAGCTGAGACTTGTCCCTTGAGAGAGTTAAGGGACAGTCCTAGCTGCAGACCGGACTGTAAAAAAGACAGAAGGGTCAGCAACGAGAATGGCCAAGGAGAATGGCTGGAAGAGCGACACCAGGACAGGAAAATTTTCCAAGTCCTGTGATAGATCTTGACGGAGGAAGACTTACGGGCCCGGGTCATAGTGGAGATGACTTCAGGAGGAATACCAGAAGCCGTCAAAATCCAGGACTCAAGAGCCACGCCGTCAATTTGAGTGCCGCAGAATTCGGGCGGAAAAACGGACCTTGCGAGAGCAGGTCTGGACGGTCCGGAAGATGCCACGGCATCTCCACGGACAGTTGGAGCAGGTCCGGATACCAAGCACGCCTGGGCCAGTCCGGTGCAATGAGGATGACTCGACGGCCCTCCATTCTGATCTTGCGCAGGACTCTGGGCAAGAGAGGGAAACACGTAGGACAGACGAAACTGGGACCAGTCTTGAACCAGAGCGTCCGCGGCGAAGGCCTGAGGATCGTGGGAGCGAACCACGTAAACCGGAACCTTGTTGTTGTGACGGGATGCCATTAGGTCCACGTCCGGAGTGCCCCATTTGCGGCAGATTGACTGAAACACTGCCGGGTGCAGGGACCACTCGCCACCGTCCACGGATTGACGGCTGAGATAATCTGCCTCCCAGTTTTCTACGCCAGGGATGTGGACTGCGGATATGGTGGACTTGCAGTCCTCCGCCCATTGACGGATGCGTTGGACCTCCAACATTGCCAGGCGGCTGCGTGTCCCGCCTTGGTGATTGACGTAGGCAACCGCTGTCGCGTTGTCTGACTGGACTCGAATGTGCCAGCCCGCCAACAGGTGGTGAAAGGCTAGGAGAGCTAGAAGCACAGCTCTGGTTTCCAGCACATTAATTGAAAGGGCTGACTCGGACGGAGTCCAAGTGCCCTGAGCTCTGTGGTGGAGATGTACAGCTCCCCAGCCGGATAGGCTGGCATCCGCGGTGAGAATCACCCAGGACGGAGCCAGGAAGGAGCGCCCTTGGGACAGGGAGAGGGGTCGAAGCCACCACTGAAGAGAGCTCCTGGTCCGTGGCGACAGAGCCACTAACCTCTGTAAGGAGGAAGGCCGCTTGTCCCAACAGCGGAGGATGTCCAGCTGCAGAGGACGGAGATGGAACTGGGCAAAGGGAACTGCCTCCATGGAAGCCACCATTTGACCCAGCACCTGCATCAGGCGCCTGAGGGAATAATGATTCACCAATAAAGCGCCCCTTAATTCAAAAAGATGATTCCATATAGAACCTAATTAACCTACAATAATGATACAGGAATCCATAGTCTCTTAATCAGAAAAAGTGAATTTTATTTTTACTCAAAGTGTTTTAATAATATATTTCCAAAATACATATAGGACAACAGTTTCGTGAACAACAGGGAATGATAGTATAGCCGCACATGTGTTATAAGGTGACGATTTCCAGGCAGATGGTGACCAGCACCTCAAATGTCATATATCCGACTCCAGTAAATGTGGACAATAATGCAGGATTAGCACATATTTGATTTCAATGTCGCACCAGAACACTCTGGTGCGACATTGAAATCAAATATGTGCTAATCCTGCATTATTGTCCACATTTACTGGAGTCGGATATATGACATTTGAGGTGCTGGTCACCATCTGCCTGGAAATCGTCACCTTATAACACATGTGCGGCTATACTATCATTCCCTGTTGTTCACGAAACTGTTGTCCTATATGTATTTTGGAAATATATTATTAAAACACTTTGAGTAAAAATAAAATTCACTTTTTCTGATTAAGAGACTATGGATTCCTGTATCATTAGTGCCTGAGGGAATAATGGCGGGGCCTCAGGAGAGAGCGCACCGCTAGCCGGAGAGACTGCTGTTTGATTAAGGGCAACTTCACAAGTGCCGGCAAAGTCTCGAACTGCATCCCTAGGTACGTGAGACTCTGGGTCGGAGTCAGAGTGGATTTGTGAAGATTGACAATCCACCCGAATTGGGCTAGGGTGGCGAGAGTGAGCGAAACACTCCGCTGACAGTCTGCGCTGGATGGAGCCTTGACCAGAAGGTCGTCCAGATAAGGAAGCACTGCTAACCCCTGGAGGTGCAGGACCGCAATCACTGCCGCCATGACCTTGGTGAATACCCGAGGGGCCGTGGCTAACCCGAAGGGGAGAGCCACGAATTGGAAATGATCCTCTCCTATCGCAAAACGTAACCAACGCTGATGTGACACTGCGATTGGCACATGTAGATAGGCATCTCTGATGTCGATGGACGCCAGGAACTCCCCTTGGGTCATAGAGGCAATGACTGATCGCAGGGACTCCATGCAAAAATGCCGCACCCGAACATAAGTTGAGAAGCTTGAGATCCAGGATGGGCCGGAAGGTACCGTCCTTTTTTGGAACTAGGAAGAGATTTGAGTAAAAACCTCTGAACCGTTCCTGAGCGGGAACTGGGACAATCACTCCGTTTGCCTGCAAGGACGCCACGGCCTGCGAGAAGGCGGCGGCCTTGGAGCCGGGGGGAGTTGAGAGAAAAAAATCTGTTTGGAGGGCTGGAAGAGAATTCTATCCTGTAGCCGTGAGATGTGATGTCTCTCACCCACTGATCGGAGACTTGCTTTAACCAAGCGTCGCCAAAGTGGGAGAGCCTGCCACCGACTAAGGACGTGGTTGGAGCGGGCCGAGAGTCATGAGGAAGCTGCCTTAGTGGCAGAACCTCCTGCGGTCTTCTGCGGACGCGCTTTTGGGCGCCAGTTGGATTTCTGATCCTTGGCTGAGTTAGCGGACGAGGCGGAAGGCTTAGAGGATGACCAGTTGGAGGAACGAAAGTAACGAAACCTCGATTGATTCCTACCCTGGGCGGGTTTCCTGGTCTTGGTTTGTGGCATGGAAGTACTCTTCCCGCCAGTAGCTTCTTTAATGATTTCATCCAGCTGTTCACCAAACAGCCGTGAACCAGCAAAAGGGAGCCCAGCAAGAAACTTCTTGGAAGAAGCATCTGCGTTCCACTCTCGAAGCCACAAAATCCTGCGGATAACAAGAGAATTAGCTGAAGCCACCGCAGTGCGGTGAGAAGCCTCTAGCATGGCAGACATGGCATAAGATGAAAAAGCTGAAGCCTGAGAAGTTAAGGCAACCATCTCAGGCATAGATTCCTTGGTGAGGGAATGCATCTCCTCTAGAGAAGCAGAGATGGCTTTGAGAGCCCACACTGCTGCAAAAGTCGGGGAAAACGCGGCCCCCGCAGCTTCATACACAGATTTGGCCAGAAGGTCAATCTGACGGTCAGTGGAATCCTTAAGTGAGGTGCCGTCAGCCACCGACACAACGGTCCGGGCTGAGAGCCTAGACACCGGGGGGTCTACCTTTGGGGACTAAGACCACTCCTTGACCACCTCAGGTGGAAATGGAAACCGGTCATCAGAACCACGCTTTGGAAAGTGTTTGTCAGGGCAGGCCCTGGGTTTGGTCACAGCGGTCTGAAAACTGGAGTGGTTAAAGAACACTCTTCACTATCTTAGGCGAGGTAAACTGGTGCTTTTCTGCCAGAGAGGGTTGCTCCTCTGACACTGGCGGATTGAGATCCAGTACAGAATTAATAGAAGCAATCAAATCACTAAGGTCCGAGTCACCCTCAGAGAAATCGATGGGATACATAGCATCCGAGCCCCCAGTGAGGGCATCCTCCTCATCTTGAGAGTCAGCTCTTGAGACAGAGCCGTGGGATGGGGAGGGGGAGGAAACCCTGCGCCTTCTCTTAGAAGGACGGGGTCTGGGATCAGATGATGAATCCTCCGTGAGCTCTGATGGACGGAGGTCAGAGGATAGGAGTCCTCTATCAAGAGTATTAGAGGCACCCTGTGAGGGGGGCTGATGCATATTCATCAAAGTCCTGGACAAAAGTCCCATGGACTCAGCAAATGACTGGGATATGGACCTAGAAAAGGACTCTACCCAGGCCGGGGGTTCAGTCACAGGTGCAGCAGCAGCCTGAGAGACCACTGGGGGTGAGACTCCAGGCTGTGGCACCGCCAAGTTAGAGCAACCATCACAGTGTGGATAAATGCTCGGCTCAGGCAGCAGGAGCTTACATGCAGTGCATACAGAATAAAGCTTTGGAGCCTTGCTCCTTGTGTGAGACATGCTGCTGGAGTGGGGGCTTTGCAGAGAATGAACCCCAGGGAGAATATACAGAGGTCCACAACCGGAGACCGGCTGTGGCTTACCAGACCGCTGAGCGCGGTGTTGTGTGCCCTCCAGATCCCGAAGCCCAGTCCCAGTGCGCAGCACCTCAGCAGAGATACAGAATGCAGGATGTCCCAGAGCAGAGTGAACTCTGCCTGAGAAGAGGGCGTTCCTATAAAAGAGCGGGAACTGGAGGGCTATAGAGACCTGCAGGGAAGGAGGGACGCCCCAGCAGTGGGGAGTGTCCCTCCCCTGTGTAGAACGGCCGCCGGGAGAAGCCGAACCTGTCCCTCTGCATGAGTGACATGCGAGGGCAGGACAACGAAACTAGGCCTCCGGCGAAGCTGGGGCCTAAATTTAATCGGCGAGGCCGACAAGCAGGCACCATCTGCGCGGTTCTCTGGCAAAAGCTGGAGAACCCGCCGGAAAAGTTAAAAACAATCACATACAGCATACTCTTCCCCATACAATAAAGAACCGGGACCCCCAACATAAACGTCTCAGGTACTTAGCTGCTGAGACGCAGGGCCATGTCCCTGGGGATGAGTGCTCCGGTCCAACAGAATCCTCAAGGGGCTGTGGATGGAGACCGGACTCCTGCCAGGCATGGAGACCGTGCTGGCTCCCACTTCAAGCCAGAGCCCAGAAGGGATGGTGAAGGAGCGCGGCATGTAAGGCTTCAGCCTTGTAAATCAACCTTAACAACACCGCCGACACAGTGGGGTGAGAAGGGACATGCCGGGAGTCCAGACATGGACCCGCTTTTCTTCAAACTCTTTCCAAAAGTCAAACAAATCAGATGAGAATGCATGTGTGGATGTATGCCTCTTGACACAAAGCAATAAACTGGCTAGGTCTGGCTACCAGGGGGTGTATAAGCTCAGGGGGAGGAGCTACACTTTTAAGTGTAGTACTTTGTGTGTCCTCCGGAGGCAGAAGCTAAACACCCATGGTCTGGGTCTCATGGTCTGGGTCTCATGGTCTGGGTCTCATGGTCTGGGTCTCATGGTCTGGGTCTCATGGTCTGGGTCTCATGGTCTGGGTCTCATGGTCTGGGTCTCATGGTCTGGGTCTCATGGTCTGGGTCTCATGGTCTGGGTCTCATGGTCTGGGTCTCATGGTCTGGGTCTCATGGTCTGGGTCTCATGGTCTGGGTCTCATGGTCTGGGTCTCATGGTCTGGGTCTCATGGTCTGGGTCTCATGGTCTGGGTCTCATGGTCTGGGTCTCATGGTCTGGGTCTCATGGTCTGGGTCTCATGGTCTGGGTCTCATGGTCTGGGTCTCATGGTCTGGGTCTCATGGTCTGGGTCTCATGGTCTGGGTCTCATGGTCTGGGTCTCATGGTCTGGGTCTCATGGTCTGGGTCTCATGGTCTGGGTCTCATGGTCTGGGTCTCATGGTCTGGGTCTCATGGTCTGGGTCTCATGGTCTGGGTCTCATGGTCTGGGTCTCATGGTCTGGGTCTCATGGTCTGGGTCTCATGGTCTGGGTCTCATGGTCTGGGTCTCATGGTCTGGGTCTCATGGTCTGGGTCTCATGGTCTGGGTCTCATGGTCTGGGTCTCATGGTCTGGGTCTCATGGTCTGGGTCTCATGGTCTGGGTCTCATGGTCTGGGTCTCATGGTCTGGGTCTCATGGTCTGGGTCTCATGGTCTGGGTCTCATGGTCTGGGTCTCATGGTCTGGGTCTCATGGTCTGGGTCTCATGGTCTGGGTCTCATGGTCTGGGTCTCATGGTCTGGGTCTCATGGTCTGGGTCTCATGGTCTGGGTCTCATGGTCTGGGTCTCATGGTCTGGGTCTCATGGTCTGGGTCTCATGGTCTGGGTCTCATGGTCTGGGTCTCATGGTCTGGGTCTCATGGTCTGGGTCTCCCAAAGGAACGATAAAGAAAAGAGGTTGGACGGACAGCTGTCTGGGATGATTTAGTAAATAGCAGAAAGTAATAGAGATGGGTTTTCAACACCGTGCCAATGACCAAAAAGGATTGAAGATAAGATTAATGTTTCTATATTTTCATTTTTGATTTTAATTAACCCCTTCCTTATTGGGGTAAGACCCTATTGCGCTTTATTTTCCAGTTATTTTCCATTATTTGGCTGATTTAGTGAATCCTACTTTGAGGAGGGGGTTGGACTAGATGTCCCAGGAGGTCCATTCCAACTCTACCATTCTATGATCCAATAGTGTCCAGAAATGAGCATCTCCTGGATTGTGATGCTGCAATCCGAGATTAACAGTAGCATTTAAAGGATTACAAGCAGAGTCCTGCTGTACAACACAGCTGGCCCCTGGCTGGGAATGGTGCAGGCCAAGCTCCTGAGCCTGCACCACATACCCACACCAGACATTGGTCATTACATATAGGGCAGATGTCAGAAAGATGGTAAAACTGCTCCATTGAAGTACATTTAAAGGGCCAGTCTCTTCAGAGAAAACCCTTTGCACATTGCCAAAGGTCTGGCACCCCGCTTTTACAGGGGGGGGGGGGGGGGGGTCTTCTCTGGCAATATAACTTCATGCCAAGGGAACAGGCCATCATGGGGTCCCCACTATGTAATTTAAACACCTAATTTGCGATCAACACAAGCAGCCATGATTTACACCACAATATAATTTTTTTCTTACATCAGTTACATAAGCTTCAGTTATCGGGGGTCCTCTGATAGGACTGAATCTCTCCCCAATACTTCGTACCACCGTACTGAATACTCGGAGAAGAGCAGCGAGCTTAGGCAATGAGACTGATGGAGGAGGAATGTCTTCATCAACAGATTCACCAGAGGCAATGTTACCCAAATCCTGAAAGGGGGAAAAAAATAAACAAAATTAATAAACCCCAATTAATGCTTTGAGAGCCACAGTGCTTTGGGGCGTACCCTACTTTTGACATCCAGAAAAAAAACATTATGTCTACTTGTATGAACCTGCCACACATTTGATCAAAGTGTCCCAAGCATTACAATCTGGAGGGTCACCTTGGTGTAGATAGAAAATGAAGCATTGCTTATTCTATTGAGGGAAAGAAAAACGACAAGACACAAAGTGCCCTGCATTGGCAATGTCACCCATATTACCAGAGGGGTAACTAGAGTAAGATGGGCCCCGGTGCAAAATTTGGAGCTGCCCCCCCCACCATCCCTTTATGTTGGTCATATGTATACATTTAGCGTTGTGAATCCTATAAAAGACATACGAGTTGCTCCTCCGCCCCATTATGTAGTAAGGTCAAGCATTCTGGGCTCCTTCCTCGTAAATATGTCCCCCCTCCCATCCTGGTATGCACCGTGTCACCCCCATATCCTGGTATATACCGCCCCCCCATATCCTGGCATATACCGCCCCCCCCATATCCTGGTATATACCATACCGCCCCCCCATATCCTTGTATATACCGCCCCCCCCCCATATCCTGGTATATACCGCCCCCCCCATATCCTGGCATATACCGCCCCCCCCCATATCCTGGTATATACCGCCCCCCCCCCCCATATCCTGGTATATACCATACCGCCCCCCCATATCCTTGTATATACCGCCCCCCCCCCCATATCCTGGTATATACCGCCCCCCCCATATCCTGGTATACCCCGCCCCCACCCCCATATCCTGGTATACCCCCCCCATATCCTGGTATATACCGCCCCCCCCCATATCCTGGTATATACCGCCCCCCCCATATCCTGGTATATACCATACCGCCCCTCCATATCCTGGTATATACCGCGCCCCCCCCCCCATATCCTGGTATATACCGCCCCCTTAAACCAATAATCTGGGGGGTCTTAGAACCAATATACCAAAAGAAAAAACCCCACCATAAAATTCAATACTTTATTTCACAAATCAACAAGTACAAACTTAAAAACAGAGTTAGTTTGATACCTTAAAGTCACCAGTTAAAGGGAGGGGCATAGTGGGCCAATTTCCCTATTGTGACCCTTCCTAACAGCAGGGGTCGGCACCCTAATTATATAGCCGTTATGGCGCCCCTGCTCCAGCGTGGACTGACCCTTCTCACCCTATCCTAACACTATTATTTGTGCTGCTGATCTCAATGAGAGCTTCCATATGGTATTTGGTGAAGTTCTCATGCATTCACCCAAGCATTCAATTGATGGGAATTTCCAATATGTGTCTATAAATTCCCAGATAAAATAGACATCTCAGCAGTGGTTAGTATAGTAGAAGGTACTGTCCATCTTGTATCAAACTTATTATGTCACCAGTCAATAGTGTAGCCCAATCGCCACCGCTTCGCCAATTGGCATAGCTCACTGCCCATCACACATTGTTGTAGCAAATTCGCCTACTATTTCGCCATAAGGTATAGCTCCTTGCCCGACGCGTTTCTCCTCCTCAATCAACAATCGAGCGGAGGTTCATCAGGGGCTATTCAGGGCTCAGTTGCATGGATGTCAGTCTGCAATTATCAATATACCTATATTATATGATTGATTACCACATTCGGAGTCCACACACTATATCTCTATATGGGGCCATTACTCACATTGCATCAATGCCAAAACAAGTAATGATTCAATCCTTCAATAAGGCAATGTCGTTCCCACTGAAAGCATATACATATATAGGTAAGTCTAAACGACATTCCCATTAAATTGCAAAGACCAGCGGGCCATTTTATAAAGCCCAGTACTCACTCATAATCAGATACTGTCTGGGACTGCCCGTTCCTATTTATGCCACAGATATTCATGTCCTCAGTGAGATATCAGCTGTGAAACAACATAAATCCACTCAACATCCCCTTAACTCCTTCATATTCTCTAAGTCAAATCGACATCATCAGAAGGGTACTTACTCAGGTATCTCATTATCTGGATTTTGAGGCTGGCCCCACTTCAATGGTGGATGGATATTGGCGCCTAGCGTACTGCCAGGCTCTGACAAGTTTAAATCCCCCTCCATGTCAGCGTCATATTGCCTCATTTCCGGATCGTAATTCAAAACCGGTCATCCAGGGGGGGGGGGAGGGAGGGAAAGGAGGAGGGATGTGATTCGCGTAGCCACACGTCCATCACTACTGTCCACCGGCTGACGTACGATGGCACACTCCCCCAGCCCTCATACATTTGGCCTTATCGGCACTGCTATGTATGTGATCATTATAGGGAAAGACAGGAGGGGCGTGGTTTGTGCGGTCTGACATCCGTCAATACCGCCCACACCATGACGCTCCAAGACACTCCTCCCAGCCATCACATGATCGGCAATCATAGCACTCGTCATCCATTGCCGGTCATCTTAGGAGGAACGGGGCGCGGTTTATGCGGTCTGACGTCCGTCAGTACCGCCCATAGCATGACGCACATGAACCACCTCCCGGCCGTCACGAAATCCGCAGTCCAGGCGCTCCCATGTATATACAGCTATGTCGTCATGTAGTGGGAGGGGCGGCGTTACCTCCCACCTCCACTCCCGACCTTAGCCTTCAGTGAGAAATCATCTGGTTACCTCACTTCCTGCACTGGCAAAGATTCCACATACTAGAATCAGGATGCCCTGCTTCCGGCCTTGTAACTATGCACGATATTAGAAACCTTTATTACTATTATGCGGAATCTCGCATATCTAGTATGTTTAAGGTCTATAAGGGCTCAATTACTGTAAAACGTCCCTATTTATCATTGTTTTCTATATCTCTCTATTTATACCCCATACTTCTGCCTAGATGCAAAACCGGAACTCATGACGCACCCTGATTAGTATTATTATTGCCTCCTCCCCCTTAATTCCCACTACCCCCAGTGTCCAATACTATTGACCCCACACATATCCTGATCTTCCCCAAGACATCTGAAATTATGGACTCCATGGAACACAATCAATTCTAATTAATTTTCACTGGTCTACCCTATCATTAATCTGACTCAATCATTGATCATATATGAACACTGAAATTCCTAATGGCTAGTAACATATACACAGCCTCATTTTAACACTCTCCTTCCATTAGAAGGGCTATTATGTGTACCTTGGCTATACTTATCCGATCTCAAATTAAATAAAGCTTACAAAACTCAACTGCTCATTGAGCCCCTCTGGATGTACAGTTCGCAACCAAAAGATCCATCGGGTCTCTCTTTGGATAATTATTTTATCCCAATCACCACGTCTCATCGGGACCGGTATAGTCTCTATGGTCCTAAAGGAGAGAACACCCACATCCCCGCCATGACATCCATTAACATGGCGGGCGATGGGAGTGTCCCTTTTATTCCTAACATCTCCCAGATGTTCGCTTATTCTGACTCTCAATTGTCTTTTTGTTTTCCCCACATAGTTAAGTGGACACACACATGTACACAAGTAGACAACTCCCTCCGTCCTACAATTGGCAAAATTTCTGTTCCTGTATGTCCTCCCAGTGCTCACGCTTGTAAAGTCCTTTGATGGAGTGATGTATTTACAGAATGAACATTTGCCACACCTGAAAGTCCCCGTCCCTCTCTGGTCTAGCCAGGTTCCTGGTTTTTGTGGGGGGGTATATAAACTATGGACCACATGGTCCTTTATTGTACGGCCTCTCCTGTAGGTCACCGATGGTACATCTGTGATTACTCCACCAATGTCTGGGTCACTGGCTAGTATTCCCCAGTATTTCCTCAAAATCCCCATCACTTTGCCATTCTGGTCGTCATATGTGCCAATCAGTCTGGTTTTCAGAGTATCCTCATTTCTCTGTCTTGGTACCAATAATTTGGTCCGTTCACTCTGCCAGGCATGTTCATAGGCCGCATTTATTGTTCCCAGAGGGTATCCTCTTTGAATAAATCTGTTCCTCAGGTACCTCGACTGTTTGTCAAAGTCCTCTGTCAAGGAGCAGTTCCTGCGTAAACGCAGGAACTGCCCCTTGGGGATCCCTCTCTTTAGCGGGGTGGGATGGAAACTCCTCCAGTGCAACAAGCTATTGGTGGAGTTAGGTTTTCTATAGATATTTGTTTTTAGCCGTCCATTGATGTCTTTCTGGATGAAGGTGTCTAAAAAAGGGATCTTATCACCTCCTATCTCATACGTTAGTCTAAGTCCCAGATTGTTGTTGTTGAGATATCCCACAAATGAAATAAACGACTCCTCAGTACCGGACCATATGATGATCACATCATCAATATATCGCCCCCAAAAGCTAATTTGGGGGCTCCATATCGTGTCCTCTTCACCAAATACCACTGTATCCTCCCACCAGCCCAGGAACAGGTTTGCGTATGTGGGAGCACAAGGGCTCCCCATCGCAGTGCCCCTGAG
This sequence comes from Anomaloglossus baeobatrachus, assembly GCF_048569485.1. Classification (NCBI taxonomy): domain Eukaryota; kingdom Metazoa; phylum Chordata; class Amphibia; order Anura; family Aromobatidae; genus Anomaloglossus; species Anomaloglossus baeobatrachus. The sequence continues at coordinate 241,045,541 of NC_134359.1, forward strand.
CTGGTGGTAGAATCTTGAGTCAAAAATAAAGTAATTCCTGGTGAGAATAAATTCCATGAGGTTACGTATAAATCTATTGTGAGGACTATATTGGATCCCACGTGATGAAAGAAAGTACTCAATAGCACCCAAGCCATGTTCATGGGGGATTCGGCTATACAGTGATTCTACATCTATTGATACCAGGATGGCCTCTTTCTCAACTGTCAGGCCCTCTATTCTTCTAAGTAGATCCATCGTATCCCTAATGTGCGATGGTAGGGCTGTTACAAACGATCGCAGGACTTGATCCACATACGTGCTAATATTTTGACAAAGGGCCTCAATCCCCGAGACGATAGGTCGTCCTTTTAGGGGGTTGAGCCCTTTGTGTACTTTAGGCATTGTATAAAATGTGGCTATCTTAGGATGTTTGGGATACAAGAACTCCAATTCCTCTTTAGAGATTAACCTGTCATCTCTCGCTATATCCAGGAGCTCTTTTAGTTCACCCCTGTAGATGTCTGTGGGATCTTTCCTGAGAACTTCATATGTATCTCTATCATTAAGGAGTGTCAAACACATTTGTACATATTCTGATCTATTCATGATCACTGTATTCCCGCCTTTATCAGACGGTTTCACCACAATATCCAAGTTTTTCTCCAAACTACTTAGGGCCTCCCTTTCTTGTCTTGTTAAGTTAGCGGGGGCGGGACTATGTTTAGGGTCAACTAGCCATTAGGAATTTCAGTGTTCATATATGATCAATGATTGAGTCAGATTAATGATAGGGTAGACCAGTGAAAATTAATTAGAATTGATTGTGTTCCATGGAGTCCATAATTTCAGATGTCTTGGGGAAGATCAGGATATGTGTGGGGTCAATAGTATTGGACACTGGGGGTAGTGGGAATTAAGGGGGAGGAGGCAATAATAATACTAATCAGGGTGCGTCATGAGTTCCGGTTTTGCATCTAGGCAGAAGTATGGGGTATAAATAGAGAGATATAGAAAACATAATGATAAATAGGGACGTTTTACAGTAATTGAGCCCTTATAGACCTTAAACATACTAGATATGCGAGATTCCGCATAATAGTAATAAAGGTTTCTAATATCGTGCATAGTTACAAGGCCGGAAGCAGGGCATCCTGATTCTAGTATGTGGAATCTTTGCCAGTGCAGGAAGTGAGGTAACCAGATGATTTCTCACTGAAGGCTAAGGTCGGGAGTGGAGGTGGGAGGTAACGCCGCCCCTCCCACTACATGACGACATAGCTGTATATACATGGGAGCGCCTGGACTGCGGATTTCGTGACGGCCGGGAGGTGGTTCATGTGCGTCATGCTATGGGCGGTACTGACGGACGTCAGACCGCATAAACCGCGCCCCGTTCCTCCTAAGATGACCGGCAATGGATGACGAGTGCTATGATTGCCGATCATGTGATCCTGGTATCAATAGATGTAGAATCACTGTATAGCCGAATCCCCCATGAACATGGCTTGGGTGCTATTGAGTACTTTCTTTCATCACGTGGGATCCAATATAGTCCTCACAATAGATTTATACGTAACCTCATGGAATTTATTCTCACCAGGAATTACTTTATTTTTGACTCAAGATTCTACCACCAGCTCAGGGGCACTGCGATGGGGAGCCCTTGTGCTCCCACATACGCAAACCTGTTCCTGGGCTGGTGGGAGGATACAGTGGTATTTGGTGAAGAGGACACGATATGGAGCCCCCAAATTAGCTTTTGGGGGCGATATATTGATGATGTGATCATCATATGGTCCGGTACTGAGGAGTCGTTTATTTCATTTGTGGGATATCTCAACAACAACAATCTGGGACTTAGACTAACGTATGAGATAGGAGGTGATAAGATCCCTTTTTTAGACACCTTCATCCAGAAAGACATCAATGGACGGCTAAAAACAAATATCTATAGAAAACCTAACTCCACCAATAGCTTGTTGCACTGGAGGAGTTTCCATCCCACCCCGCTAAAGAGAGGGATCCCCAAGGGGCAGTTCCTGCGTTTACGCAGGAACTGCTCCTTGACAGAGGACTTTGACAAACAGTCGAGGTACCTGAGGAACAGATTTATTCAAAGAGGATACCCTCTGGGAACAATAAATGCGGCCTATGAACATGCCTGGCAGAGTGAACGGACCAAATTATTGGTACCAAGACAGAGAAATGAGGATACTCTGAAAACCAGACTGATTGGCACATATGACGACCAGAATGGCAAAGTGATGGGGATTTTGAGGAAATACTGGGGAATACTAGCCAGTGACCCAGACATTGGTGGAGTAATCACAGATGTACCATCGGTGACCTACAGGAGAGGCCGTACAATAAAGGACCATGTGGTCCATAGTTTATATACCCCCCCACAAAAACCAGGAACCTGGCTAGACCAGAGAGGGACGGGGACTTTCAGGTGTGGCAAATGTTCATTCTGTAAATACATCACTCCATCAAAGGACTTTACAAGCGTGAGCACTGGGAGGACATACAGGAACAGAAATTTTGCCAATTGTAGGACGGAGGGAGTTGTCTACTTGTGTACATGTGTGTGTCCACTTAACTATGTGGGGAAAACAAAAAGACAATTGAGAGTCAGAATAAGCGAACATCTGGGAGATGTTAGGAATAAAAGGGACACTCCCATCGCCCGCCATGTTAATGGATGTCATGGCGGGGATGTGGGTGTTCTCTCCTTTAGGACCATAGAGACTATACCGGTCCCGATGAGACGTGGTGATTGGGATAAAATAATTATCCAAAGAGAGACCCGATGGATCTTTTGGTTGCGAACTGTACATCCAGAGGGGCTCAATGAGCAGTTGAGTTTTGTAAGCTTTATTTAATTTGAGATCGGATAAGTATAGCCAAGGTACACATAATAGCCCTTCTAATGGAAGGAGAGTGTTAAAATGAGGCTGTGTATATGTTACTAGCCATTAGGAATTTCAGTGTTCATATATGATCAATGATTGAGTCAGATTAATGATAGGGTAGACCAGTGAAAATTAATTAGAATTGATTGTGTTCCATGGAGTCCATAATTTCAGATGTCTTGGGGAAGATCAGGATATGTGTGGGGTCAATAGTATTGGACACTGGGGGTAGTGGGAATTAAGGGGGAGGAGGCAATAATAATACTAATCAGGGTGCGTCATGAGTTCCGGTTTTGCATCTAGGCAGAAGTATGGGGTATAAATAGAGAGATATAGAAAACAATGATAAATAGGGACGTTTTACAGTAATTGAGCCCTTATAGACCTTAAACATACTAGATATGCGAGATTCCGCATAATAGTAATAAAGGTTTCTAATATCGTGCATAGTTACAAGGCCGGAAGCAGGGCATCCTGATTCTAGTATGTGGAATCTTTGCCAGTGCAGGAAGTGAGGTAACCAGATGATTTCTCACTGAAGGCTAAGGTCGGGAGTGGAGGTGGGAGGTAACGCCGCCCCTCCCACTACATGACGACATAGCTGTATATACATGGGAGCGCCTGGACTGCGGATTTCGTGACGGCCGGGAGGTGGTTCATGTGCGTCATGCTATGGGCGGTACTGACGGACGTCAGACCGCATAAACCGCGCCCCGTTCCTCCTAAGATGACCGGCAATGGATGACGAGTGCTATGATTGCCGATCATGTGATGGCTGGGAGGAGTGTCTTGGAGCGTCATGGTGTGGGCGGTATTGACGGATGTCAGACCGCACAAACCACGCCCCTCCTGTCTTTCCCTATAATGATCACATACATAGCAGTGCCGATAAGGCCAAATGTATGAGGGCTGGGGGAGTGTGCCATCGTACGTCAGCCGGTGGACAGTAGTGATGGACGTGTGGCTACGCGAATCACATCCCTCCTCCTTTCCCTCCCTCCCCCCCCCCTGGATGACCGGTTTTGAATTACGATCCGGAAATGAGGCAATATGACGCTGACATGGAGGGGGATTTAAACTTGTCAGAGCCTGGCAGTACGCTAGGCGCCAATATCCATCCACCATTGAAGTGGGGCCAGCCTCAAAATCCAGATAATGAGATACCTGAGTAAGTACCCTTCTGATGATGTCGATTTGACTTAGAGAATATGAAGGAGTTAAGGGGATGTTGAGTGGATTTATGTTGTTTCACAGCTGATATCTCACTGAGGACATGAATATCTGTGGCATAAATAGGAACGGGCAGTCCCAGACAGTATCTGATTATGAGTGAGTACTGGGCTTTATAAAATGGCCCGCTGGTCTTTGCAATTTAATGGGAATGTCGTTTAGACTTACCTATATATGTATATGCTTTCAGTGGGAACGACATTGCCTTATTGAAGGATTGAATCATTACTTGTTTTGGCATTGATGCAATGTGAGTAATGGCCCCATATAGAGATATAGTGTGTGGACTCCGAATGTGGTAATAAATCATATAATATAGGTATATTGATAATTGCAGACTGACATCCATGCAACTGAGCCCTGAATAGCCCCTGATGAACCTCCGCTCGATTGTTGATTGAGGAGGAGAAACGCGTCGGGCAAGGAGCTATACCTTATGGCGAAATAGTAGGCGAATTTGCTACAACAATGTGTGATGGGCAGTGAGCTATGCCAATTGGCGAAGCGGTGGCGATTGGGCTACACTATTGACTGGTGACATAATAAGTTTGATACAAGATGGACAGTACCTTCTACTATACTAACCACTGCTGAGATGTCTATTTTATCTGGGAATTTATAGACACATATTGGAAATTCCCATCAATTGAATGCTTGGGTGAATGCATGAGAACTTCACCAAATACCATATGGAAGCTCTCATTGAGATCAGCAGCACAAATAATAGTGTTAGGATAGGGTGAGAAGGGTCAGTCCACGCTGGAGCAGGGGCGCCATAACGGCTATATAATTAGGGTGCCGACCCCTGCTGTTAGGAAGGGTCACAATAGGGAAATTGGCCCACTATGCCCCTCCCTTTAACTGGTGACTTTAAGGTATCAAACTAACTCTGTTTTTAAGTTTGTACTTGTTGATTTGTGAAATAAAGTATTGAATTTTATGGTGGGGTTTTTTCTTTTGGTATATTGGTTCTAAGACCCCCCAGATTATTGGTTTAAGGTTGTTGACAAAATAGTATGGCTGGTTTTTTGTCCGGTCCGATTGGGGACAATACTTGGCTAAATGATGCCAAGGAGGCTTTTTCTGAACTGCTCAGTGAGGACACCCCTATGCAAACTCAAACCCTAAGATCCATTTTTTCGGAATTGTTGATAGGATACAAAGAAAATATAAAGTCATGGTGGGAGGTGCAATCCCTTGACAATTATATTAAGAACAGGGTAGTCCCCAGAGGTCTACGCATTCTGATTTCACCTGCACCTAGGTCGAGATCATCAGAACTACTAGCAAAGTGGGAAGAGGAATCTGTTGCTTCATCCCTAAGATTTATGGGAATTCTTCTCGAAGAGGAGAAAAATACACTACAAAAAACAACGACTAAGTTACAGGAACTCATAGAGACGGCCCTTAAACATAAGGCAGAGACAGATTTCTCTAGTAGGGAGATAGCATTAAAAACCTCGGTTGAACGCTATAGAATTAGTATCAAAGACAGGAAACACAAGAGATTTATAAGAGATCTGAAAGACTTTAGGGAGAAGCAAGCGTATAATTTTCAAGATAATAGCCGCAATTTCTATCCTGGTGAAGTCTCATCTACAGAAGTAGAGTCATCGGACTCAGAGAGCAGGACTAGCCGGAATCCATGGATTCCGAGAGGATCTGGAAGGAGGAGATGGAGGGGAGGTTTCAGAAAGGGAGGAGGGCCAAAATACAATCAAAACATTCACCAGGGGAATACGGATGGCAATGGATCATCTGGCTCTGGATTTTTATCTACATCAATGGCCCCCCCACTTCCCCCTCCATCCTCTTCTTTTTTAGAAAGGAAGGATATGAGACCTTACGATTTAAGGGACCGGGTACCATCAAAAACGAACAGGGCCTAGGTGGGGTGGGGGATGACATGGTAAACAGGACACAGGTCATCAATTTATCGGATCATCAATTATCAGAAACCGAACTATCGGTGTTGAGGGCAGGGTTGGGCTTTGTACCCACTGTAAGGTTTGATGCATTTACATGGGTGAAAGACCTGAACCTTTTCATTCGAAAGTTAAAATGGAAAAAATACTTTGCCATAAGTAATCGAATGAAATGCCAAAGATTGGATCTACCATCGGATATGATGGAGGATTTTGATATACTGATGGAATTGGAGGAGGAAGGGAAGAGATTGGAAGGTGAAGGCCCTTTCTCCACCCTAAAGAACAAAAGTACTAAAATGCCCCCGCCTGGGGAACACGATAGTACAGAGATTTTTTGTAAATTGGTGACCAGTGAACTGATGAAAATTGACCCTAAACATAGTCCCGCCCCCGCTAACTTAACAAGACAAGAAAGGGAGGCCCTAAGTAGTTTGGAGAAAAACTTGGATATTGTGGTGAAACCGTCTGATAAAGGCGGGAATACAGTGATCATGAATAGATCAGAATATGTACAAATGTGTTTGACACTCCTTAATGATAGAGATACATATGAAGTTCTCAGGAAAGATCCCACAGACATCTACAGGGGTGAACTAAAAGAGCTCCTGGATATAGCGAGAGATGACAGGTTAATCTCTAAAGAGGAATTGGAGTTCTTGTATCCCAAACATCCTAAGATAGCCACATTTTATACAATGCCTAAAGTACACAAAGGGCTCAACCCCCTAAAAGGACGACCTATCGTCTCGGGGATTGAGGGCCTTTGTCAAAATATTAGCACGTATGTGGATCAAGTCCTGCGATCGTTTGTAACAGCCCTACCATCGCACATTAGGGATACGATGGATCTACTTAGAAGAATAGAGGGCCTGACAGTTGAGAAAGAGGCCATCCTGGTATCAATAGATGTAGAATCACTGTATAGCCGAATCCCCCATGAACATGGCTTGGGTGCTATTGAGTACTTTCTTTCATCACGTGGGATCCAATATAGTCCTCACAATAGATTTATACGTAACCTCATGGAATTTATTCTCACCAGGAATTACTTTATTTTTGACTCAAGATTCTACCACCAGCTCAGGGGCACTGCGATGGGGAGCCCTTGTGCTCCCACATACGCAAACCTGTTCCTGGGCTGGTGGGAGGATACAGTGGTATTTGGTGAAGAGGACACGATATGGAGCCCCCAAATTAGCTTTTGGGGGCGATATATTGATGATGTGATCATCATATGGTCCGGTACTGAGGAGTCGTTTATTTCATTTGTGGGATATCTCAACAACAACAATCTGGGACTTAGACTAACGTATGAGATAGGAGGTGATAAGATCCCTTTTTTAGACACCTTCATCCAGAAAGACATCAATGGACGGCTAAAAACAAATATCTATAGAAAACCTAACTCCACCAATAGCTTGTTGCACTGGAGGAGTTTCCATCCCACCCCGCTAAAGAGAGGGATCCCCAAGGGGCAGTTCCTGCGTTTACGCAGGAACTGCTCCTTGACAGAGGACTTTGACAAACAGTCGAGGTACCTGAGGAACAGATTTATTCAAAGAGGATACCCTCTGGGAACAATAAATGCGGCCTATGAACATGCCTGGCAGAGTGAACGGACCAAATTATTGGTACCAAGACAGAGAAATGAGGATACTCTGAAAACCAGACTGATTGGCACATATGACGACCAGAATGGCAAAGTGATGGGGATTTTGAGGAAATACTGGGGAATACTAGCCAGTGACCCAGACATTGGTGGAGTAATCACAGATGTACCATCGGTGACCTACAGGAGAGGCCGTACAATAAAGGACCATGTGGTCCATAGTTTATATACCCCCCCACAAAAACCAGGAACCTGGCTAGACCAGAGAGGGACGGGGACTTTCAGGTGTGGCAAATGTTCATTCTGTAAATACATCACTCCATCAAAGGACTTTACAAGCGTGAGCACTGGGAGGACATACAGGAACAGAAATTTTGCCAATTGTAGGACGGAGGGAGTTGTCTACTTGTGTACATGTGTGTGTCCACTTAACTATGTGGGGAAAACAAAAAGACAATTGAGAGTCAGAATAAGCGAACATCTGGGAGATGTTAGGAATAAAAGGGACACTCCCATCGCCCGCCATGTTAATGGATGTCATGGCGGGGATGTGGGTGTTCTCTCCTTTAGGACCATAGAGACTATACCGGTCCCGATGAGACGTGGTGATTGGGATAAAATAATTATCCAAAGAGAGACCCGATGGATCTTTTGGTTGCGAACTGTACATCCAGAGGGGCTCAATGAGCAGTTGAGTTTTGTAAGCTTTATTTAATTTGAGATCGGATAAGTATAGCCAAGGTACACATAATAGCCCTTCTAATGGAAGGAGAGTGTTAAAATGAGGCTGTGTATATGTTACTAGCCATTAGGAATTTCAGTGTTCATATATGATCAATGATTGAGTCAGATTAATGATAGGGTAGACCAGTGAAAATTAATTAGAATTGATTGTGTTCCATGGAGTCCATAATTTCAGATGTCTTGGGGAAGATCAGGATATGTGTGGGGTCAATAGTATTGGACACTGGGGGTAGTGGGAATTAAGGGGGAGGAGGCAATAATAATACTAATCAGGGTGCGTCATGAGTTCCGGTTTTGCATCTAGGCAGAAGTATGGGGTATAAATAGAGAGATATAGAAAACAATGATAAATAGGGACGTTTTACAGTAATTGAGCCCTTATAGACCTTAAACATACTAGATATGCGAGATTCCGCATAATAGTAATAAAGGTTTCTAATATCGTGCATAGTTACAAGGCCGGAAGCAGGGCATCCTGATTCTAGTATGTGGAATCTTTGCCAGTGCAGGAAGTGAGGTAACCAGATGATTTCTCACTGAAGGCTAAGGTCGGGAGTGGAGGTGGGAGGTAACGCCGCCCCTCCCACTACATGACGACATAGCTGTATATACATGGGAGCGCCTGGACTGCGGATTTCGTGACGGCCGGGAGGTGGTTCATGTGCGTCATGCTATGGGCGGTACTGACGGACGTCAGACCGCATAAACCGCGCCCCGTTCCTCCTAAGATGACCGGCAATGGATGACGAGTGCTATGATTGCCGATCATGTGATGGCTGGGAGGAGTGTCTTGGAGCGTCATGGTGTGGGCGGTATTGACGGATGTCAGACCGCACAAACCACGCCCCTCCTGTCTTTCCCTATAATGATCACATACATAGCAGTGCCGATAAGGCCAAATGTATGAGGGCTGGGGGAGTGTGCCATCGTACGTCAGCCGGTGGACAGTAGTGATGGACGTGTGGCTACGCGAATCACATCCCTCCTCCTTTCCCTCCCTCCCCCCCCCCCTGGATGACCGGTTTTGAATTACGATCCGGAAATGAGGCAATATGACGCTGACATGGAGGGGGATTTAAACTTGTCAGAGCCTGGCAGTACGCTAGGCGCCAATATCCATCCACCATTGAAGTGGGGCCAGCCTCAAAATCCAGATAATGAGATACCTGAGTAAGTACCCTTCTGATGATGTCGATTTGACTTAGAGAATATGAAGGAGTTAAGGGGATGTTGAGTGGATTTATGTTGTTTCACAGCTGATATCTCACTGAGGACATGAATATCTGTGGCATAAATAGGAACGGGCAGTCCCAGACAGTATCTGATTATGAGTGAGTACTGGGCTTTATAAAATGGCCCGCTGGTCTTTGCAATTTAATGGGAATGTCGTTTAGACTTACCTATATATGTATATGCTTTCAGTGGGAACGACATTGCCTTATTGAAGGATTGAATCATTACTTGTTTTGGCATTGATGCAATGTGAGTAATGGCCCCATATAGAGATATAGTGTGTGGACTCCGAATGTGGTAATCAATCATATAATATAGGTATATTGATAATTGCAGACTGACATCCATGCAACTGAGCCCTGAATAGCCCCTGATGAACCTCCGCTCGATTGTTGATTGAGGAGGAGAAACGCGTCGGGCAAGGAGCTATACCTTATGGCGAAATAGTAGGCGAATTTGCTACAACAATGTGTGATGGGCAGTGAGCTATGCCAATTGGCGAAGCGGTGGCGATTGGGCTACACTATTGACTGGTGACATAATAAGTTTGATACAAGATGGACAGTACCTTCTACTATACTAACCACTGCTGAGATGTCTATTTTATCTGGGAATTTATAGACACATATTGGAAATTCCCATCAATTGAATGCTTGGGTGAATGCATGAGAACTTCACCAAATACCATATGGAAGCTCTCATTGAGATCAGCAGCACAAATAATAGTGTTAGGATAGGGTGAGAAGGGTCAGTCCACGCTGGAGCAGGGGCGCCATAACGGCTATATAATTAGGGTGCCGACCCCTGCTGTTAGGAAGGGTCACAATAGGGAAATTGGCCCACTATGCCCCTCCCTTTAACTGGTGACTTTAAGGTATCAAACTAACTCTGTTTTTAAGTTTGTACTTGTTGATTTGTGAAATAAAGTATTGAATTTTATGGTGGGGTTTTTTCTTTTGGTATATTTATATACCGCCCCCCCCATATCCTGGTATATACCGCCCCCCCCCCCATATCCTGGTATATACCGCCCCCCCACCCATATCCTGGTATATACCGCCCCCCCCCATATCCTTGTATACCCCGCCCCCCCCCATATCCTGGTATACCCCCCCCCCATATCCTGGTATATACCGCCCCCCCCCCCCCATATCCTGGTATATACCGCCCCTCCATATCCTGGTATATACCGCCCCTCCATATCCTGGTATATACCGCCCCTCCATATCCTGGTATATACCGCCCCTCCATATCCTGGTATATACCGCCCCTCCATATCCTGGTATATACCATACCGCCCCTCCATATCCTGGTATATACCATACCGCCCCTCCATTATACCCCCCCCCATATCCTGGTATATACCCCCCCCCCCATATCCTGGTATATACCCCCCCCCATATCCTGGTATATACCCCCCCCATATCCTGGTATATACCGCCCCCCCCCCATATCCTGGAATATACCGCCCCTCCATATCCTGGTATATACCGCCCCTCCATATCCTGGTATATACCATACCGCCCCTCCATTATACCCCCCCCATATCCTGGTATATACCCCCCCCCATATCCTGGTATATACCCCCCCCATATCCTGGTATATACCCCCCCCATATCCTGGTATATACCGCCCCCCCCCCCATATCCTGGAATATACCGCCCCCCCCCCATATCCTGGAATATACCGCCCCCCCCCCCATATCCTGGTATACACCGCCCCCCCCCATATCCTGGTATATACCGCCGCCCCCCCCATATCCTGGTATATACCGCCGCCCCTCCCATATCCTGGTATATACCGCCCCCCCCATATCCTGGTATATACCGCCCCCCCCCATATCCTGGTATATACCGCCCCCCCCCCATATCCTGGTATATACCGCCCCCCCCCCATATCCTGGTATATACCGCCCCCACCCCCATATCCTGGTATATACCGCCCCCCCCACCATATCCTGGTATACCCCCCCCCCCCCACCATATCCTGGTATACCCCCCCCCCCACCATATCCTGGTATACCCCCCCCCACCATATCCTGGTATACCCCCCCCCCCCCACCATATCCTGGTATACCCCCCCCCACCATATCCTGGTATACCCCCCCCCACCATATCCTGGTATACCCCCCCCCCACCATATCCTGGTATACCCCCCCCCCCCATATCCTGGTATACCCCCCCCCCCCATATCCTGGTATATACCCCCCCCCCATATCCTGGTATACTGGTATATACCCCCCCCCATATCCTGGTATATACCCCCCCCCCATATCCTGGTATATACCCCCCCCCCCCCATATCCTGGTATATACCCCCCCCCATATCCTGGTATATACCGCCCCCCCCAAATCCTGGTATATACCGCCCGCCCCCATATCCTGGTATATACCGCCCCCCCCCCATATCCTGGTATATACCGCCCCACCCCCCCATATCCTGGTATATACCGCCCCACCCCCCCATATCCTGGTATATACCGCCCCACCCCCCCATATCCTGGTATATACCGCCCCCCCCCATATCCTGGTATATACCGCCCCCCCCATATCCTGGTATATACCGCCCCGCCCCCCCATATCCTGGTATGTACCGCCCCCCCATATCCTGGTATATACTGCCCCCCCATATCCTGGTATATACCGCCCCGCCCCCATATCCTGGTATATACCGCTCGCCCCTCATATCCTGGTATATACCATCCCCCCCATATCCTGGTATATACCATCCCCCCTCCCATATCCTGGTATATACCTTCCCCCATATTCTGGTATATAGTGTCTCCCCCACACCAGTAGCGTGAATCAAAATGCAAGGATCTGACTGGTTTATACACCACGATGCATTTCAGCCGGATGTGCGCCCTCAGAGGCACATCCAGGTGAAGCAGCTGCTTGGGACAGCAGGCCCCCCTGCATCCATGCGACAGCGATTATCTGCATATTATATTCTATGAAATGAAACCAAAAGGTATTAAGCTGCTTACATCAGCATAGGCTTCCATATCTTCCAAAAATTGCCCCAACAAAGTAGTGGAAAATGCAAGGTCAGCAACCCAGAACGGCTCCAGGCTCTGTAGCCATCCTGCAAGCAGAAGCCAACAAAAGGATATATTTATATATATTTATAACAGTAAGGGTTATATGGGTAGTGTGTTATGTATTTGCTGCAGATAGTTGACGTGTTGGCAGCAAAAATGTGCAGAAAATGTGTTCATTTATTCATGAGATTAGGGCAGTTTACGGATCAGCTGCGAGGTCTCTTCACCTGTATTCAGCAGCCTCAAAGGCATATACGCGGCTGATGAGACTTAAGGGTGCTTTACACGCTGTGACATCGCTAGCGATCTTGTTAGCGATGTAACACGCCAGATCGCACATGCGATTAGCGGAGATCGCACATGTGCCCGGCGCTATAAAAATGACCTATGTGCGATCTCGGCAAATCTTATCTGCGATCTGGCGTATCACATCACTAACGAGATCGCTAGCGTGTAAAGCACCCTTACAGTCTGGACGCCAAAGGTCCATATCCAGACCATGAATATGGAAAACGCGAAACCGCCCTCCCGGGAAGTATCATTACCTGACACTTGCTGCGTGAGCGAAGGTTTCTGTGTGAGGTCGATGTGCCATCCAACCAAAATGTCAACAGTGTCCTAAAAAGTGGAAACAAAGAGGATGAGGTTCATTTTCCAATCCAATCAGACAGACTATACAGGGGAAAAACGTAAATAAAAGCACCAGGAGGCTACAAGATAATTCCACCATCATTTTAATACCTATAGGTTTAAAAAAAAAAAAAAAAAAAAAAAAAAAAAAAACACTCACCCTGAAGTTTGTGCTGAAGATATGCGGGTAGCAGCGGGACACGAGCAAGATGCATTTCACACATTTACACAGCAATTCTGGCGTATCTAGATTCTCCAAGATCGACTGCAAGCTGGTCATTACCAACTGGAATGGAAAGGGTAACGATATAAACCGTCTAATATACAAGTAGCGATCACAAACCATCAATCACAGGAAGGTCTCCGCAACAAGTCTCATCAGAGCCGGTGCCAAACTTCTATAGCATTTAGTCATAAATGCAAAGACGTATTCCTACCATTCGATTAGTTGGGGATGGCGGAAACTCCGGGATCTCCACTAATAATAATGAAGGGGACAAATAAGCACCCAGCCACTGATGTGATCCCTGCAGCATGGCCACAGTCATAACAGATTTTTTGGATTATAGGACGCACTTTTCCTCCCAAACATTTGGGAGGAAAACGAGGGGTGCGACTTAATCCAAATGTAGCTTACCGGGGAGTGGTGTAGAGGGGTCACAGGAGGCCTGGGAAATGCGGCGGACAGTGCACTCTGCGGCGGACAGTGCACTCTGCGGCGGACAGTGCACTCTGCGGCGGACAGTGCACTCTGCGGCGGACAGTGCACTCTGCGGCGGACAGTGCACTCTGCGGCGGACAGTGCACTCTGCGGCGGACAGTGCACTCTGCGGCGGACAGTGCACTCTGCGGCGGACAGTGAGGTAGGGGCCATTCTGAAAATGTTGGCGGTGCGGGCTTCAAAGAATGGCGCCCGGAGTCGAGGTGTGCGCAGATGGTTCTCTCGGCTCAAGATCTCATCTGCGCACACGCCACCTCCAGCCCATTGATCTCCCTGAAGCGGACTTAGGGAAAATGGCGCGTGCGCAGATAAGATCTCGGCTTGATATTGAGCAGATGGTGCATGCGCAGATTAAGCTATCTGCTCAATGACAAGCCAAGATATCATCTACATACGCGCCGACTCTGGGAGCCATTTCTTTAACACCTGCACCGCCAACAGTTTCTTGATGTTCCTCCTGCCTGAAGCAAGCATCATTGACACCCGCTGCACCGCCCGCAGCATCACCCTACTCCACCACCGCCCCTGCCGGCTGTGACCCCGCGCTCCACCACCACTGCTGCCCCCCCTCCGGTAAGACACCATCGAATTATAACTCAAACCTCCCCTTTTTTCTCTAAATTTGAGGTGCATCTTATAAAACGAAAATACATTAAATAGGGCCATCTGCAGTTCACTGTAGAACTGGGTAAGAGGAGCGCTGCTCTGCAGCACCTTCTTTTTCAGGAAGCAAAAAAATGTGAAACACAACATCTTGCCTGTAAAAACAAAAAGCTGGTTCCTGACCAGAACCTAAAAGAGCTTGAAAAAAAATAAAGCTCTGCCTTTAAACTCACCTGCATCACAGAGGAAAAGGCTTTCTTTTCTCCCACGGTTTCAAGAGCTTTGTAGGTAGCGCACAGGAAAAGAAGTTTGACTTCATCCTTAGAAGAGGAGCTAAATTTGCTAAATATCCACTTGAAGATCTTCTCTGCCTCATAGCTCAGAGCGGCACAGAGCAAGCCCAAGCACTGCGCCCCCTCCTGCCGCAGCTCCTGGAGGAGTTTACTACTGGAGGGACAAAAAGTGGAAACTTTCAGAAAAACGTCCACGCTCAAAAAGTCTTGCACTACAGAAACCTGACCTCTTATTTCAAGAACACTGGCTCAAAGAAAGCTAAAATGCTCTTAGAGAAAGAAGTTTCCTTCAAGACATTGTGCCGATTTAGAGAAGAAAAAAAAAATAAGGTTTATTTCCTCCAAGCACAGAACCCCTCTTGTCTTCATCGTCTGTCTGGTATTGCAGCTCAGCACCTTTCAATACATTGGTGCTTGGCTGCAGTACCCGGTGCTTGGCTGCAATACCCGGTTCTTGGCTGCAATACCCGGTGCTTGGCTGCAATACCCAAGAGCGGGCAGGGCGCTGTTATTTTAAAGAAAGGTTTAACAGATATTGACACCTTTATAAATTTAATCACACACACACACACACACACACACACACACACACACACACACACACACACACACACACACACACACTTTTTTTACTTAATCATTAAAACTTAGGCACAGTTTGGCCATTACAAGCTGCAGAATTTGTGCCAGCCAGCTCCTATCGCTGGGAAGTTTGGAACTCTTATCTACCATTTTCTGAACTCTCGGATGTCTTTTGACCGCCTCAACGATCAGGTTAACTATGATGTGGCCTGTGATCATAAAATAGCACCTAGATGTCCAGCAAAAGGGAAAAACTTCCCCTCAGAATACGCTCACTGATTAAGTCTAAGTTAAAGGGAATCTGTCAGCAGGATTTTGCTACCTCATTTGAGAGCAGCACGATGTAGTCAAAGAGATTCTGACTCCAACAATATATCATTTAGGTTATTGGCTGCAGTCGTTCTGTCACAATCTGAATTTTTAGATTTAGCAATGCAGCAGAGCTGAGAGAGCTTCTGCTGCCCACACCAGGATCTCAATAGAGACTGTACAATGAGAGTGAAGTGGCAATCACAGCAGGGGGAGTGTCAAACTGCAATGTAGGAAACAATATTGTCCAAGCAATGATAAGTCCTGCTTCTTAAACATCGGAAAAAAACATCGGCCTGTGACAAAACAAGCATGCTAGAGCTCTCTGTGTTAACCCTTGCAGCATGCAGGCTTCAGCTTACATGGCAAAAACCTGCTGACAGATTCCCTTTGATCTCATCCTGCAGCCAGCGATAGACTATAGAAAGCAAAAAAGGTCAGACACACTGTTGCAAAAGAAGGGAATTTTGTTACTTACCGTAAATTCCTTTTCTTCTAGCTCCTATTGGGAGACCCAGACGATTGGGTGTATAGCTACTGCCTCCGGAGGCCACACAAAGCATTACACTAAAAAGTGTAAGGCCCCTCCCCTTCTGGCTATACACCCCCAGTGGGATCACTGGCTCACCAGTTTTAGTGCAAAAGCAAGAAGGAGGAAAGCCAATAACTGGTTTAAACAAATTCACTCCGAAGTAACGTCGGAGAACTGAAAACCGTTCAACATGAACAACATGTGTACCCGAAAAACAACCAAAAATCCCGAAGGACAACAGGGCGGGTGCTGGGTCTCCCAATAGGAGCTAGAAGAAAAGGAATTTACGGTAAGTAACAAAATTCCCTTCTTCTTCGGCGCTCCATTGGGAGACCCAGACGATTGGGACGTCCAAAAGCTGTCCCTGGGTGGGTAAAGAATACCTCATGTTAGAGCTGCGAAGACAGCCCTCCCCTACGGGGAGGCAACTGCCGCCTGCAGGACTCTTCTACCTAGGCTGGCGTCCGCCGAAGCATAGGTATGCACCTGATAATGTTTGGTGAAAGTGTGCAGACTCGACCAGGTAGCTGCCTGGCACACCTGTTGAGCCGTAGCCTGGTGTCGCAATGCCCAGGACGCTCCCACGGCTCTGGTAGAATGGGCCTTCAGCCCTGATGGAACCGGAAGCCCAGCAGAACGGTAGGCTTCAAGAATTGGTTCTCTGATCCATCGAGCCAGGGTGGCTTTGGAAGCCTGCGACCCTTTGCGCTTACCAGCGACAAGGACAAAGAGTGCATCCGAGCGGCGCATGGGTGCCGTGCGGGAAATGTAGATTCTGAGTGCTCTCACCAGATCTAACAAATGCAAATCCTTTTCATACCGATGAACTGGGTACGGATAAAAGGAAGGCAAGGAGATATCCTGATTAAGATGAAAAGAGGATACCACCCTAGGGAGAAACTCCTGAATGGGGCGCAGCACTACCTTGTCCTGGTGGAACACCAGGAAGGGAGCTTTGGATGACAGCGCTGCTAGCTCAGACACTCTCCGAAGAGACGTGATCGCTACCAGAAAGGCCACTTTCTGTGATAGTCGTGAAAGGGAAACCTCCTTCAGAGGTTCGAAGGGCGGCTTCTGGAGAGCAACTAGTACTCTGTTTAGAGCCCATGGATCTAATGGCCGCCTGTACGGAGGAACGATATGACAAACGCCCTGCAGGAACGTACGCACTTTAGACAATCGTGCTAGACGCTTCTGAACAAACACGGATAGTGCTGAGACTTGTCCCTTAAGGGAGCCGAGCGACAAGCCCTTTTCCAACCCGGCTTGCAGGAAGGAAAGAAGATTAGGTAACTGGAATGGCCAGGGGGATACTCCTTGTGCAGAGCACCAGGATAAGAAAATCTTCCACGTTCTATGGTAGATCTTAGCAGACGTGGACTTCCTAGCCTGTCTCATGGTGGCCACAACCCCTTGGGATAATCCGGAAGACGCTAGGATCCAGGATTCAATGGCCACACAGTCAGGTTCAGGGCCGCAGAATTCCGATGGAAAAACGGCCCTTGGGACAGTAAGTCTGGTCGGTCTGGTAGTGCCCACGGTTTGCCGACCGTGAGATGCCACAGATCCGGATACCACGCCCTCCTCGGCCAGTCTGGGGCGACGAGTATGACGCGGCTGCAATCGGACCTGAGCTTGCGTAGCACTCTGGGTAAGAGTGCCAGAGGTGGAAACACATAAGGGAGCCGGAACTGCGACCAATCTTGTACTAGGGCGTCTGCCGCTAGAGCTCTTTGATCGCGAGACCGCGCCATGAAGGCCGGAACTTTGTTGTTGTGCCGAGACGCCATTAGATCGACGTCCGGCACCCCCCAGCGGCGACAGATTTCCTGAAACACGTCCGGGTGAAGGGACCATTCCCCTGCGTCCATGCCCTGGCGACTGAGGAAGTCTGCTTCCCAGTTTTCTACGCCCGGGATGTGAACTGCGGATATGGTGGATGCTCTGTCCTCCACCCACATCAGAATCCGCCGGACTTCCTGGAAGGCTTGCCGACTGCGTGTCCCTCCTTGGTGGTTGATGTATGCCACCGCTGTGGAGTTGTCCGACTGGACTCGGATCTACCTTCCTTCCAGCCACTGCTGAAAGGCTAGGAGGGCAAGATATACTGCCCTGATTTCCAGAACATTGAGCTGAAGGGTGGACTCCTGCTGAGTCCACGTCCCCTGAGCCCTGTGGTGGAGAAAAAACTGCTCCCCACCCTGACAGACTCGCATCTGTCGTGACCACTGCCCAGGATGGGGGTAGGAAGGATCTTCCCTGAGACAAAGAGGTGGGAAGAAGCCACCATTGCAGAGAGTCCTTGGCCGCCTGGGAAAGGGAGACTTTCCTGTCTAGGGACGTTGACTTCCCGTCCCATTGGCGGAGAATGTCCCATTGAAGTGGGCGCAGATGAAACTGCGCAAAGGGAACTGCCTCCATGGCTGCCACCATCTTCCCTAGGAAGTGCATGAGGCGCCTTAAGGGGTGCGACTGGCCTTGAAGGAGAGACTGCACCCCTGTCTGTAGTGAACGCTGCTTGTTCAGCGGAAGCTTCACTATCGCTGATAGAGTATGAAACTCCATGCCAAGATACGTTAGTGATTGCGTCGGTGACAGATTTGACTTTGCAAAATTGATGATCTACCCGAAAGTCTGGAGAGTCTCCAGCGTAACATTCAGGCTGAGTTGGCATGCCTCGAGAGAGGGTGCCTTGAAAAGTAGATCCTCCAAGTAAGGGATCACCGAGTGTCCCTGAGAGTGCAAGACTGCTACCACTGCCGCCATGACCTTGGTGAAAACCCGTGGGGCTGTCGCCAGACCGAAGGGCAGGGCTACGAACTGAAGATGCTCGTCTTCAATAACGAAACGCAGCAAACGCTGGTGCTCTGGAGCAATCGGCACGTGGAGATACGCATCCTGATGTCTATTGATTCTAGGAAATTTCCTTGAGACATTGAGGCAATGACGGAGCGGAGGGTTTCATCCGGAACCGCCTGGCCTCCACGTGCTTGTTGAGCAGGTTTAGGTCCAGAACGGAAAGGAAAAAGCCATCCTTTTTTGGCACCACCACTAGATTGGAGTAAAACCGTGTCTTGTTCCTGAAGAGGAACAGGGATTACCCTCCTCCTGCCTGCAGAAGAGCATCGGCTCGGTGGGGAGGTTTTGAAGAATCGAGTCGGAGGACGAGAACAGAACTCTGTCCTTTGCACGTGAGCATAATGTCCCTCACCCACCGGTCTGTGACCTGTGGCAGCTAAATGTCGCCAAAGGCGGGAGAGTCTGCCATCAACCGCGGATGCGGAGAGAGAGAGAGCTGAGAGTCATGAGGAGACCGCCTTGGTAGCGGTTCCTCCAGCTGGCTTCCTTGGGCGTGATTGAGCCCGGCCGGAATCTGAGCCCCTCTGAGGCTTTTTTGCCCTTTTGGACGAGGACAATTGGGACCTGCCCGAGCTTGGGAAGGACCGAAACCTCGACTATCCTTCCAGGACAGCATTAATAGGGTAAGTCGCAATGCAGACATTGCGAGGTTACGGACGCCCCTGCGACACAGATGTACATGTGCTCAAGACCAGCTGCGCAAGAACAGCTGAAAAGCTTAGGGTGCCCATACGGCTGTGAATGCCGGAGCAACCGACACGCCGATAGCCTCATAGACAGAATTCAACCAGAGTCCATCTGTCTGTCAATGGCATCTTTAAGTGAAGTCCCATCTCCACTGCAACTATGGCTCTAGCCGGAAGCCTGGAGATTGGAGAATCCACCTTTGGACCCTGGGTCCAGCGCTTGACCACGTCAGAGGGAAAGGGATAACGTGTATCCTTAATACGTTTGGAGAAAACGCTTATCTGGTAAGCGTGGTGTTCCTGGACTGCTTCTCTGAAGTCAGCGTGGCCAGAAAAAAAAAACTCAATATACGTTTGAGCTACTGAAATGGGACTTCTCCTGCTGTGAGGCTGACTCCTCGCTGGGGGAGCTGAGGGAGAAAGATCCAACATTCCATTGATGGACGCTATAGGATCATTCCCTATGGCGTCACCATCCGGTGTATCCGGATTGAGAGCGGTGTCAGGATCAAAGTCCTGATGAGCTACGTCTGCCTCCTCATACAGAGAGTCCTCCTGGGACCTCCCCGGAGCACCGATTTTATTCCAAATGAGGGTGGCCAGGGAGCAATGAACTAGATTGCGCATGGCCTGTCTGGACTGCAAGTCTCTATCTCATGACAATATATCAGCCGAACTGCAACTCCGTCCCTGTCCTTGGACAGGGTTGACAGGTGGTTCCTTTGGCCACGTCTAGTAGAGACCCCGGCTGACCAAGTGCTACAGGGGAGCATTGCACACAATGGGGGTCAGTGCCGTGGAACAGTATCACATGCAGTAAAAACAGCATCGAAAGCCTGTGTTGCTTATATGCTGCTGCCGACTAGCCATCTAGGAGTATAGAGCCAAGAATGGCGACCGTACAGTGCAATGTATAGCATACAAGCACAAAGTACAAATGAACACTGCCGCACATGCAATACAAGCAGCATAGAAAGCCTGTGCCATGGCACCCCTGCTTTTCTGCTGCTGTAGACTAGCCATCTAGGGGAATATAGCCCAGAATAGCGATCATACAGTGCAATGTATAGCATACAAGCATAAGTACAAATTAACACTGCAGCACCTGCAATACAAGCAGCATTGAAAAAACCTGCTCTGAGGCTTTTTTGTGCCTCAGATACAAGCAGCATAGAAAGCCTGTGCCTTAGCACCCCTGCTTTCCTGCTGCTGATGTGTCGCCATCTAAGAGGGCATATAGCCAAAAATAGCGACCTATGCAGTGTAAGCATAAAATACAAATGGACAACTGCGGTATTTAGTGCGGTCAGCACTTCAGGTGCCGCTTACCGCCCGCCTATAAGCGGGTGTGTGGTCGCCCCAGTCCTGTGCCTGGTTGCCCAGATTCCGTTCTCTCAGCTCGGCCTGCAGGAATGGCTGCCGGCGTCCTTCTCCAGCTCGTGTGAGTAGGGGCGGGCCGTGGGCGTGCCCCAAGTCAGAGCGGGAAACCGGCGTCCCACAGTGTCCAGTGAGAGGGCTGGAGCATGTAAATAAGGCTCCAGCCCTCGGCGCTGCCGATTGTACAGCGTCTCTCCCCTACCCTGATTGACAGGGTGGGGGCGGGAACGAAGCGGAGCTAGGCCGCAAAAGCCGGGGACTGGATTTATAAGCGCCGCCGCCGTAAAAGCGCGGTCGGCGCTAAGTCCCCGGCGCACTACAAGTCCCAGCCGCGCCGCCGCTCCCGGAGCGTCCGGCGCGGTAGTTCCCAATACATAAAGTCACTCAGCTAGGCTGCAGTGACTGTAACCCTTTACTGTCCCCGGCGCACTAGCACTCCCAGCAAGTCTGGAGTGTGCTGTGCCTGTGTGTACGGGGACACAGAGTACCTGAATGGTGCAGGGCCATGTCCCTGAACGGTACCCAGCTCCGTATCCAGCAGGTTCAATGGGTCTGTGGATGGAGCCCGGCCTCAGGGCTTTGGGGCCGGTAAGATCCCACTTCCTCAGAGCCCCTCAGGGGGATGGGGAAGGAAAACAGCATGTGGGCTCCAGCCTCCGTACCAGCAATAGGTACCTCAACCTTACAAACCACAAGTGGGGTGAGAAGGGAGCATGCTGGGGGCCCCATACCGGCCCTCTTTTCTTCCATCCGATATAGTCAGCAGCTACTGCTGACTAAACAGTGGAGCTATTGCATGGATGTGTGCCTCCTTCGCACAAAGCTTGAAAACTGGTGAGCCAGTGATCCCACTCGGGGTGTATAGCCAGAAGGGGAGGGGCCTTACACTTTTTAGTGTAATGCTTTGTGTGGCCTCCGGAGGCAGTAGCTATACACCCAATCGTCTGGGTCTCCCAATGGAGCGCCGAAGAAAAAAAAAAACATATATTTTCGCTAAAAGTACATGAATTAAACAAAAAAAAAAAAATTTGCAAAATGCTCTAAAGGTGTTTAACAGAGCTGCTGGATCGGGTGACAAATCAATTTACTCATCTTCCTTTGTTTGATGCGAAGGGAAGAACACACAGCACAAGGCCACCTGAGAGAAGCTTCTTTCCTGCAGACACCGGCACAGCACCAAGCACATGTGTGGCTGTGTCTGCCCGTCCTATGCAAAGATTGCTCAACAATTTAGAGTCAGACTGTATGAATAAAGGCACAGAATGTATACTTTTGAAAAAGCGGCACAAAAAGGAGTGTGGCAAATTGGAAAATCTCATTTTCTTAATCTACATGTGAATGGAGTTTTGAAAACCATATTCACTTTAAGGCCACACAGGGATTAGTGCGAGTCCTTGCATGACACTAGGCTCACGCTGGCAGCACAGCGGGAGCGGAGTGTCAGGAAGGGGGAAGGACCTGCGCTGCGGAGGGGGGAAAGGAAGGACCTGTGCTGCGGAGGGGGGAAAGGAAGGACCTGCGCTGCGGAGGGGGGAAAGGAAGGACCTGCGCTGCGGAGGTGGGGGGGGGGACCGGCACTGCGGGGGGAAGGACCGGCGCTGCGGAGGGGGAAGGATTTATCTCCCCATCTCCTCCATTGCCGGCTGATGCGAGAATCGCACTACACTCGCGTTACAACAGTGTAATGCGAGTGCAATGTGATGTTCCTCTTGTCCCCACACTCATATGGGTGCGAGTGGAACAAAATGGCATTCCACCTGCAGCATGCTGCAATTGTTTTCTCGGTCTGATTAGGGTTGAGAAGAAAAAAAAAAAAATCACTCATGGGAGCTGCCCCATATAGAAATATTGATCCGAGTGGAATTTGATTTTTTTTATCGCATTCCACTCCGTATTACTCGCCGTATGTGCGGACCCTGATGGTGCTGCCCAACATTGCAGACTTGTGGTGCAAAATCTGCACTGAATGCTGAACGTGTGAACAAGGTCTAAGCATTTCTGTCCTTTCCTACATGTAAATGAGGTTGTTTCTGAAGAATGCGCAGCATCTACAGCGCTATAGACATACCTTTCATTTAACACATCGTTTATAGCGGTCAGGATGTTGTCAAGTTGTTTAACCAGCACCTGCAATACAATACAGGAGAATCAGCCATCAATTACTATTATTATAGCACCATTTATTCCATGGCGCTTTACATGTGAAAAGGGGTACACATAATAAGAACAAGCACAATACAGGGCACAGACCGGTAGAGGAGGAGAGGACCCTGCCCGCGAGGGCTCACAGTCTACAGGGGATGGGTGAGGGGACAGTAGGTGACTATATACTAGACACCGCGTCTCCTAACTGATTTGTTATACTCTTTGGACAACAAAAGTTATATACCTTCTATGCTGAGGTATAAATGATCATAAACCTATGCCCGTTTAACCCACATAATATAAGGGTTTTCGGGGCTTCTTGTTGTCAGTTCTAGTAGCCGGATGTAAACAGTGAACAGGCAGACAATATGCATCCCTTCATTTGTGCGCAGCCTGTTGCCAAGAACTGAAATTCAGCCCCTACCCAACTGAATTGGTGCAAGCTGCAGTTTGGGAAGAATAAGGCTATGTGCGCACGTTGCGTACAGTTCACTGCAGAAATTTATGCAGCGATCTGAAGCGCACACGTGCACTTCAAATCGCTGCAGAAAATGTCCGTAGAGAAAAAAAAGCCGATTCCATGCCCTCTGCCTGCAGCTCCTCCCATAGACAGAGCAGGGGCTGCCGGCAAAGCGCACGGAAGAAGTGACATGTCACTTCTTGAACGCAGCGCTTCGGGCAGCAGCCGAAGCGCTGCACTCCAAGACGCCACGTGCGCACGGCCCCTGCACAATCTCCATAGATTATGCAGGGGACGCAGGACGCATGCAGTTACGCTGCGCTACAAATATTAAATAAGCTATTTACGCAACGTGCGCACATAGCTTAAATGTGCCTGTGCTCTTCCAGCTCCTTTCACAGTTACCATTCGCCAACCAATGGAGATAATTTAAGAAAAGATAATAAACGATAACTAAAGAACATACCCCCAGAGATGTCACACCAAATGAGACAAAGCCCTGCTCTCTGCACTGGTTATCAGCATTTAGGCTATGTGCGCACTTACCGGATTTTGCCGCGGATTTTTTGCGGTTTTGCTGCATGTTTCGCTGCAGAAAATGTTCATAACATCTCTGCAGTGAATCACCAGCAAAACCTATGGGCAAAAAAAATCCTGTGCGCACTATGCGGAATTTGACAGCTGCATGTCTTGCTGCAGGATTCCCGCAGCAAAAACAATTGCATGTCACTTCTTTTCCGCACGTCGCTGCGGGATTTCACTCCATTGACTGCAATGTAATCGTGAAATCCCGCAGGGAATAACGCAGGCCGCAAATTCTGTGCGGTTCACTGCGTTTTCCTGCGTTATTCCCTGCGGTATTTCACGGTTTACCTCCGGTAATGTACATCGCCTGTCTGCGGTTTTGCAGGGAAGTGATGTCATTATGACAGGAAGAGGAAGCGGAGCAGAGAGTAAACACACAGATCACACACACACAGACACATCATAGACATCACAGACACACACACACACACACACACACACAGATCACACACACACACACACACACAGACATCACAGACATAGAACACAGACACATAGAACACACATAGAAAGAAAACGGAAGGGGGCGTGACCGGATGCTGAACTGAACAGACGTCTGAGACTTGTGCTCCCTGACCACCAACCTTTAAAGCGGCTCAAAGCAAGGCAATCTGACTGGAGGAGGCTGTAAATCACAGATAAGTGCAGCTGAAGTGCAGGGGAACAGATCGTTATAGACATGGTGCGGGGGAGGAAGAAGGGGCAGAAGCCAGGCAAAGTTTCTGTCTTTGAAGTTGCTGGTAATACAATCCAAGATGGCCCCCGTTGTTTGCCTCATGGAGGAGATAGCAGCACTGATAATAGTGATAGTGCCCATCAGCGTCCAGGACTGAGGAGCGGGTCACAGCGTGATTCTCACACTCTTAGGGCTGGTTCACACTAAGCGACAGCGACAACTAGGTCGCTGTTACGTCACCATTTTCTGTGACGTAACAGCGACCTTGTAAGTCGCTGTTATGATCGCTGCTTAGCTGTCACACACAGCAGACGAAGCAGCGATCATAACCGCGAGAGCAGGGAGCCGCGCACACTGCTTAGCGCTGGCTCCTTGCTCTCCTAGCTACAGTACACATCGGGTTAATTAACCCGATGTGTACTGCAGCTACATGTCACAATGCAGAGAGCAGGGAGCCGCGCACACTGCTTAGCACTGGCTCCCTGCTCTCCTAGCTACAGTACGCATCGGGTTAATTAACCCAATGTGTACTGCAGCTACATGTGCAGAGAGCAGGAGCCGGCAGCACAGGCAGCGTGAGAGCTGCGGAGGCTGGTAACTAAGGTAAATATCGGGTAACCACCTTGGTTACCCGATGTTTACCCTGGTTACAGCTTACCACAGCTGCCAGATGCCGGCTCCTGCTCCCTGCTCGCTTCATTTCGTCGCTCTCTCGCTGTCACACACAGCGATCTGTGCGTCACAGTGGGAGAGCACCTTTGAAGAAAACGAACCAGGGCTGTGTGTAACGAGCAGCGATCTCGCAGCAGGGGCCAGATCGCTGCTCAGTGTCACACACAGTGAGATCGCTAATGAGGTCACTGTTGCGTCACCGTGCCGTAGCAGCGATTTCGGTAGCGATCTCGCTATGTATGAAGCACCCCTTAATGGAGCCCCTTTATCATTAAACACACAGTGTTATCAGTCAGCCCTGCAGTCTCTGACCTTCTCTCCTGCCAGAGGTGTTAGCAGCCTCAGAGGTGTTAGCAGCCTTGGGCCTGCAGATTCACAGGCACCAAGCACAGCCCTGGTTAACCCTTCATGCTCCCCTAACAAAAGCTACAACTCAGCCCCTGTCACTGAGGATATACTGAGGTCTGTGATGTCAGAGCTGAAGCAAGCCATCCACGCAGATATAACCTCAGTAGTTACCATGCTTAATAAAGAAATCACGCAGATTGGTGACAGAACCTCACATATAGAGGGGAAACTGGAGGAGTACACCAAAGCGCACAACCAGCTAGTAGATGCGCATAATGAGGCGGACGATGAGATTACAGCCCTAAAACTAAAAATCGCAGATCTCGAAGACCGATCCGGACGAAATAACTTACGTTTCAGAGGGATTCCTGAGAACGTGCCCGCGGACGCACTGACAGAGTTCTTAACGGACTTTTTTACAGCACTAGTGCCGTCAGCAGAGCAGAGGGATCTACTGATTGATAGGGCGCACCGGATCCCCAAACCCAAATCCGTTCCCAGCTCCGCACCACGGGACGTGATCGCCAGACTGCACTTCTATCATTTTAAAGAGGCAGTAACCAAGGCGGCGGCAGCAAACAAGCAAAAACGTCCAGAAAGATTCCAGAACATCCTGGTGTTCACCGGCCTGTCTGCGGACACTCTGAATAGAAGGCGGGAATTCTCATCCGCAACCAAGATCCTGCGCGACAACATCACCTACAAATGGGGATACCCGGTAAAGCTCATCGTGATGAAAAATGGAGTCACACACGTCCTCGTGTCCCCCAGAGAGGCTATGACCCTGCTCCAAGACTGGTCCCTAACATCTGTGGACGAAGTTACCAGCTCCCCGCTAAAGAAGAGACCCCCGAGGCTGAACAAGGAATGGTCCTGAACAGGGACACCTTCATCCCATTCTCTATTTTGATGCCACTCTTTGTTTTGATTGGCAGGTTGAAGGGGCACGAGAATAACGTTTAGTTTTCTCTCGTTTTATTCTCACCCCCCATTGATACTGGATAGGGACGAATATCCAGTTGGTTCACGTAGAACCGGACTCTGAATTGTAACCTGTTGTAAGTACTGTTTGCACCCTAACCCTTTGCTTCCCTTACCATTGCCTTGTACTTGGTGACATATTGATTTCTGTTTTTTCTTCCTTTATTACTATATCTGATGGTATTTAAAATTTCAACTATTAATGTGAAAGGTTTGAACAGCCCCTTTAAAGGGAACCTGTCATCACAAATTTAGCTATAAAGCTAAAAGTTCCCCCCTCTGCAGCTCCTGGGCTGCATTCTAGGAAGCTTCCTATAGTTTTTGTGGCACCTTTTATCCCAAAATAAACACTTTGTAAACTGGTACCTTTTCGTATGTAAATTTCTTAAATTTTCCATGTGGGCGGGCTGCCTGGGGTCCGTTGCTGTTCCTCCAGCATATTTATGCCGCCCCCGAACGCTGATTTTGAAAGCTCATGACACCGCCCCTGGGTGCCCGTGGTCCCGCGCATGCGCTGTTACACTGTAGCGGTGCCGTGCACTGTGTGCACGTGTGACCGCTGTGACGCTTTGCGCGGGCACGAGGTTATGGGCGGTGCTGTTAGTGTCATCAGTAAGTGCCGCCCATAACCTCGTGACCGCACTTTGCCCTATTCCTCCAGCGTTATGCGCAAGCGCTCGCTGGCCAGATGCCCGGACGTCCCGTCCGGAAGGGAAGGAGGGGACGTCCGGGCATCAGGCCAGCGAGCGCATGCGCGGGACCACGGGCACCCAGGGGCGGTGTCATGAGCTTTCAAAATCAGCGTTCGGGGGCGGCATAAATATGCTGGAGGAACAGCAACGGACCCCAGGCAGCCCGCCCACATGGAAAATTTAAGAAATTTACATACGAAAAGGTACCAGTTTACAAAGTGTTTATTTTGGGATAAAAGGTGCCACAAAAACTATAGGAAGCTTCCTAGAATGCAGCCCAGGAGCTGCAGAGGGGGGAACTTTTAGCTTTATAGCTAAATTTGTGATGACAGGTTCCCTTTAAGAGATCATTATTGTGGAAAGAGGCCCAGACGCTTAAAGCGGACATATGTGTCCAAGAGACTCATCTAAACAGCGAGGACGCACATAGACTAAAACACCAGCATTACCCCCACATCTATGCCTCACACGCAGTGAAAAAGAAAAGAGGCGTAACGATTGCGATAAAGGACACTATAGCGTTCCAGCTCATTGATAAAATCCTAGATGACGAGGGCAGATGTGATACTTATATGCAATATCAATAATAAGACATACACAATCACATCTATATACGCACCTAATTCAGGACAAATCACCTTTATTAGAGAACTCATGACCAAATTATCCAAAATAAAACAAGGATTGCTACTAATCTGCGGAGACTTCAATATCGTCCCGATCCCCAATATAGACAAATCCTGGTGCTCCAAGAAAACATCCCAGTCCCATGCGCTGTCCCAATGCCTCCTGTCAGAAGAATTGTACGACACGTGGAGGGTCCTTCACGCCTCCGAACGGGACTACACATTTTACTCCCATCCACATAAAATATACTCCAGAATTGACCTAATAGTGGTGGATAAGTGGCTCCTGCAAAATATACAATCGGCCCAAATAGGGAACATAACCTGGTCTGACCATGCCCCTATGTCATGCCAAATAAGAGACATATAATAACCCAACATATTCCCCATGGAGAATTAATAACCACTTAATATCCTCAGATAGTATCAAATCCCAAATCAAAGACCTGTTACAGGAATATTTTGATATTAATAGCACCCCAGACATGTCCCCGACCACAGTGTGGTGCGCCCACAAGGCGTACATAAGAGGACGGCTAATACAGATAGCAGCACAACACAAAAAGCTAAGAATGCGACAGATAGAGGAACTTCACAAAAGTATAGCATCATTAGAGGATGCCCATAAAAACAGCCCCTCACCCGCTATATACAAAGACCTACAAAAGGCAAGATACGACCTATACCAACTACTCCAATATAAACACGAGCACAACATGAGGAGGAGCAAAGCCAAATATTACTGGCAGGGAAACAAGGCCAGCAAAATACTAGCCAATAAAATCAAAGCCAGTCTAACAAAGCAAAGGATAGCTCATATACAAGACGCCCAAAAGAACAAAATATACAACCCTAAAGACATCGCCAACACCTTCGCCAAATACTACTCCTCACTCTACAACCTCAAAGGCGACAATCTCACCCCACAACCCAGCGCTGAACTAATTACTTCCTAAATAGTATATCACTACCCAAAATCCAAGAGGACAAACTGACGGCAATAAACCAACCCTTAAGCCAAATAGAAATCCAACAAGCCATCCAAACATCTAAGAATAACAAATCCCCAGGACCGGACGGGATAACGAACGAATACTTCAAGACATTTCATCAAATATTGTCCCCACACCTATTACTAGTCTTCCAGAATATATATGAAACAGGCCAAATACGAGATGAGATGCTCCAGGCGACCATAGTCCCCCTCCCCAAACCAGGTAAAACCCCCGACCAAACCAATAGCTTCAGGCCGATATCCCTACTGAATACCGACCTCAAGCTATACTCCAAAATCCTGGCAGGTCGAATCTCCGGTGTAATGCCCTCCCTGGTGCACAGAGACCAGGTTGGGTTTATCAAATCCAGACAGACACTGGATGGCACCAGACGGAGGATTGACCTCATCAGTGTGGCGGGGAGAGGCCGGACGCATTCTCTGCTCCTATCACTGGACGCGGAGAAGGCCTTCGATCGGGTGCATTGGGGCTATCTATTTGAGGTTTTATCCAGATTCGGATTTACTGGCAGCATTTTTAATGCAATTACTTTATTATACTCTCATCCATCAGCGTCAGTTTTTGTCTCTGGAATGATGTCGGACAAGTTCCCTGTCACAAATGGGACGAGACAAGGGTGTCCGCTATCGCCCCTCATATTCGCCTTGGCGATTGAACCTTTAGCGGAAAAAATCCGATCTCGCCCAGTAATATCAGGAATCCAGGTGGACAGGACAGAGCACAAAATAGGTCTGTTTGCGGACGACATCATTCTAGCGATAACAAACCCCACAGAGTCATTACCGGCAGCAATGCAAATCATTGATCTGTTCTCTAGAATCTCATATTATAAACTAAACACGTCTAAATGTCAGGTATTAAACCTAACCCCATCCACAACGTACCCCAAAAAATTCCAGAACAAGTACCCCTTCAATTGGAATAACGATAGTATTGAGTATCTAGGTATCCGGCTAACACTCTCGGCAGATAAAATGCTCTCTCTGAATTATGAGTCCCTGAGGAGGAAAATCCAAGCTGACATATTAAGAATGAAGAAACACGAGCTATCGTGGATGGGCAGGATAGCATAAGTGAAGATGTTCATCCTCCCGCAGATATTGTATCTGTTCCGTAATCTCTCCATCATATTCCCAATGAAAATACTAAAATAGATACAAGCCATCCTCTCCAAACATATATGGCAGGGAAACCAGCCCCGAGTCCAGGCGGACACACTCTACACCCCTATGAGTAAGGGGGGCCTGGGATAGCCCTCAGTGGTCCGCTACTACAGAGCCGCATTATTCGAGCAGCTACGCTTCATGTGGAACGATGAGGATGACCGGCACTGGATAGCCATTGAGAAATATCTGATTGGAGCCTCCAGTGTCTCCGCCTTCTTCCATGCACACCACACTTTAATCCCTGGTAGGAATTGTAACATATCCCCAACCATAGACGCGACCCTGGAGCTATGGAAGATGCTAACTAATAAATTAGGCCTTATACAAATCGCACTCCTTAAGGCCCCCATAGAGACACTGGAGCATTGTGTCCCTGACCTAAAGCTTAAAAACTGGAAACTATGCCAAATGACATGTATTGGGAATCTGTATGATGGGGAGGAATTACTCACCTTCTCATCATTGCGAGAGAGATACAATATACCACAAAGGGACTTCTACAAATATCTGCAGATCCGACACTTCCTCTATGGAAGGAAGGAGCAGATGACGGCACCGCCATGTAAGCTGTACTCTATGCTACTGACCCCCACCGCACAGAGGAAAGCATTGTCTATAAGCTATGATTGTATGCTAGAGAATACCCTGCCCTCGCTAACCACATACCTACAAAAATGGGAAAGAGACTTACACTGTACCTTCACACCGGATCAATGGCGAGCATCCTTCTTAATTATTGGAAGCCAATCTAAATGCACTAACCACATAGAAAACTATTATATAGGTGGTATCTCACCACCCATAGACTATCTAAGATGTTCCGCAATTCCCCGGACACGTGATGGAGATGTGGAGACCCCGGCGCAGACATGTTACACATATGGCTGAAATGTAGTAATGTCAGACTCCTGTGGGAAGCAATAAATCATTTAATATTTCAGATTTGTGGTGTAGGAATAACGCTATCCGCACAGCAGGCGCTGCTCGCCATCGATCTGGACTCACTCCCCTACGAGATCCGCACAGTGATTGTACATATCATTGTGGCCACAAGACTCAAAATCGCAAGGTACTGGAAAACCCCCCAATACCCTGCACTAACCGAAGTCATCTCCCTGATCAATGAGAACTGCCTATCAGAGAAGATACTCGCTTCATCTAACAATAACACAGCGCTATTCTATAAGAAATGGAACTACTGGTTATCCTTCCGATTAAATACTGTTATAAAATAAATCTACAGATGTATATATGGAGAATGTGACCCGGAAATTGATGTGATATCACCATTCCCCATCCCCTTCTCCCCCTCCCCCCTCTCCCTTGTTTAATACCCATATTATTGTGATTTTTGTTGATAACGTGATGACAATATGATGTATGATGTAACATCTGACATTAATTACTAATAAAAAGTTATGGTTTAAAAAAAAAAAAAAAAAAAAAAGAAAGAAAACGGAAATATAGAAAACAAAGAACGTGTGCTCTGCTGCATATTTACCTTCCAGCCGAGGTAAGCACACAGCGGCGGCCCGGTATTCTCAGGCTGGGGAGGGAGAGGGGCAGGGTTAATGTCCCCGCCTCACGCCCCCTCCCGCAGCCGAGAATATCAGCCGCAGCTGCCCCGGGACTGTCGCATGCATTATGCGGCAGTACCGGCGTGTCCCCGGCTCTTCCTGCCGCCGTGTAGCAGTGGCAGCAGGGTAATACAAGGGGTTAATGGTGGCGGATCGCCGCCATTAACTCCAGGCTAGATCATGTCAGCGTCTATGAGACAGCTGACATGATCAACCCGTAAGTAAAGTGAAAAAAAACACACACACCGAAAAATCCTTTATTTTAAATAAAACAAAAGCCTTGTTCACCCTTTTATTAACCCCTCCCAAAACAAAGCTCCGGAGTAATCCACAGCTCTGGCATAATCCACAGGTCCTGCGCTGCTTACATCCAGCTGCGACTGTCACACAGTGCTGAATGAATGCAGCAGACAGCAGAGGTAATTACCGGTCATTTCCCACGGCCGGTAATGTGAACTCACTGCCGACCGTGGGAAATGCAGCGATCTGTCCTCTATCTATCTATCCCTCTATCTATTCTTCTGTCTCTTTATCTACTATCTCAGAATGAAATGACTTTTTTTTTTCTTCAATGTGCTTTATTGCATTGAATGCAATAAAGCACATCCCAACCCGCACGCGGCAAAACCGAGGCAATACCGCGAACAATACCGCGGTAAAACCGCGGCAAACCGCATGCGGTTTTCAGGTGCGGTTTCCTGCGGTTTTTTACCGTGGGTGCGGTAATCTTTGAATACCTGCGGAATTTTCTTGAGAAAATTCCATTTTCCAGTGCGCACTTAGCCTGTGTAGAGTGGAGCAGACCCGTGTGTCTTTACAAACACCTCACAGCGGCTAAGTGTGGGGGGAGGAGGAGTGCAGATAGTGTCCAGAGATTAAATCTGCAAGGTGACTAATGACACCCAGCTCTGCTGTATAAGGCTGCTTTAACACTACGTTTTAACATCCGTCAAACGTTTTTTTAACACAAACTGATCCAGTGCAAATGCGTTTTCATTTCAATGCATTTGCAATGGACTCGCATCAAGAATGCGTTCACCTGCGTTTGCGTGCGTTATAGTGAGGATCCAGTGACTTGCAGTTTTTTAACTTTTTTCAAAAATGCTACTTGTAGCGTTTTTGAGCTGCGTCCAAATTGTGAGGCAAATCCCGGGATATGAAGATGAATTATGACTCCAGTCATAATCGCTCTCATCACTCCCTGGCAGTGCCCCCTCCCTTCTTGTTCTCAATGTCCAGCATCTGTGAAGGTGTTACACCTCCATGGCCATGTCCTGTGATATGGAAATGAGGTGGCTTAGGGACAATGGACACAGGATGACTCCCTGCCGTCACCCTGTAGTGGGGGCTGCTAGCTAGTTAGCAAGGCTATGGAAATAGCCAGACAGAACGACTCCAGTAAAAAATGGTTCATATCTCGCAAGCCATATTTCCGATAAATATGGCAACCATAAAAATGGTGTCTCCGCATGTGGACGATGCTGGCACACCTTTTTTATGGGAGCGGGAGCTTGCGAAATGCCCCAGGCGTGATATCAGCCAATGGGGAACTGGCAGACAGGTCATGAGTCCCCTCGTTCTGTAGCTAAAGTCATAACTGTCACAATGAGAGCGTTGGCGTCCGCCTACGACGCTCCCAGGCAAAGTTATGGCCCATATTCCATGTTGGGATATTGTCCATAACTCCAGCCAGGGGTGGAGCAGTGCTTCCCTGTGAGGTCACTAAGGTAGGAGGGGACCTGGATTGCCCAGGTTGATAACCCTACTTCGGCCATTTTCCAGTGTTCTTCTGCTCGGGGGCCTGGTTGGGAAAGACCTGTGAGGGAGTTCCTGGAAACCTGGTCTACAGCGCCCCCCTGTGGCCAGACGCAACAAGGTAACTGCTGGAACTGTGTATGCCTGTTTGTAACCCATGCTTTGATTGTAACTGTACTCTGACATATGTATATTCTGTAGATTCCCTATTGTATATATTGTAGTTTCTAGTGTGGCTTTAGGCTGATTAAATTATATAATTAATCTTGGGCTGTTCTGTTATCTCGATCTTGAATCCCACGTCTGTGTGTTCGGCTAATAGTTACCGTAAATCGGTTGGTGGCAGCGAATTGTGCCAAGGATTATTGTGGGGAGGCCAGTGAGATTCGGGGAGATTTTATATATTCCGCCCGCGGAGGTCGGGGAATATATACCTTACTCTCACCGGGGACCCTTCAATAATCGGCATAAGTAGTATAGCGGCCTCCTTGCTTATTGTCGGGCAATTGCATAATTGGCCTGACTATAAGAGGGGCGCTAGAGAGCGCGTCACGTGCTCTGTCTGTCGGTCGGGAGGTATAAAGGAGGGGTGACCCCCACTTGTTACCCCCCGATTGTGACGTACTGGTAGCCAGCGCGGGGGATTTCTGAGTGACCCCCCCGGTGGTTTGTGACATATTGGTGGCATAGCGGTGGGATCGAGATAATAGTGTGTGTGAGTGTGAGACCCATACTCCCAGACACTAAAGACTGCCTGCAGCAGCTGTGGCTGCTGGGGTCTTCAGACTAGCTCAACACTAGAGTGTCAGAGTGCAGATACTGTAAGGTGTGTGGAGGCATCAGGTGTCAGTTCTGTGTCAGTGACCAAAAGTCTGCAAGAATGGCTGATGGCACCAGGAGCAGAGCTATGCAACTGGCCAATGCTAAAGCAGGAGCCGAAGAGAGGGAGGACGGTGCTGTGGGCAGTAATGAGGAGGTTGCCCACGAGTCCTCCAGGAGCTCGACGCCAGAAAACCGTTCTGCCGAGGACATTGCGCAACCTGGCACTGCTGGACAAGATGAGGAGGAGCTCACCCAAGGTTCCTCAACGAGCCAGATGCCAGCCCTCCGCTCTGAAAGGGACAGTGAATCGCCTAGCTCTGCAGCGTGCCGCAGATCACCACGTGCCATTCCACCGAGCCTGGGAGGCTCGGATAGCCTTCTTCAAATGGCTATGGCCCTTCTCCAGGCTGGAGACCAGAAGGGCTACAAGGAACTCCTGGCAGAGCGCAGGGCAGAGCGGCACGCAGAGCGTGAGGCTGCGGAGCGAGAGCGGCAGGCAGCGCATGAAGAGCGAGAGCGACAGGCAGACCGTGACTACCAGCTGCAGCTAGCTCAGCTCCGGCCCTCATCAGCCACATGTGACCTTCGAGACACCAAACTTCCAAAGGTCCGTGTTGAGGACTTCCCAGTGCTGGAGAAGGATGGAGACTTGGACTCTTTCTTGACTGCTTTTGAACGGACTTGCTTGCAGCACCATCTGGACAAGGACCAGTGGGCCAAATACCTGACCCCCCGTTTAAGGGGCAAGGCCCTGGATGTCCTTGGGGACTTGCCTGCTGAGGCAGATCAGGGCTACGACACCATCAAGCGGGCCCTGATCCAACAGTACAACCTCACTCCAGAGTCCTACCGCAAGAAGTTCCGGAGCCTACAGAAGGGACCAAAGGACTCCTGGGCTGACCACCGGCGGGCACTTGCCCGAGCTGCCGACCACTGGACCCAAGGCCTGCAGCTTTCCACCGGACCGGAGATCCTGGACTTGTTCATCACGGAGCAACTCTTGTGGAACTGCCCTGAGGATCTCCGCCAGTTCATCCGAGACCAGAAGCCAAAGGGGTCCACGGCTACAGCTGCCCTTGCCGATGACTACACCAACAACCGGGCCCCTGAGGCCAGGAGAGCGGCCACCAGCAGCACCTGGAGAGGGGGTAAGATGAATTCGGCGACTGCCCCACCTGCCCCTAGACTGCAGGGGGTGTCCCCCTCAACTCCCCTCTCCAGGCCCGTGGCAGAGCCAAGACGGTGCCACCAGTGCAACCTACCTGGACACTTCAAGGCCATGTGCCCTCAGCGTCCCAAGGCCCCGGCTCCGTCCCCGTCCCAAGGGCCGCCCAAGGTGTATTGTGTGGGTGGGGGTGGTGGTAGGTCCCTGGACAGCTTCCAACCTGTCACCGTCGGCCGGTCTGTGACCATAGGACTGCGAGACAGCGCCTCGGAGGTGACTCTGGTGCGGCCTGAGATGGTGTCCCCCCAAGACTTGATCCCTGGAAAAACCCTCGCTGTCTCCGGGATTGGAGGCACTGACCCGGCGCTGCCTGTTGCTGACATTTATGTGGACTGGGGCGCAGGGCGAGGGGTGAGGGAGGTGGGGGTAACTGATCGGATCCCTGCAAACGTGCTACTTGGGACAGATTTGGGGCAGATAACCTCCCAGTTTGGGCCCCCCCCAAGGGCTGAACCTTCAGCCCGTACTGACATGACTCCTAACAATGTTAATGTGTTATCTATGAATGATGTAAGGGAGGAGGGAGTGAACTCTGATATTTCTGCTTGCATAGACACCATAGACACACACTCAGCTGCAGCTGTGACAGGGGAGGGGGTCAGAGAAAGGTGTGACAATGCCTCTACAAGTAACCAGCCTGTGAGCTGGGATCTGTTGCCCTCTGCAGGGATAAGCAGAGAGCAGGGTGCTGCAGGGGGAGGACCAGTGTGTGGGGTGGGGGCTACCACAGCAAATGTGGGGTCCCCAGAGATTTCACAGCGGGGTTCTGTTGCTGCAGGAGGGGAACAGGCAGGTGAGATTGGGGCCGGTCCAGGAGCGGAAGTGCTCCCAGGTAAGATCTCGGTGCATGGTTCCCCCACAACCGGGGTGTCAGGAAGCCAGGTAGGTCTGCCTGAACCGGCGACTTGGTCAGGAACGGAGGAGGAGCAGGCACGACCCACGGTCGCAGCGGCTGTGGCCGCTGTCACCCGCAGTGGGAGTGCTGGAAGCCAAGGGGCCTCCCGGAGGTCCGATAGCTCTTCCCCTTCTGACCAAGTGGCAGCCGAGTCAGGTGGAGGCCAGGACACAGGTCCCGGGGTACTGACTGAAGATGTGACAGTCTCGTCGATTCTGGCCACATCTAGTCAGGGGTTTCAGGCAGCGTTAGAAGCTGACGACAGCCTGAAAGCTCTTAAGGAGCAGGCGGCACAGCCTCCCTCGGACTCGGACCCGGAGCGAGTGGTCTGGGACCAAGGACGGCTGTACCGGGCCACGGTCCAGCAGGGTTCACCGGAGGCGTGGCCCAGGGACCGACAGTTGGTGGTACCCTATCCGTTCCGGACGGAGTTGTTGCGGATCGCACATGAGATTCCGATGGCCGGACACCTAGGGATCGCTAAGACCAAGGCCAGGTTAAACCAGCATTTCTACTGGCCAAAAATGGGGGCCGATGTGGCTGCCTACTGCCGTTCGTGTGAAACCTGTCAGAGAGTGGGGAAGGCGGGGCCACGCCCCAAAGCCCCACTAGTATCTCTGCCAATCATCGATGAGCCTTTCAGGAGGGTGGCTGTGGATCTGGTCGGCCCGCTGGCCATCCCCAGCAGCTCCGGGAGACGCTTCATACTGACGGTAGTGGACTATGCCACCCGGTACCCAGAAGCAGTGGCCTTGTCGTCCATTCGGGCTGACAAGGTGGCCACCGCATTGCTGGAGATTTTCTCCCGAGTGGGTTTTCCCCAGGAAATGCTCACTGACCGGGGGACCCAATTCATGTCCCAGCTGATGGAGGCCCTCTGTAAGCAAGTCCAGGTGCGACATCTGGTGGCCAGCCCGTACCATCCACAGACTAATGGCCTGTGCGAGCGGTTCAATGGCACCTTAAAGCAGATGCTTAAGATGTTGGTCGACTCCCATGGGCGTGACTGGGAGCGGTATCTCCCACACCTGTTATTTGCTTACCGGGAGGTTCCACAGGCCTCAACGGGATTCTCACCGTTTGAGCTCCTGTACGGGCGACGTGTGCGGGGCCCCCTGGCTCTGGTGAAAGAGGCTTGGGAAGGGGATTTGGCCACCCCTGGAGTGTCGGTTATCGAGTATGTCATGCGCTTCCGGGACAAAATGCAGGCCTTGACGCAACTGGTACACGACAATATGGCTCAAGCCCAGGCCGATCAGAAGCGTTGGTACGACCAGAACGCTTGTGAGAGGACCTACCAAGTGGGTCAAAAGGTGTGGGTACTGGTCCCCGTACCACAGGACAAGCTTCAGGCAGCCTGGGAAGGCCCATACCTCGTGTACCAGCAGCTCAACCCTGTGACGTACCTGGTCCCCCTGGACCCTGCCCGTGGAAGGCGGAAGCCCTTCCATGTGAACATGATGAAGGCACATCAGGAGCGGGAGGCATGTGCGCTCCCCGTGTGCAACCTGCCCGAGGAGGGAGAAGCGGAAACCCTCTTGGATATGCTAGCCCAGGTTAGGGCAGGCGGATCCATTGAGGATGTGGAGGTTGGCCACCAGCTCTTGGAAGACCAACGGTCCCAGCTGTGGGCCACTCTCCTCCCCTTCCGGGGGTTGTTTACCAACCAGCCCGGAAGGACTGACTTGGCTGTCCATCACGTGGACACTGGGGATCATCCCCCGATCCGGCGTTCAGCATATCGGGTCTCCCTGGAGGTGCAGCAACACATGCGCCAGGAGATTGACGAGATGCTGAAGCTGGGGGTGATCCAGGCATCCAACAGCGCTTGGGCCTCGCCTGTAGTCCTCGTCCCTAAGAAGGACCGAACCACTCGGTTCTGCGTGGACTACAGGGGGCTCAATGCGGTCACGGTCGCCGATGCGTACCCAATGCCACGCATCGATGACCTGCTCGATCAGTTGGCCGGGGCTCAGTACCTGACCATCATGGATCTGAGCCGGGGATATTGGCAGATCCCCCTGACTCGCAAGGCCAGGGAACGCTCTGCCTTTATTACCCCATTTGGACTGTACGAGTCCACGGTGATGCCATTCGGGATGAGGAATGCCCCTGCCACTTTCCAGCGGATGGTCAACACCCTGCTCAAGGGACTTGAAGGGTACGCGGCCGCGTACCTGGATGACATTGCCGTCTTCAGTCCCACCTGGGAGGACCACCTAGAGCATCTAGCACAGGTGCTCAGGCGGATCCACCGGGCAGGTTTGACCATCAAGCCGGGAAAGTGTCAGCTGGCCATGAGCGAGGTCCAGTACCTCGGTCACCGGGTAGGTGGGAGAACACTGAAGCCCGAGCCTGAGAAAGTGGAAGCCATCGCATCCTGGCCCAGCCCCAGGACCAAGAAGCAGGTGATGTCCTTCTTGGGGACCGCTGGGTACTATAGGAGGTTTGTTCCATGCTATAGTAGCCTGGCAAAGCCCTTGACGGACCTCACCAAGAAGAAGCTGCCCTCTGCAGTCGATTGGACAATGGACTGCGAGACAGCCTTCCGGGCCCTAAAGGATGCCCTGTCCAGCCCGCCCGTGCTACAGGCAGCCGACTTCACGCGGCCGTTTGTAGTACAGACCGACGCCAGTGACTTCGGCCTCGGTGCGGTGCTCAGCCAGGTGGACTCTGCGAGCCAAGAGCACCCAGTCTTGTACCTGAGCAGGAAGCTGTTACCAAGGGAAGTTGCCTATTCCACGATGGAGAAGGAGTGCCTGGCCATAGTGTGGGCCCTGCAGCGTCTGCAACCCTATCTATACGGGCGCCACTTCATCGTGGAGACGGACCACAATCCCCTCAGCTGGTTGCACACCGTCTCTGGGACGAATGGGCGATTGTTGCGATGGAGCCTTGCGCTCCAGCAACACAACTTCACCATTCGCCACAAAAGGGGCCGTGACCACGGTAACGCAGACGGGCTGTCCCGACAAGGAGAGGTCGCGGACGGGCGCACGGGGGAACACCGGAGTGTGCTGCCCCCTAGCGCCCTCAAAAGGGGGGAGGTGTGAGGCAAATCCCGGGATATGAAGATGAATTATGACTCCAGTCATAATCGCTCTCATCACTCCCTGGCAGTGCCCCCTCCCTTCTTGTTCTCAATGTCCAGCATCTGTGAAGGTGTTACACCTCCATGGCCATGTCCTGTGATATGGAAATGAGGTGGCTTAGGGACAATGGACACAGGATGACTCCCTGCCGTCACCCTGTAGTGGGGGCTGCTAGCTAGTTAGCAAGGCTATGGAAATAGCCAGACAGAACGACTCCAGTAAAAAATGGTTCATATCTCGCAAGCCATATTTCCGATAAATATGGCAACCATAAAAATGGTGTCTCCGCATGTGGACGATGCTGGCACACCTTTTTTATGGGAGCGGGAGCTTGCGAAATGCCCCAGGCGTGATATCAGCCAATGGGGAACTGGCAGACAGGTCATGAGTCCCCTCGTTCTGTAGCTAAAGTCATAACTGTCACAATGAGAGCGTTGGCGTCCGCCTACGACGCTCCCAGGCAAAGTTATGGCCCATATTCCATGTTGGGATATTGTCCATAACTCCAGCCAGGGGTGGAGCAGTGCTTCCCTGTGAGGTCACTAAGGTAGGAGGGGACCTGGATTGCCCAGGTTGATAACCCTACTTCGGCCATTTTCCAGTGTTCTTCTGCTCGGGGGCCTGGTTGGGAAAGACCTGTGAGGGAGTTCCTGGAAACCTGGTCTACAGCGCCCCCCTGTGGCCAGACGCAACAAGGTAACTGCTGGAACTGTGTATGCCTGTTTGTAACCCATGCTTTGATTGTAACTGTACTCTGACATATGTATATTCTGTAGATTCCCTATTGTATATATTGTAGTTTCTAGTGTGGCTTTAGGCTGATTAAATTATATAATTAATCTTGGGCTGTTCTGTTATCTCGATCTTGAATCCCACGTCTGTGTGTTCGGCTAATAGTTACCGTAAATCGGTTGGTGGCAGCGAATTGTGCCAAGGATTATTGTGGGGAGGCCAGTGAGATTCGGGGAGATTTTATATATTCCGCCCGCGGAGGTCGGGGAATATATACCTTACTCTCACCGGGGACCCTTCAATAATCGGCATAAGTAGTATAGCGGCCTCCTTGCTTATTGTCGGGCAATTCCATAATTGGCCTGACTATAAGAGGGGCGCTAGAGAGCGCGTCACGTGCTCTGTCTGTCGGTCGGGAGGTATAAAGGAGGGGTGACCCCCACTTGTTACCCTCCGATTGTGACGTACTGGTAGCCAGCGCGGGGGATTTCTGAGTGACCCCCCCGGTGGTTTGTGACACAAATACTGCAAATTGCTGGATCCTGACTAAACAGCACGCAAACGCAGGTGAACGCTGGCATGCTGATAGACAGGATCCTGCTTGCTCTATGAGCATGCCCAGAAACCAGCCTCGCGTGATCAGTCCGTCTCTCCCCCTCCCTCTCTCCCCCGCCTGAGAGCGGAGGACGCTCGTAACCAAGGTAAATATCGGGTAACCGCAGGCTTAGTTACCCGATGTTTACTTTGGTTCCATGTGCAGGCAGCCCTGCCCCTAGCAGCTGCAGACGCTCGTAACCAAGGTAAATAATCGGGTATCTAAGCAAGTTACCCGATGTTTACCTTGGTTATGTGTGCAGGGAGCAGGCAGCCCTGCCCCTAGCAGCTGCAGACGCTCGTAACCAAGGTAAATAATCGGGTATCCAAGCAAGTTACCCGATGTTTACCTTGGTTACCAGTGTCCACAGCTATCAGATGCCGGCTCCCAGTCTTTCACGTTCAGTTCCCCTCACTCCCGATCACATGACTCCAATGCCCGCCCATAAACTTAAAGTGACAGGATCCTGCAAAATAACACATGCGTTTTTCTTTGCAAAAATAGGATCCGCTTTTGCAGCAAAAAAAAAAAAAAACGTTCATGACGCATGTTAAAAAAAAAACAAAAAAAAAAAAACAAAAACGTGCTGTAAAAGCAGCCTTACCCCTCCCCACACTTACTACGAGATGAGAACTGCAAGAGCTGTTTGTAAGGACACACAGCTGTGCTCTACACTATATATTCCAGTCAGATCACGGGGTGAGGGGGAAGAATAGCTGAGAGTAATTACTGGCCGTGCGGTAGAAAGCTTGTTTTCACCTTCTCACTCTCTCTTTCTT
The DNA here is from genome assembly GCF_048569485.1 of Anomaloglossus baeobatrachus. Taxonomy (NCBI): domain Eukaryota; kingdom Metazoa; phylum Chordata; class Amphibia; order Anura; family Aromobatidae; genus Anomaloglossus; species Anomaloglossus baeobatrachus. Next base: position 241,087,649 of record NC_134359.1, read on the forward strand.
GGAACCTTCATTGGGGGATACAGAAGACTCTCCTGTGTCCCCCAATGAAGCGATAAAGAAGAAGGGAATTTTGTTTACTTACCGTAAATTCCTTTTCTTCTAGCTCCAATTGGGAGACCCAGACAATTGGGTGTATAGCTACTGCCTCCGGAGGCCACACAAAGCATTACACTTAAAAGTGTAAGGCCCCTCCCCTTCTGCCTATACACCCCCCGTGGGATCACGGTTCCTCAGTTTTAGTGCCAAAGCAAGAAGGAGGAAAGCCAATAACTGGTTTAAGAACAAATTCAATCCGAAGGAACATCGGAGAACCGAAACCATTCAACATGAACAACATGTGTACCCGAAAAAACAAAAATCCCTAAGCAAACAGGGCGGGTGCTGGGTCTCCCAATTGGAGCTAGAAGAAAAGGAATTTACGGTAAGTAAACAAAATTCCCTTCTTCTTTGGCGCTCCATTGGGAGACCCAGACAATTGGGACGTCCAAAAGCAGTCCCTGGGTGGGTATAATAACCCCTCGTGATAGGACCGTAAAAACAGCCCTACCCTACAGGTGGGCAGTCGCCGCCTGAAGGACTTGTCTACCTAGGCTGGCGTCCGCCGAAGCGTAGGCATGCACTTGATAGTGTTTGGTAAAAGTGTGCAGACTCGACCATGTAGCCGCCTGGCACACCTGCTGAGCCGTAGCCTGGTGTCGTAATGCCCAGGACGCACCCACGGCTCTGGTAGAATGGGCCTTCAGCCCTGAGGGAACCGGAAGCCCAGCAGAACGGTAGGCTTCAAGAATTGGTTCCTTGATCCACCGAGCCAGGGTGGATTTGGAAGCTTGCGACCCTTTGCGCTGACCAGCGACAAGGACAAAGAGTGCATCCGAGCGGCGCAGGGGCGCCGTGCGGGAAATGTAGATCCTGAGCGCTCTCACGAGATCCAACAAATGCAAATCCTTTTCACATTGATGAACTGGATGAGGGCACAAGGAAGGCAAGGAGATATCCTGATTAAGATGAAACGGGGATACCACCTTAGGGAGAAAATCCGGAATAGGGCGCAAAACCACCTTGTCCTGGTGAATCACCAGGAAGGGAGATTTGCATGACAGCGCTGCTAGCTCGGACACTCGTCGAAGAGACGTGACCGCTACTAGAAAGGCCACTTTCTGTGAAAGGCGAGAAAGGGAAACATCCCTCATAGGCTCGAAAGGCGGCTTCTGGAGAGCAATTAGAACCCTGTTCAGATCCCAGGGCTCTAACGGCCGCTTGTAAGGAGGGACGATATGACAGACCCCTTGCAGGAACGTGCGTACCTGAGGAAGTCGTGCTAGGCGCTTCTGAAAAAATACCGATAGCGCTGAGACTTGCCCCTTGATGGAGCTGAGCGACAAACCTTTTTCCAACCCGGATTGCAGGAAGGAAAGAAAAGTAGGCAATCTAAATGGCCAGGGAGAGACTCCCTGAGCAGAGCACCAAGACAAGAATATTTTCCACGTCCTGTGGTATATCTTGGCGGAGGTAGGTTTTCTGGCCTGTCTCATGGTGGCAATGACCTCTTGAGACAATCCTGAACCCGCTAGGATCCAGGACTCAATGGCCACACAGTCAGGTTCAGGGCCGCAGAATTCTGATGGAAAAACGGCCCTTGAGACAGCAAGTCTGGTCGGTCTGGTAGTGCCCACGGTTGGCCTACCGCGAGGTGCCACAGATCCGGGTACCACGACCTCCTTGGCCAGTCTGGAGCGACGAGGATGGCGCGGCGGCAGTCGGACCTGATCTTGCGCAGCACTCTGGGCAACAGAGCCAGAGGTGGAAACACATAAGGAAGCTGGAACTGCGACCAATCTTGAACTAAGGCGTCTGCCGCCAGAGCTCGGTGATCGTGAGACCGTGCCATGAAAACTGGGACCTTGTTGTTGTGCCGAGACGCCATTAGGTCGACGTCCGGCATCCCCCAGCGGCGACAGATCTCCTGAAACACGTCCGGGTGAAGAGACCATTCCCCTGCGTCCATACCCTGGCGACTGAGGAAGTCTGCTTCCCAGTTGTCCACGCCTGGGATGTGAACTGCGGATATGGTGGAAGCCGTGTCTTCCACCCACGTCAGAATCCGCTGGACTTCCTGGAAGGCTTGCCGACTGCGAGTTCCTCCTTGGTGGTTGATGTATGCCACCGCTGTGGAGTTGTCCGACTGAATACGGATCTGCTTGCCTTCCAGCCACTGCTGGAAGGCTTGAAGGGCAAGATACACTGCTCTGATCTCCAGAACGTTGATCTGAAGAGTGGACTCTTGCTGAGTCCACGTACCTTGAGCCCTGTGGTGGAGAAAGACTGCTCCCCACCCTGACAGACTCGCATCTGTCGTCACTACCGCCCAAGATGGGGGTAGGAAGGATTTCCCTTTCGACAATGAGGTGGGAAGCAGCCACCATCGAAGAGAATCCTTGGCCGCCTGAGAGAGAGAGACGTTGCTGTCGAGGGACTTCGACCTCCCGTCCCATTGGCGGAGAATGTCCCATTGTAGTGGACGCAGATGAAACTGCGCGAAAGGGACTGCCTCTATTGCTGCCACCATCTTCCCTAGGAAGTGCATGAGGCGTCTCAAGGGGTGCGACTGGCCCTGAAGGAGAGATTGCACCCCTGTCTGTAGTGAACGCTGTTTGTCCAGCGGAAGCTTCACTATCGCTGAGAGAGTATGAAACTCCATGCCAAGATATGTTATCGACTGGGTCGGGGTTAGATTTGACTTGGAAAAGTTGATGATCCACCCGAAACCCTGGAGGGTCTCCAGCGCCACGTTCAGGCTGTGTTGGCATGCCTCTTGAGAAGGCGCCTTGACCAGCAGATCGTCTAAGTAAGGGATCACGGAGTGTCCCTGAGAGTGTAGGACTGCAACTACAGCTGCCATGACTTTGGTGAAGACCCGTGGGGCTGTCGCCAGACCAAAGGGCAGGGCTACGAACTGAAGGTGTTCGTCTCCTATAACGAAGCGTAGAAAACGCTGATGTTCTGGTGCAATCGGTACGTGGAGATAAGCATCCTTGATGTCTATTGATGCTAGGAAATCTCCTTGAGACATTGCGGCGATGACGGATCGGAGGGATTCCATCCGGAACCGTCTGGTTCTCACGTGGTTGTTGAGAAGTTTTAGGTCCAGAACGGGACGGAAGGATCCGTCCTTTTTTGGTACCACAAACAAATTGGAGTAAAAACCGTGACCTTGCTCTTGAAGAGGAACAGGGATCACCACTCCTTCCGCCTTTAGAGAGCACACCGCCTGCAGGAGAGCATCGGCTCGGTCGGGAGGCGGAGACGTTCTGAAGAATCGAGTTGGAGGACGAGAACTGAACTCTATCCTGTACCCGTGAGACAGAATGTCTCGCACCCAACGGTCTTGGACCTGTGGCAGCCAAATGTCGCCAAAGCGGGAGAGCCTGCCACCGACCGAGGATGCGGAGGGAGGAGGCCGGAAGTCATGAGGAAGCCGCCTTGGTAGCGGGTCTTCCGGCTGTCTTTTTTGGGCGTGACTGAGCCCGCCAAGAATCTGAACTCCTCTGATCCTTTTGAGTCCTTTTGGACGAGGAGAATTGGGACCTGCCCGAGCCTCGAAAGGACCGAAACCCCGACTGTCCCCTCCTCTGTTGGGGTTTGTTTTGTCTGGGCTGAGGTAAGGATGAATCCTTACCCTTGGACTGTTTAATGATTTCATCCAAGCGCTCACCAAACAGCCGGTCACCAGAAAATGGCAAACTGGTTAAACATTTCTTGGAAGCAGAATCTGCTTTCCATTCCATTAACCACAAGGCTCTGTGTAAAACCACGGAGTTGGCAGATGCCACTGCCGTACGGCTCGTAGAGTCCAGGACAGCATTAATCGCGTAAGACGCAAATGCAGACATTTGAGAGGTTAAGGATGCCAGCTGCGGAACAGATGTACGTGTGACCGTGTCAATCTGTGCAAGACCAGCTGAAATAGCTTGGAGTGCCCATACGGCTGCGAATGCAGGAGCAAACGACGCGCCGATAGCTTCATAGATGGATTTCAACCAGAGCTCCATCTGTCTGTCAGTGGCATCTTTAAGTGCAGCCCCATCCTCCACTGCAACTATGGATCTAGCCGTAAGTCTGGAGATAGGGGGATCCACCTTGGGACACTGGGTCCAGCTCTTGACCACGTCAGGAGGAAAGGGATAACGTGTATCCTTAACCCGTTTGGAGAAACGCTTATCTGGATAAGCGTGGTGTTTCTGGACTGACTCTCTAAAGTCAGAATGGTCCAGAAAAGTACTTAATTTACGCTTGGGATACCTGAAATGGAATTTCTCCTGCTGTGAAGCTGACTCCTCCACTTGAGGAGCTGGGGGAGAAATATCCAACATTTTATTGATGGACGCGATAAGATCATTCACTATGGCGTCACCATCAGGAGTATCCAGATTGAGAGCGGTCTCAGGATCAGAATCCTGATCAGCTACCTCCGGCTCATCACCCAGAGAATCCTCCTGCTGAGACCCTGACCAGTGAGATGAAGTAGAGGGCCGCTCATAGCGAGCTCGCTTAGGCTGTCTAGGACTGTCGTCCGTGTCAGAGCCATCACCCTGGGATGCGTGGGACACCCCCGGAGCCCGGAGCTGTTCCAACTGAGGGGGGCCAGGGAGCAATGAATCAACAGTGCCCATGGTCTGAGTTACTGGTCTAGACTGCAAAGTCTCTAGAATCTGAGACATAGTCACAGATAATCTATCCGCAAAAATTGCAAACTCTGTCCCCGTCACCTGGACAGTATTCACAGGTGGATCTCTCTGGGACACCTCCAGCAGAGGCCCCGGCCGAGCAGGGGGCACAGGGACCGAACACTGCACACAATGGGGGTCAGTGGAACCTGCCGGTAGAACAGCCTCACAAGCGGTGCAAGCAGCATAAAAAGCCTGTGCCTTGGCACCCCTGTTTTTTGCGGACGACATGCTGTATTCTCCACAGAGCAATCCAGGAGGGTATATAGCCAAGAATCACCAGCGACCGTTTAGTGCAATGTATAGCATGCAAGCATAAAAATACAATTGAACACTTCGTCACTAGTGGAGTCAGCACCGGAGGTGCCGCTTACCGCCCGTTAAAAGCGGGTTGTAGTCGCCAGAATCACGTGCCTGGGTCTCCCAGAACTTGTCTCCCCTTTCCAGCTCAGCCTGCACATCAGGAATGGCTGCCGGCGTTCTGTGAAGAGGGGCGGACCGTGGGCGTGCCTCAGACAAAGTGCGGGAAACTGGCTTCCCACTGTGCTCAATGTGAGGGCTGGAGTATGTAAAGCAGATTCCAGCCCTCAGCGCTGACGTTCTGCATAGCGTCCCGCCCTTCCCCTGACTGGCAGGCCTGGGGGCGGGAACGAAACGGAACTAGGCCGCAAAAGCCGGGGACTCTAGTAAAAAGCGCGGCCGACAAATATGCACTGCCAGCGCGGAAGTCCCCGGCGCACCACAAGTCCCAGCCGCGTCGCAGTAAAAACTGCCAGCAGGGGCCGGCGCGGCAGTTCCCCACACACAAACTCCCTTAGCAAGCTGTGGAAGTGTGGCACAAGCGCAGCAGCGCTATTGTCCCCGGCGCACTAACACACCCAGCAATGCTGCAGTGTGTGCGCGGTCTGTGCGGGGACACAGAGTACCTTGGTGTAGCAGGGCCCTGTCCCTGACGATACTCCGCTCCATATCCAGCAGATTCCCCAGGGGCTGTGGATGGAGCTCGGTCTCAGTGCCTGGAGACCGGTAAAATCCCACTTCACCCAGAGCCCAAAGGGGGATGGGGAAGGATGCAGCATGTGGGCTCCAGCCTCTGTACCCGCAATGGGTACCTCAACCTTAACAAACACCGCCGACACAAAGTGGGGTGAGAAGGGAGCATGCTGGGGGCCCTAGTAAGGGCCCTCTTTTCTTCCATCCGACATAGTCAGCAGCTGCTGCTGACTAAACAGTGGAGCTATGCGTGGATGTCTGACCTCCTTCGCACAAAGCTTGAAAACTGAGGAACCGTGATCCCACGGGGGGTGTATAGGCAGAAGGGGAGGGGCCTTACACTTTTAAGTGTAATGCTTTGTGTGGCCTCCGGAGGCAGTAGCTATACACCCAATTGTCTGGGTCTCCCAATGGAGCGCCAAAGAAAATAAGTTTTCTCTGAAATGCCATATCAGTGTTTGATGCAGACGCCTAGTTTTTTAGGGTTTTTTTGCAGTTAGATTTTTGCAACATGACAAAATTCAAAACAAATTGGGTCTAAATGCGGGCACAATGACAAGTGTGCACAAGTACATGAATAGTGTCTGCTTCAATCTCCTTGTGCTGTTCCACAATAGACGTTTTACATTGTACAGTATATTTACAGACGTTTCCAACCATGACATTATACAGTATAATATACCATATTTTTTGGTTTATAAGATGCATCGGAATATGAGACGCACCCCAAATTTACGAGGGGGAAGGATAAAAAAAAAAAAAAAAAAAAAAAGATTTTTCTTACAACCTGATCGTGTCTTGGGCAGCGCTCACATCAGAGGTATTTTGCCGCAAAACCGGATCGGTCACAAGTCCGTCTCAGTTCCATTAATTTCCAATGGAATCGCGGCAAGATGCGGTCACGTGCATCATACACAACCGCATGTGACCGCATCCGGTTTTACGGCAAAATACCACTGTGAGTGCGCCTTATCAGGAGCGGGCAGCATCGGTGGTGAAATAGGGTCACAGGAGGCAGGATCGGTGCTGGCATAGGGTGATGCTGTGGGTGCTGTGCTGGGGTTGCGGGAGATGTACTTTAGCTGCGCTGTGGCTGCAGGCCAAGGGCACTGTGCTGGGCTGCAGTCGCCATACTGAAAATGTCGGAGGTGCAGACTTCAAATAATGGCGCCCGGAGTCGGTGTGTCTGCAAATAGAGCTCTCGCCTCAAGATCTCATCTGCGCACGCGCCGCCTCTGGCCCATTTATCTCCCAGCAGCGGATATAAGGAAAGAAGGGAATTTTGTTTACTTACCGTAAATTCCTTTTCTTCTAGCTCCAATTGGGAGACCCAGACAATTGGGTGTATAGCTTCTGCCTCCGGAGGCCACACAAAGTATTACACTTAAAAGTGTAAAGCCCCTCCCCTTCTGCCTATACACCCCCCGTGCCTCACGGGCTCCTCAGTTTTGGTGCAAAAGCAAGAAGGAGGAAAAGTTATAAATTGGTTTAAAGTAAATTCAGTCCGAAGAAATTTCGGAGAACTGAAACCATTGAACATGAACAACATGTGTACACAAAGAACAACAGCCCGAAGGGAACAGGGGCGGGTGCTGGGTCTCCCAATTGGAGCTAGAAGAAAAGGAATTTACGGTAAGTAAACAAAATTCCCTTCTTCTTTGTCGCTCCATTGGGAGACCCAGACAATTGGGACGTCCAAAAGCAGTCCCTGGGTGGGTAAAGTAAAACCTCGAAATAGAGCCGTAAAACGGCCCCTTCCTACAGGTGGGCAACCGCCGCCTGAAGGACCTGCCTTCCTAGGCTGGCATCTGCCGAAGCATAGGTATGCACCTGATAGTGTTTCGTGAAAGTGTGCAGGCTCGACCAGGTAGCTGCCTGACACACCTGCTGAGCCATAGCCTGGTGCCGCAAAGCCCAGGACGCACCCACGGCTCTGGTAGAATGGGCCCTTAGCCCTGAGGGAACCGGAAGCCCAGCAGATCGGTAAGCTTCGAGAATAGGTTCCTTGATCCACCGAGCCAGGGTTGATTTGGAAGCCTGTAACCCTTTACGCTGGCCAGCGACAAGGACAAAGAGTGCCTCCGAGCGGCGCAGGGGCGCCGTACGAGAAATGTAGAGTCTGAGTGCTCTCACCAGATCTAACAAGTGCAAATCCCTTTCACATTGGTGAACTGGATGAGGACAAAAAGAGGGTAAGGAGATATCCTGATTGAGATGAAAGGGGGATACCACCTTAGGGAGAAATTCCGGAACCGGACGCAGAACCACCTTGTCCTGGTGAAACACCAGGAAAGGGGCTTTGCATGACAGCGCTGCTAGCTCAGACACTCTCCGAAGTGATGTGACTGCTACTAGGAAGGCCACTTTCTGCGAAAGGCGTGAGAGAGGAATATCCCTCATTGGCTCGAAAGGTGGTTTCTGAAGAGCCATCAGCACCCTGTTCAGATCCCAGGGTTCTAACGGCCGCTTGTAAGGAGGGACTATGTGACAAACCCCCTGCAGGAACGTGCGTACCTGTGGAAGTCTGGCTAGGCGCTTCTGAAAGAACACAGAGAGCGCTGAGACTTGTCCCTTAAGGGAGCCGAGCGACAAACCTTTTTCCAATCCGGATTGAAGGAAGGAAAGAAAAGTGGGCAAGGCAAATGGCCAGGGAGAAAAACCCTGATCAGAGCACCAAGATAAGAATATCCTCCACGTCCTGTGGTAGATCTTGGCTGACGTTGGTTTCCTAGCCTGTCTCATAGTGGCAATGACCTCTTGAGATAACCCTGAAGACGCTAGGATCCAGGACTCAATGGCCACACAGTCAGGTTGAGGGCCGCAGAATTCAGATGGAAAAACGGTCCTTGAGACAGCAAGTCTAGTGCCCACGGTTGGCCCACCGTGAGATGCCACAGATCCGGGTACCACGACCTCCTCGGCCAGTCTGGAGCGACGAGGATGGCGCGGCGGCAGTCGGACCTGATCTTGCGTAACACTCTGGGCAACAGTGCCAGAGGAGGAAACACATAAGGGAGTTGAAACTGCGACCAATCCTGAACTAAAGCGTCTGCCGCCCGAGCTCTGTGATCTTGAGACCGTGCCATGAATGTCGGGACCTTGTGGTTGTGCCGGGACGCCATTAGGTCGACGTCCGGCATCCCCCAGCGGCAACAGATCTCCTGAAACACGTCCGGGTGAAGGGACCATTCCCCTGCGTCCATGCCCTGGCGACTGAGAAAGTCTGCTTCCCAGTTTTCTACGCCCGGGATGTGAACTGCGGATATGGTGGAGGCTGTGGCTTCCACCCATAGCAGAATCTGCCGGACTTCCTGGAAGGCTTGCCGACTGCGTGTTCCGCCTTGGTGGTTGATGTATGCCACCGCTGTGGAGTTGTCCGACTGAATTCGGATCTGCTTGCCTTCCAGCCACGGCTGGAACGCCTTTAGGGCAAGATACACTGCCCTTATCTCCAGAACATTGATCTGAAGGGAGGACTCTGGCTGAGTCCAAGTACCCTGAGCCCTGTGGTGGAGAAAAACCGCTCCCCACCCTGACAGGCTCGCGTCCGTCGTGACCACAGCCCAGGATGGGGGCAGGAAGGATTTCCCCTTCGACAGAGAAGTGGGAAGAAGCCACCACTGAAGGGAAGCCTTGGCTGCCCGAGAAAGGGAGACGTTCCTGTCGAGGGACGTCGACTTCCTGTCCCATTTGCGGAGAATGTCCCATTGAAGTGGACGCAGATGAAACTGCGCAAAAGGAACTGCCTCCATTGCTGCTACCATCTTCCCTAGGAAGTGCATGAGGCGCCGCAAGGGGTGTGACTGGCCTTGAAGGAGAGATTGCACCCCTGTCTGTAGTGAACGCTGTTTGTCCAGCGGAAGCTTCACTATCGCTGAGAGAGTATGAAACTCCATGCCAAGATATGTCAATGATTGGGTCGGTGTCAGATTTGACTTTGGAAAATTGATGATCCACCCGAAACTCTGGAGAGTCTCTAGAGCAATGCTCAGGCTGTGTTGGCATGCCACTTGAGAGGGTGCCTTGACAAGCAGATCGTCTAAGTAAGGGATCACCGAGTGTCCCTGAGAGTGCAGAACTGCTACTACTGTTGCCATGACCTTGGTGAAGACCCGTGGGGCTGTCGCCAAGCCAAAAGGCAGTGCCACGAACTGAAGGTGTTGGTCCCCTATGGCGAAACGCAGGAAGCGCTGATGCTCTGGAGCAATCGGTACGTGGAGATAAGCATCTTTGATGTCTATTGATGCCAGGAAATCTCCTTGGGACATTGAGGCGATGACGGAGCGGAGCGATTCCATCCGGAACCGCCTGGTTTTTACATGTTTGTTGAGCAGTTTTAGGTCCAGAACAGGACGGAAGGATCCGTCCTTTTTCGGCACCACGAACAAGTTGGAGTAAAAACCGTGACCCTGTTGCTGAAAAGGAACAGGGATCACCACTCCTTCTGCCTTCAGAGTGCACACCGCCTGAAGAAGAGCATCGGCTCGCTCGGGGGGCGGAGATGTTCTGAAGAACCGAGTCGGAGGACGAGAGTTGAACTCTATCCTGTAACCGTGAGACAGAATGTCTCTCACCCAACGGTCTTTTACCTGTGGCAGCCAGGCGTCGCAAAAGCAGGAAAGCCTGCCACCGACCGAGGATGCGGTGTGAGGAGGCCGAAAGTCATGAGGAGGCCGCTTTGGGAGCGGTTCCCCCGGCGGTCTTTTTAGGACGTGACTTAGACCGCCATGAATCGGAGTTCCTCTGATCCTTCTGAGGCCTTTTGGACGAGGAGAATTGAGACCTGCCCGCGGACCAAAAGGACCGAAAGCTCGATTGTACCTTCCGTGGTTGAGGTCTGTTTGGTTTGGACTGGGGTAAGGATGAGTCCTTTCCCTTGGATTGTTTAATGATTTCATCCAATCGCTCACCAAAACAGACGGTCGCCAGAAAATGGCAAACCGGTTAAGAACTTTTTGGAAGCAGAGTCTGCCTTCCATTCACGTAGCCACATGGCCCTGCGGACTGCCACCGAATTGGCGGATGCTACCGCCGTACGGCTCGCAGAGTCCAGGACAGCATTAATGGCGTAGGACGCAAACGCCGACGCCTGAGAGGTTAAGGACACCACTTGCGGAGCAGACGTACGTGTGACTGCATTAATCTGCGCATGACAAGCTGAGATAGCTTGGAGTGCCCATACGGCTGCGAATGCTGGAGCAAAAGACGCGCCGATAGCTTCATAGATGGATTTCAACCAGAGCTCCATCTGTCTGTCAGTGGCATCTTTGAGTGAAGCCCCATCTTCCACTGCAACTATGGATCTAGCCGCCAGTCTGGAGACTGGAGGATCCACCTTGGGACACTGAGCCCAGCCCTTGACAACGTCAGGGGGGGAAGGGATAACGTGTATCCTTAAGGCGCTTGGAAAAACGCTTATCTGGACAAGCTCGGTGTTTCTGGACTGCCTCTCTGAAGTCAGAGTGATCCAGAAACGTACTCAATGTACGCTTGGGAAACCTGAAACGGAATTTCTCCTGCTGAGAAGCTGACTCCTCAATTGGAGGAGCTGGGGGAGAAATATCCAACACCTGATTGATGGTCGCTATAAGGTCATTCACTATGGCGTCACCTTCAGGTGTATCTAGGTTGAGAGCGGCCTCAGGATCAGAATCCTGATCTGCTACCTCCGCTTCATCATCCAGAGAGTCCTCCTGCTGAGACCCTGAACACTGTGATGAAGTCGAGGGAATTTCCCAGTGAGCCCGCTTAGGCGGCCTGGGACTGCGGTCCGTGTCAGAGACCTCACCCTGGGACCTAAGGGTCACCCCAGGAGCACTTTGCTGCTCCAACTGAGGGGGGCCTGGGGTCAATGATTCAACAGTGCCCGTGGCCTGAGTCACCGGTCTGGACTGTAAGGCTTCTAGTATCTTAGCAGACCATTTATCCATACTCTCAGACAGTTTGTCAGCAAATACTGCAAACTCCGTCCCTGTCACCTGGACAGTGGTAGCAGGTGGTTCCACCTGGGCCACCAGTAGCAGAGGCTCCGGCTGAGTAAGTGCCACAGGGGCCGAGCATTGCACACAATGAGGATCGGTGGAACCTGCCGGTAGTATAGCCGCACATGAGGTACAGGTTGCAAAGTAAGCCTGTGCTTTGGCACCCTTGCTTTTTGCGGACGACATGCTGTTGTCTCCTCTGAGTACAATCCAGGAGGGTATATAGCCAAAAATCAACAGTGCGACCGTACAGTGTAAATGTATAGCATATAAGCATATATATATATGTACACTTCGGCACTCAGTGGGGCCAGCACCCAGGTGCTGCTTACCGACCGCTCAAAGCGGTTGTGTGATCACCAGATTCCCTGCCTGGGCCTCCCAGAGCCGTGTTGTCTCTCCTCTCCAGCGTCAGAAGTGCTGACAGGAATGGCTGCCGGCGTTCTGTGGGGAGGAGGGGGCCGTGGGCGTGCCCTAGAAAGTGCGGGAATCTGATGCCCCACTGTGCTGAGTGAGGGGGGAGGAGGATACAAAGTATGCTCCAGCCCTCAGCGCTGACGTCCTGTGCAGCGTCCCGCCCTTCCCCTGACTGGCAGGCCTGGGGGCGGGAATATGCGATACTAGGCCGCAAAAGCCGGGGACTAAAGTTATAAGCGCGGCCGGCAAATAAGCGCGGCCGGCGCGGTAGTCCCCGGCGCACTAACACACCCAGCAGTGCTGCAGTGTGTATGGCACAAGCGCTCCATGCGCGGTCCCCCAGGGGGACACAGAGTACCTCACAGTAGCAGGGACTTGTCCCTGACGATACCCGGCTCCTGTCCAGCAGATTCCCCAGGGGCTGCGGAGGGAGCACGGTCCCAGTGCCTGGAGACCGATTAGGATCCCACTTCACCCAGAGCCCATTAAGGGATGGGGAAGGAAAACAGCATGTGGCTCCTGCCTATGTACCCGCAATGGGTACCTCAACCTTAACAGCACCGCCGACCAGAGTGGGGTGAGAAGGGAGCATGCTGGGGGCCCTGTTATGGGCCCTCTTTTCTTCCATCCGACATAGTCAGCAGCTGCTGCTGACTAAGATGTGGAGCTATGCGTGGATGTCAGCCTCCTTCGCACAAAGCATAAAAACTGAGGAGCCCGTGAGGCACGGGGGGTGTATAGGCAGAAGGGGAGGGGCTTTACACTTTTAAGTGTAATACTTTGTGTGGCCTCCGGAGGCAGAAGCTATACACCCAATTGTCTGGGTCTCCCAATGGAGCGACAAAGAAATGAAGCTGGAGCGTGCACAGATGAGATCTTGAGCCGAAAGCTCCATCAGTGCACGCGCTAACTCAGAGCGCCATTATTTTGAAGTCCGCACTGCCGATATTTTCAGGATGGCCACCGCAGCACCAGCACAGCACTCGGCCTGCAGGCACAGCAACAGCACAGCAACAGCACAGCAACAGCACACCAACAGCACACCAACAGCACACCAACATTGCTCCTGCGACCCCTGTCCACCATGCCCGGTGAGCAACATTTGGATTATAAGACGCACCCCTCATTTTCCTCCCAATTTTTTGGGAGGAAAAAAGAATTTTGTTTACATACCGTAAATTCTTTTTCTTATAGTTCCGTATTGGGAGACCCAGACATTGGGTGTTTAGCTTCTGCCTCCGGAGGACACACAAAGTACTACACTAAAAAGTGTAGCTCCTCCCCCTGAGCTTATACACCCCCTGGTGAGCAGATCCAGCCAGTTTAGTGCAAAAGCTGAAGGAGAATAGCCACCCACAAGTAGAACAGAGCAAGAGCCGGAACAACCGGAGACTCTGTCCACGACAACAGCCGGTGATAACACACGGAACAAGAAAATTGCCAACAGGCAACAGGGAGAAAGCTGGGTCTCCCAATACGGAACTATAAGAAAAAGAATTTACGGTAAGTAACAAAATTCTCTTTTTCTTTATCGTTCCTTTGGGAGACCCAGACCATGGGACGTTCCAAAGCTGTCCCTGGGTGGGAATAAACAGAAAAACTAAGAAGTAGGCGGAGCCTAACTTCACAAATGGGCGACAGCCGACTGAAGGATGCGTCTGCCCAAGCTCGCATCTGCCGAAGCATGAGCATGCACTTGGTAGTGCTTCGAAAAGGTATGCAGGCTAGTCCAAGTGGCAGCTTGACTGACTTGTTGAGCCGTAGCCTGGTGCCTAAAAGCCCAAGAGGCACCGACAGCTCTAGTCGAATGTGCCTTGATCCCCGACGGGGGAGGCACCTGAGTACTCTGGTAGGCGCCCGAAATGGTCGATCTAATCCAACGGGCTAAGGTCGGCTTAGAAGCAGAGAGACCCTTGCGCCGACCTGTGGTTAGCACAAAAAGAGAAGTGCACCGCCTAAGTGCAGCAGTGCGAGACACATAGATCCGGAGAGCACGCACCAGATCCAGAGTATGCAGCGCTTTTTCAAAGCGATGAACAGGAACCGGACAAAAGGAAGGTAGGGTAAAGTCCTGGTTAAGGTGGAAAGGAGAGACCACCTGAGGAAGAAAGTCCGGAGTCGGACGGAGAACCACCTTGTCTTGATGAAAAACCAAAAAAGGTGACTCCGAAGAGAGCGCAGCCAAATCAGAGACTCTCCTGAGGGAAGTAAAGGCCACCAGAAAGGCCACTTTCTGTGAAAGACGATACAAGGAAACTTCCCTAAGAGGCTCAAAGGGGGGTTTCTGCAAAACCGTGAGAACCAAATTAAGGTCCCAGGGATCCAAGGGCCGCCGATAAGGCGGAATGATGTGAGACACGTCCTGCATGAAGGTGCGGACCTGAGCCAGCCGAGCGAGACGCCGCTGGAACAGAACTGACAGAGCTGAGACTTGTCCCTTGAGAGAGAGTTGAGGGACAGTCCTAGCTGCAGACCGGACTGTAGAAAAGACAGAAGGGTCGGCAAGGAGAAAGGCCAAGGAGGATGGTCGGTAGAGCGACACCAGGATAGGAAAATTCTCCAAATCCTGTGATAGATCTTAGCGGAGGAAGACTTACGGGCCCGAGTCATAGTGGAGAGGACTTCAGGAGGAATACCAGAAGCCGTCAAAATCCAGGACTCAAGAGCCACAGAATTCAGGCGGAAAAACGGACCTTGCGAGAGCAGGTCTGGACGGTCTGGGAGATGCCACGGCATCTCTACGGACAGATGGAGCAGGTCTGGATACCAAGCTCGCCTGGGCCAGTCCGGTGCAATGAGGATGACTCGACAGCCCTCCATTCTGATCTTGCGCAGGACTCTGGGCAAGAGAGCTAGAGGGGGAAACACGTAGGACAGACGAAACTGGGACCAGTCTTGAACCAGAGCGTCCGCAGCGAAGGCCTGAGGATCGTGGGAGCGAGCCACGTAAACAGGAACTTTGTTGTTGTGACGGGATGCCAATAGGTCCACGTCCGGAGTGCCCCATTTGCGGCAGATTGACTGAAACACTGCCGGGTGCAGGGACCACTCGCCACCGTCCACGGTTTGACGGCTGAGATAATCTGCCTCCCAGTTTTCCACGCCTGGGATGTGGACTGCGGATATGGTGGACTTGGAGTCCTCCACCCATTGAAGGATGCGTTGTACCTCCAACATTGCCAGGCGGCTGCGTGTCCCGCCTTGGTGATTGACGGAGGCAACCGCTGTCGCGTTGTCTGACTGGACTCGAATGTGCCTGCCCGCCAATAGGTGGTGAAAAGCTAGAAGAGCTAGAAGCACGGCTCTGGTTTCCAGCACATTGATTGAAAGGGCTGACTCGGACGGAGTCCAAGTGCCCTGCGCTCTGTGGTGGAGACATACCGCTCCCCAGCCGGATAGACTGGCATCCGTGGTGAGGATCACCAAGGACGGGGCCAGGAAGGAGCGCCCCTGGGACAGAGAGAGGGGCCGAAGCCACCACTGAAGAGAGCTCCTGGTCTGTGGCGACAGAGCCACTAGCCTGTGTAAGGAGGAAGGCCGCTTGTCCCAACAGCGGAGAATGTCCAGCTGCAGGGGGCGCAGATGGAACTGGGCAAAGGGGACAGCTTCCATTGACGCCACCATCTGACCCAGCACCTGCATGAGGTGCCTGATGGAATGACGGCGGGGCCTCAGCAGAGAGCGCACTGCCAGTTGGAGGGACTGCTGTTTGTTTAAGGGCAACTTCACAAGTGCCGGCAAAGTCTCGAACTGCATCCCTAGGTACGTGAGACTCTGGGTCGGAGTCAGAGTGGATTTGGGAAGATTGACCAGCCACCCGAATTGGGCTAGAGTGGCGAGAGTGAGCGAAACACTCCGCTGACAGTCTGCGCTGGATGAAGCCTTGACTAGAACGTCGTAGTCGTAGTCACGAGGAGGCTGCCTTAGTGGCAGCACCTCCTGCCGTCTTCTGTGGACGCGCTTTTGGGCGCCAGTTGGATTTCTGGTCCTTGGCTGAGTTAGTGGACGAGGCCGAAGGCTTAGAGGACGACCAGTTGGAGGAACGAAAGGAACGAAACCTCGACTGATTCCTACCCTGGGCAGGTTTCCTGGCTTTGGTTTGTGGCATGGAAGTACTCTTCCCGCCAGTAGCTTCCTTAATAATTAGCAAGGTACTTCTTAGAAGAAGAATCTGCCTTACACTCTCGAAGCCACAAGATCCTGCGGATAGCGAGGGAATTAGCCGAAGCCACCGCAGTGCGGTGAGAAGCCTCCAGCATGGCAGACATGGCATAGGATGAAAAGGCTGAAGCTTGGGAAGTCAAGGCAACCATTTCGGGCATAGATTCCCTGGAGAGGGAATGCATCTCCTCTAGAGAAGCAGATATGGCTTTGAGAGCCCACACTGCTGCAAAAGTCGGGGAAAACGACGCCCCCGCCGCTTCACGGATTTGGCCAGAAGGTCAATCTGGCGGTCAGTGGAATCCTTAAGGGAGGTGCCATCAGCCACCGACACAACGGTCCGGACTGAGAGCCTAGACACCGGGGGATCTACCTTTGGGGACTGAGCCCACTCCTTCACCACCTCAGGTGGAAAGGGAAAACGGTCATCAGAACCACGCTTCTGGAAGCGTTTGTCAGGACAGGCCCTGGAAATTAATGGAAGCAATCAAGTCACTAAGATCTGAGTCACTTTCGGACAGATCAATGGGGTACATGGAGTTAGCCTCCGAGCTCCCTGTAAAGGCATCCTCCTCATCCTGCGAGTCCGCTCTTGAATCAGAGCCGCGGGAGGAGGAGGGAGAGGGAACCCTACGTCTCTTCTTAGGAGGACGGGGTCTGGGACCTGAGGATGAATCCTCTGTGAGCTCCGGTCCTGAGAGAGCCCTAGCAGCAGAGGCACCCTGTGAGGGGGGGCTGATGCATATTCAGCAAAGTCCTGGACAGAAGTCCCATGGACTCAGCAAAAGACTGGGAGATAGACCTAGAAAAGGATTCTACCCAAGCCGGGGGTTCAGCCACAGGAGCAAGAGCAGCCTGAGAGACCACTGGGGGTGAGACTCCAGGCTGTGGCACCGCCAAGGTAGAGCAGGCATCACAATGTGGATAGGTGCTCAGTTCAGGCAGCAGGAGCTTACATGCAGCGCATACAGAGTAAAGTTTTGGGGCCTTGCTCCTCGTGTGTGACATGCTGCTGGAGTGGGGGCTCTGCCAGAGAATGAACCCCAGAGAGTATATCAGAGGTCCACAACCAGAGCCGGTTGTGGCTTACCAGACCGCTGTGCTGTGCAGAGCGGTGTTGTGTGCCCTCCAGATCCCGAAGCCCGGACCCCCAAACGCAGCACCTCAGCAGGGATGCAGAACGCAGAACAACGCTGAGAGAACTCTGAGAAAATGGCCGCCGGAGCGAAGAGAGCCATAGAGACCTACAGGGGAGGAGACACGCACAGCAGTGGGGAGTGTCCCTCCCCTGTGCAGAACGGCCGCCGGGAGGAGCCGCGCTGTCCCTCTGCATGAGTGACCTGCTAGGGCAGTGAAACGAAACTAGGCCTCCGGCGAAGCCGGGGCCTAAATTTGAGCGGCGAGGCCGACGCGCAGGCACCATCGGCGCGGTTCTCGGGCGACAGCTAGAGAACCCGCCGGAAATGTCAGAAAATACAATAAGCACACTCTCCCCCAACAATAAAGCACAGGGACCCCCAAATATAAACGTCTCAGGTACTTAGCTGCTGAGACGCAGGGCCATGTCCCTGGGGATGAGTGCTCCGGTCCAGCAGGGTCCTGAAGGGCTGCGGATGGAGACCGGTCTCCTGCCAGGCATGGAGACCGTGCTGGCTCCCACTTCAAGCCAGAGCCCAGGAGGGATGGTGAAGGAGGACGGCATGTAAGGCTCCAGCCTAGGAAATCAACCTTACAACACCGCCGACACAGTGGCGTGAGAAGGGACATGCCGGGGGTCCAGACGTGGACCCACAGTTCTTCAAACTCATTCCAAAAGGGAAAAATCATATGAGAATGCATGTGTGGATGTATGCCTCCTGAACACAAAGCGATAAACTGGCTGGGTCTGCTCACCAGGGGGTGTATAAGCTCAGAGGGAGGAGCTACACTTTTTAGTGTAGTACTTTGTGTGTCCTCCGGAGGCAGAAGCTAAACCCCCATGGTCTGGGTCTCCCAAAGGAACGATAAAGAAAGTGCGTTTTATAATCCGAAAAATACGGTCCATGAGTGTTAAAAAGAAAGCCACATTAAGTAGATAGCAGCATTCTCACCATTTTGTTTTCCGGTTGCTGAATAAATTCTTTCAGCTGCTTAACAGTTGCCAGTCTTCGGTCCCTGTCGTCTTCCCGGGTGATCCTCCGTAGAAGATTTGACAGCCGAGACTCATCAGAATAGGACAGCGATCGCTCTAAGGCATAAAGAAGGGATAATGTGAGATAAAGTAGTAAGGCAGCTTTCACATCCGTTTTTTGCTGAGCGGCACAATATGGCGCTTTGCAGAAAAAACGCAACCGTTTTTTTCCCCATAGACTTGCATTAGCGCCGTATTGTGCCGCAAGGCCTTGCGTTGCGTCCGTTTTTTGCTGGATGCGGCATATTTAGCCCATGCGGCGGCCGGATGGAACATTGCCTGGCAAGTTATGTGCGGCGAAATAACCGCATCGCGCCGGATCGGGCGCAATGCGACGCGATTTACAATGCAAGCCTATGGAATCCGGATGCGGCGTCCTGCACCAAAAAACGCATCCAGACGCCGGATGCGGTTTTTTGCACTGTGCATGCTCAGTATCAAGCCGCATCCGTCAAAAAATAAACGGGCCGCATGGAAAAACTTATGCAACGGATCCGTTTTTTCGCCACATTCATTGCATAGGTTTTTGAGCCGGATTGAGACGCACTGCAAAAACCGGATGTGTGAAAGCAGCCTAAGCGACAATCCATAAGTGATCAATGTTACACATACAGTTCAATATGAAAAGGTGCCTAGCATTACAAATCAAACGTGAAAAATGGAAAAGGTTTTCACCAATGGGGCTCTGTGACTGCACCAATGGCTAAAATGTCAAATTTGGCTTGTGCAATTACATGGCAGTGATAGGGAGGGTCCGCCAGCGCCTAGTAGTGTAATAACATCTTGATGATCGATGGTTTGCACCCGGTCAGCACACTGGCATCATCATACAAGAATATAAGCACGATCGGCAAATAAAAGTAAGCGGTGACAAAGGGGACCTAATCAAATTAAAAATACATCAGCAAGATCCATGGACTACAATGGCCGCCATCACCTTAAATAAAGTCTACAGTATATTATTTACCCATAAAATGCACAAAACCAGAAATAAAAGGAATAAAGAAACAAGAGAAGGTGAATATCCCATAAAGGAAGCATCTGTGCACAAGGACGTACGTACCCTGGGATTTCCTCATATCTTTTGTGGCTAAAGCACGGTTTCCATGCTGAACAGTGAAATCAGGGCTCACATTGTTAACCCTCAGCTCTTGCCCCAACGACTTCCGACCAAAAGCATTTTCTCCAGATCCTCCATTAACACTGAAGCTATCTAAAGAGGCAAGAAAAGAGGCAAATTTACTTTCCGATCAATGTTTATGACACCTTACAAAGGAAGATCTAGCTATATCAGCGCTGGGAGAATGGATAAAAGGAATAATCCCCATATTAAAAGTAATCACCCATACATAGGATACATGCCAGCATGCTGATGGCTGGGGTCTGAACAGTGGGACCCTCAACAATCCAGAGAATGGGGCTCTGAACTGCGCAGTCTAAATGCGGCGTTGACCACCACTATGTAGTCTATGGGACTGCCAGAAAGGAGTACAGCGCTCTGCTTTTTTTCAGCAGTCCTATAGGCAATGAGTATACATTCCATCTGGGAGTTTGAGTACTGTTCTTGGGTCCCCAGAG
Source organism: Anomaloglossus baeobatrachus (assembly GCF_048569485.1). NCBI lineage: Eukaryota > Metazoa > Chordata > Amphibia > Anura > Aromobatidae > Anomaloglossus > Anomaloglossus baeobatrachus. The sequence goes on from NC_134359.1 coordinate 241,107,673, forward strand.
GATGGACCCTACAATCGGCAAGGTATCACCTGTTTTATGCGCTGCACCTTATGTTAGGTTCCCTTTAAAGGGCTATTCCTGTCAGGTGCAATATGCACCCAGATCCATGAGCAGTTCTGGGTGGATATTGCTAATCTCTGCCTAACCGTCCCTGTATCTAGTAGAATACATAGAGAAATCTTTAGAAAAAGTATTTATAAAGATCCTTTATGATATGCTAATGAGGCCAGCGACTAGTTGAAAGAGCGTTAGTTTCCCCGACTACTCCGCCCTCTTAGCATGTTAGCACGCCCACAGGGACATAGTAACATGCTATTCAATGTCCATTGCCCAGCATCATCATCAGCGGTGACACGCGTACCTGTGTCTGTTGACACAGCTTCAGACTCCGGCTTTAGGGTCCGTGTGCAGGATCAGAATGCCTGGAACTTCCGGTGCCGTTTGTACATGTCCTGGCTTCAGAGAGGTCTAGTGTACATAATCGGAAATGTGCCGGGTAATGAGCACTGACCTTAAAGCCAGAGTCTGAAGCAATGACAACGGACACAGGTACGCGTGTCACCACTGATGACACTGGACAATAGGCACTGAATAGCATGTTAGCACTCTCCTGTAGGCGTACTAACATGGAAAGAGGGTGGACTAGTCGGAGGAGCTGATGTCCTTGTGACTAGTCCCAGTGCTCATTAGCATATCATAAAAGATCTTTAGAAACACTTTTCCTAAAGATGTCTTTATCTATGCTGGTTAGGCAGGGATTAGCAATATGTACCCAGAACTGCTCATGGTTCTGAGTGCATATATTAAAGACTGGTTTATTTGGGTTCTCATGAATCTTATTAAGGAATTCTGGGTTAATAGAGGGGGGTCCTCTGTTATAGATCCTCATCTCTCAGCGAGAGTAGACAGAAGTTACAACGAGGGTCTCTTGAGCGGGAGGAACTGTCCTTTCCTACATTACACCACCACACAATTTATCCCTGTATAATGGTTCATGTTCCCTACAGGAATCCTGAAAAATTAAGGAATGTTCACACATTGGTGTTGTATAAACTCAGCTCAGCAACTCTGCTCAAGGTGATGGCACGAGCCGCTGAGCTGAATGATCGGCTGCAGCGCTGATGACAGGAGGTCAGCGCTGCAGACAAAACCCAGACACTGGGACAGGTGGCGAGGACTTCTCGCTGGACCCAAGGAGGGCGAGTAAAGCTCAATTAAAAAAAAAAAAAGCCACTGGGGGACTGCTGGGGTCTATGACACATGCCATGGATGTTCCCATTCAGTCCTATGGATTAAACTAGTTTCACACTTGCGTTAATTACCTTCTGTCGCAATCCGCCCTTTCGGAAAACAGCGGAATCCGTTAACGGATTCCGCTGTTTCCCATAGACTTGTTTGGATGACGGAATGTGACAGAAGTACCTGCGTTGCTTCCGCTGGCTGATGCTGCGTTGCTTCCGCCGGGCGGAAGGAACGCAGCATGTAACGTTTTTTGAGCGGCGGAATCCTTTATTTTTTCACTGTGCATGCTCATTTTTTTTTAATCACAGAAACTTTATTTTGTTTCTCGGTGGCCGAACGATCGGCTGAGCGCCCGGCAGACGGCTTTTGGGAGCGATCGGCTGAGCGCCCGGCAGACGGCTTTTGGGAGCGATCGGCTGAGCGCCCGGCAGCCGGCTTTCGAGAGCGATCAGCTGAGCGCCCGGCAGCCGGCTTTCGAGAGCGATCAGCTGAGCGCCCGGCAGCCGGCTTTCGAGAGCGATCAGCTGAGCGCCCGGCAGCCGGCTTTCGAGAGCGATCAGCTGAGCGCCCGGCAGCCGGCTTTCGAGAGCGATCAGCTGAGCGCCCGGCAGCCGGCTTCGAGAGCGATCAGCTGAGCGCCCGGCAGCCGGCTTTCGAGAGCGATCAGCTGAGCGCCCGGCAGCCGGCTTTCGAGAGCGATCAGCTGAGCGCCCGGCAGCCGGCTTTCGAGAGCGATCAGCTGAGCGCCCGGCAGCCGGCTTTCGAGAGCGATCAGCTGAGCGCCCGGCAGCCGGCTTTTGAGAGCGATCAGCTGAGCGCCCGGCGGCCGGCTTTTGAGAGCGATCAGCTGATCATTCACACAAGTCTGCCGCCAGTAAAACTGTAAAGAAAAAAAAAAAAAAGCAGATTCCGTTGTTTTGTATGATCCGTTACGCCACTATATGCAACGCATCCGTTGCATCCGTCACACAACGCAATGCAACAGATGACATTCAACGCAAGTGTGAAACTAGCCTAAAACAGAACATGTAGCACCCAATAAAAAAAAAAAAAAAAAAAAAAATGGGGCATCGACTTTTACAACAAGAGTCTCTGATACAAACGCGAATGTACAGCAGCCATTACAGCCACCATGACTCAATGGAATGATAATGATGGCCGACCAGAGAAGGCTGCCATCGCTGTCACGGGCGGTGTCCGTACCTTCCTCTTCATTGTGCACCTCAGTATGGACCCTGGCATCGTCATGCTTTTGTCGCCCAGCTGAATTTGGAGTGTGTGATCCATAGGAGGCAGAATTGCCCCGATCTCTGGATGTGGAGTATTTTAGATTGTCGTGGTCAGATGAAGCACTATCAGATCTACAGAGAAAAGAAAACACAGATGAGTGAGTCACGATTCCATATTTCTGAATATATTATAGCGGTGATATAAATGCCCCAATGGTTAGTGTTTGCTCTATACACGGACGCAACAGGAGCAAGTTTTCTTAGTTTTAAAAGATGGAAATTGTTCAAAAGTTGCAATAAAAGCTTTGTGCTAATTGTATAAGGTAATTTTTTCTTATTGGCAAATTCCCACTAAAAAGGAATAAAATGGGGGTGTCTTGTCCACTATTCAGAAACACCTCCGATGTAGATTGCAAGAAGCATTGAGCCCAATGAATGGCTGCAGCCGCTTAACAGGTTGTGTCGGTGAGGGTCAGTAAAGCGCAGAGTAAGGTGAACTCAGTGACCAGGTAAAGTTACCTGCGGTCATAGGTGGAGGACCGCAGAAACCTCCAGCTGTGACCATAACTAACCTGAGGGACGTCACCGCTGATCGCTGGGGCTCAGTCTCTGCCTGAAGTTCACAGCAGGCAGTCGTGTTCTATGGCCACCCCGTCACTTCAGATGTAGCAGAGCCGTGATTGTCGTGGGACCTCGTGTTGAGTACACTGGACCTTCAGGGGTATTTTGGGGGGGTTAATAAAGTGGTGAAAGAGGGTGGGATTTTTTTGTCTTTTATTTCAAATAAAGGATTTTTTCAGTGTTTGTTTAGTACTTTTCACTTACAGATCAGTAATGGGGGTGGTTTTATAGACCCTCCCTATTATTAATCTAGGACTTAGTGGCAGCTGTGGGCTGTTATTAACCCCTTATTACCCCGAATGCCACCGCACCAGGGCAAATCGGGAAGAGCCGGATAAGGCCGGCTTCACATCAGTGGTATTCTGCCGCAATGCCGGATCCGTCAGAAATGCGGTACAGTTCAATACAGTTAAATGGAATCACGGCAAGATAAGGTCACATGTGATCACATGCGGCTGCATGTGATCTTAACTTGCCGCGATTCCATTTAACTGTATTGAACTGTACCGCATTTCTGATGGATCCAACATTGCGGAAGAATATCGCTGATGTGCGCGCAACCTGAAGTTCCCGGATTGTCACATCTAATGAATGCGACAATCCTGGGCGGCTGTAGGCTGCTATTCTAAGCTGGGGGGAGCCCAATAAGCATTGGTTTCCCCAGTCTGAGAATACCAGCCCCCAGCTGTTGGGCTTTATCATGGCTAGGTATGAAAATTGGGGGGAATGCAGACTGCGTTTTAAATTATTTATTTAAAAAAATAACAAAAAACGCATGTGATTCCTCTTATTTGGATACACAGCCAAGATAACCGCACGGCTGGGGGCTGTAGCCAGTAGCCGTATGCTTTATCTGTGCTTTGTATCATAATATAGGGGGACCTTAGACCAATTTTTATTTTTATACTATGATATAAACACACAGTGCGACTGCTGCCAATCACAGGTGCTAAGGGTGGGGTGCTGTCTGACTACAACCATTCACAGACACCGATGGGCGGGGAAAGCAGTGAATATGTATGAGGCTAATAAGTGGCCCCGGAAGTAGAATGAGCAACAGCAGTTACAGAAGAGTGACCCATGGCCCTCATTATATTTGATTTTTCCTTGTTTGGTGGCACACTGGGCAGGGAGACTCCCTGCAGCAAAATATAGGCCACCCGCCGCTTCTTGCCTAGCGTTTGCTCTATGAGTCAGGTGGTGAAAAATGTAAACAAGCCACCCGTATCACAGGTATCCGGATCGCCTGGAGGGGCAAGGGATTATTTTAATTGTCTCAACACAGTGAGACAGATAAGGGACACAATAAAGGGGTTCATAATTGGCAGGTGTTAGAGAGGACATGGAACAGGCACTAAATCAATGAGTTAATTGGAGGTGGGAAGGAGAGAACATAGGACAGGGACTGGTAATTTAATGGAGAGTCACACTGCTTAATTAATTTCTATTTATTGGTCAGAGGAAAAGTGGCTAATCATATATGGTTAATGGTGCGTGGCTAATTGTATATTAATGTGTGGTCCATTTTTGTATTCAGGGGAACAGTGTGGGGGATTTGTTACTCAGGAGACAAATGTGTATATATGTGCACGCTCATCCATACATTCATACACGTACATAGGTTATATGTGACCTTGAGATTTTCAACACCACATTGTGATAAGTTGTGGCTGGAAGACGTCGACATGAAGGTTTGACCGGATGAAGCACAGAAAGCGATTAATTCATAGGAGACATCGGCAGTAAGTCACTGGATGTAAATACTTATTCTATAGCTATACTGTATGACTTACAGAGATGGGAGTAATACTCGTTTGTACACAGCCTCACTTGTGGACAGCGCCATCTTTTATTGCAGTGTCCTCCTTTATTATGTAGAACATTGTTCTCTTATTACACAGAATCCTCTGTTGGAATCTATAATACTGCCCCTTATTAAACAGCATGCTCGCTTGCCATGTATAGTAATGTATAGTGCCATTCCTTATTACATAGTGTCCGCTATTGTTATTTATAGCACCCGCTCTTTATTACAGTGGCCTCTTGTTGCCAGCGGTTCTTTGCTGGATCTGTTCTAGCGGATAATTACTGGACATGTGACTTTAAACTAAGTCGACAGTTTCCCTATATGTTGTGCCTTAAAGAGAATCTGTCACCAGGTATTTGCTACCTAACCCGAGAGCAGCATGATGCAGGGGCAGAGACCCCAATTCCTGAGATGTGTCACTTACTGAGCTCCTAGTTTCAGTTTTGTTAAAATCCCTGTTTAATCTGCTACTGATCTATCAGGTCTCTGTATAACCCCGCCCACTTCACTGATTGGCAGCTTTCTGCCCATACACAGTGCACAGGAAGCTGCCAATCAATAATGGGGGTGAGGTTATACAGAGCTCATGAATATGCTGGACTACCTGGCAGCACGCCAACTAGTCCTGTAATGATAATCTACTGCTAATAAATCTGTGATTTTATCAAAACTAAAGAAAGCAGCCCAGTAAGTGACATCTCTGGAATCAGGGTCTCTGCCTATACGTTATGCTGCTCTTAGGATAGGTAGCAAAAGTCTGTTCACAGATTCTCTATCAGACAACACATAAGCTAGTTATACGTTTACAGCACCACTCCAGTATTTTTTATATTTCACCATCGGGGTGGTATCACTAATACATTTTACCTGCCACCAGTAATATAGTTTCCAGCCGCTGTTTTCTGCACTACTCAGCCCCGCTCCGATCGTTTTCCACCATCCTGACTGACCAGAAGGCAGAGGTAACAGTTATAAGCTATCATAAGTCTATGAAAGCCTCCTTCCGGTTCTCATAGACTTACATTGAGAAGTGAACCCTGGCTGGACCAGACGTCAGAAGTGATGTCACAAGTGCTCAACACAAGTCTACGTAAATAGGGGTGGAAGGGGTTAAATTGCCGCGCTGCTATGTAATAAAGATGAATGCTAGATCTTCGATATGTGACTTTATTCAACGCAGTTTGGAGCAACCTCCTTCATCAGAATCATCACAGGTAAATGTGATGATCCTGATGAAGGAGGTTGCTCTGAAAAGTGTTGAATAAAGTCACTTCTCGACGATCCAGCATTCATCTGTATTGCAGAGCAGCGCGGCAATTTAACCCTTTCCACCCCTATTTGCGATCACAAAGTATCTTTGATACAGGGAGCTGCAGCAGCTGTTTCTCCAAAAGTCTTCCTGCTGGTTATGTCTAGATCTGAAAATAAGGAGCGCTGATAGTGTAACACCAAAGGAGATCAGTGAGGTATACCTGAAGAATTATACACTCACCTGGATCAGTTGTGACAGTCACTAGTGCGCATGAGATAATGGCGTCTGCTGCAGCCCCACGTGGATGAGCATATAAGATAGGATAGGGAAGGGGTTAATGCCGCGCATCAGCCAAATGAAGACGTATAGTGTTGATGAAGTTTTTCTTTTATTCCATAGGTCTACGCGTTTCAAGGTAAAACCTCTTCCTCAGGACCAATGTATCAACAACAAGTCAGGACCAATGTATCAACTTGTTGTTGATACATTGGTCCTGAGGAAGAGGTTTTACCTTGAAACGCGTAGACCTATGGAATAAAAGAAAAACTTCAGCACTATACGTCTTCATTTGGCTGATGCGCGGCATTAACCCCTTCCCTATCCTATCTTATATGCTGGTTATGTCTGACACAACCCCACCAGGTGAGCAAAACCTTAAGCTGGGGTCACACATAGCAACGCAGCAGCGATCACAATGGGCGACCTGACCTGATCAGGATCGCTGCTGCTTCGCTACATGGTCGCTGGTGAGCTGTCAAACAGGCAGATCTCACCAGCGACCAGTGACCAGCCAGCAGCGACGCGAGGAAGTGATGCTGCCCTTGGTAACTAAGGTAAATATCAGGTAACCAAGGAAAGCCCTTTCCTTGGTTACCCGATATTTACCTTTGTTACTAGCGTCCGCCGCTCTCACGCTGCCAGTGCCGGCTCCCTGCACACGTAGCTGGAGTACACATCGGGTAATTAACCCCATGTGTACTCTGGCTATGTGTGCAGGGAGCCGGCACTGGCAGCGTGAGAGCGGCGGACGCTAGTAACGAAAGTAAATATCGGGTAACCAAGGAAAGGGCTTCTTGGTTACCCGATATTTACCCTGGTTACAGCTTACCGCAGCTGCCAAAAGCCGCCTCCCTGCTCCCTGCAGTTCGTCGCTCTCTCGCTGTCACACACAGCGATGTGTGCTTCACAGCGGGAAAGCAACGTCCAAAAAATGAAGCTGGACATTCAGCAACAAGTGGCGACCTCACAGCAGGGGCCAGCTCATTGGTGGACGTCACACACAGCGACGGGACGTCGCTGCTACGTCACAGAAAATGGTGACTTAGCAGTGATGTCGTCACTATGTGTGACACCACCTTTAATCACAGGTTCACCGCGTCTCACAGATAAGACCCCATTCTTGCACTTTTTGTTTTCCTATATCCAATACAAGTCTACGAGAGCCAAAAAGAGGCTTTCATAGACTTATAATGAGTTATGACCGCCGACGTGCTCCATGAAACACTAGACCTGTTGGCAGGTCACAGGAGACCGACCAGAGTGACGATAGATGGTTATGCATCAGACGGGGGGGCTTACAAATAAAGCTCCACTCCAGCGGTACAATAAAAAAAAAAAAAAAAAATACTGCAGTGCTGATTTTATATTCACAAATGCAATGAGAGAATTTGCCACATAAAAGAAGGGAATTTTGTTACTTACCGTAAATTCCTTTTCTTCTAGCTCCTATTGGGAGACCCAGACGATTGGGTGTATAGCTACTGCCTCCGGAGGCCACACAAAGCATTACACTAAAAAGTGTAAGGCCCCTCCCCTTCTGGCTATACACCCCCCGTGGGATCACGGGATGCTCAGTTTTAGTGCTAAAGCAAGAAGGAGGAAAGCCAATAACTGGTTTAAACAAATTCACTCCGAAGTAACGTCGGAGAACTGAAAACCGTTCAACATGAACAACATCATGTACCCGAAAAAAACAAAAATCCCGAAGGACAACAGGGCGGGTGCTGGGTCTCCCAATAGGAGCTAGAAGAAAAGGAATTTACGGTAAGTAACAAAATTCCCTTCTTCGGCGCTCCATTGGGAGACCCAGACGATTGGGACGTCCAAAAGCAGTCCCTGGGTGGGTAAAGAAATACCTCATGTTAGAGCTGCAAGACAGCCCTCCCCTATGGGGAGGCAACTGCCGCCTGCAGGACTCTTCTACCTAGGCTGGCGTCCGCCGAAGCATAGGTATGCACCTGATAATGTTTGGTGAAAGTGTGCAGACTCGACCAGGTAGCTGCCTGGCACACCTGTTGAGCCGTAGCCTGGTGTCGTAATGCCCAGGACGCACCCACGGCTCTGGTTGAGTGGGCCTTTAGCCCTGAAGGAACCGGAAGCCCAGCAGAACGGTAGGCTTCAAGAATTGGTTCTTTGATCCATCTAGCCAGGGTGGCTTTGGAAGCCTGCGACCCTTTGCGCTTACCAGCGACAAGGACAAAGAGTGCATCGGAGCGGCGCAGAGGCGCCGTGCGGGAAATGTAGATTCTGAGTGCTCTCACCAGATCTAACAAATGTAAATCCTTCTCATACCGATGAACTGCATGAGGATAAAAGGAAGGCAGGGAGATATCCTGATTTAGATGAAAAGAGGATACCACCTTAGGGAGAAACTCCTGAATGGGGCGCAGCACTACCTTGTCCTGGTGGAAGACCAGGAAAGGAGCCTTGGATGACAGCGCTGCCAGCTCAGACACTCTCCGAAGAGATGTGATCGCTACCAGAAAAGCCACTTTCTGTGATAGTCGAGAAAGTGAAACATCCCTCAGAGGCTCGAAGGGCGGCTTCTGGAGGGCAACTAGTACCCTGTTCAGATCCCATGGATCTAACGGCCGCTTGTACGGGGGTACGATATGACAAACCCCCTGCAGGAACGTGCGCACCTTAGAAAGTCGTGCTAGACGCTTCTGAAAAAAGACGGATAGCGCCGAGACTTGCCCTTTAAGGGAGCCGAGCGACAAACCTTTTTCTAACCCAGATTGCAGGAAAGAAAGAAAGGTAGACAATGCAAATGGCCAGGGAGACACTCCCTGAGCAGAGCACCAGGATAAGAATATCTTCCACGTTCTGTGGTAGATCTTAGAAGACGTGGGCTTCCTAGCCTGTCTCATGGTGGCAACGACCCCTTGGGATAATCCTGAAGACGCTAGGATCCAGGACTCAATGGCCACACAGTCAGGTTCAGGGCCGCAGAATTCCGATGGAAAAACGGCCCTTGGGACAGTAAGTCTGGTCGGTCTGGTAGTGCCCACGGTTGGCCGACCGTGAGATGCCACAGATCCGGGTACCACGACCTCCTCGGCCAGTCTGGGGCGACGAGTATGACGCGGCTGCAATCGGATCTGATCTTGCGTAGCACTCTGGGCAAGAGTGCCAGAGGTGGAAACACATAAGGGAGCCGGAACTGCGACCAATCTTGCACCAAGGCGTCTACCGCCAGAGCTCTTTGATCGCGAGACCGCGCCATGAAGGTCAGGACCTTGTTGTTGTGCCGAGACGCCATTAGGTCGACATCCGGCACCCCCCAGCGTTGACAGATTTCCTGAAACACGTCTGGGTGAAGGGACCACTCCCCTGCGTCCATACCCTGGCGACTGAGGAAGTCTGCTTCCCAGTTTTCCACGCCCGGGATGTGAACCGCGGATATGGTGGATGCTCTGTCCTCCACCCACATCAGAATCCGCCGGACTTCCTGGAAGGCTTGCCGACTGCGTGTCCCTCCTTGGTGGTTGATGTATGCCACCGCTGTGGAGTTGTCCGACTGAATTCGGATCTGCTTTCCTTCCAGCCACTGCTGGAAGGCTAGTAGGGCCAGATACACTGCCCTGATTTCCAGAACATTGATCTGAAGGGTGGACTCCTGCTGAGTCCACGTACCCTGAGCCCTGTGGTGGAGAAAAACTGCTCCCCACCCTGACAGACTCGCGTCCGTCGTGACTACTGCCCAGGATGGGGGTAGGAAGGATCTTCCCTGTGATAAAGAGGTGGGAAGAAGCCACCACTGCAAAGAGTCCTTGGTCGTCTGGGACAGGGAGACTTCCCTGTCCAGGGATGTTGACCTCCCGTCCCATTGGCGGAGAATGTCCCACTGAAGCGGGCGCAGATGAAACTGCGCAAACGGGACTGCCTCCATTGCTGCCACCATCTTCCCTAGGAAGTGCATGAGGCGCCTTAAGGGGTGCGACTGACCTTGAAGGAGAGACTGCACCCCTGTCTGTAGTGACCGCTGCTTGTCCAGTGGAAGCTTCACTATCGCTGAGAGAGTATGAAACTCCATGCCAAGATACGTTAGTGATTGGGTCGGTGACAGATTGGACTTTGAAAAGTTGATGATCCACCCGAAAGTCTGGAGAGTCTCCAGCGCAACATTCAGGCTGAGTTGGCATGCCTCTTGAGAGGGTGCTTTGACAAGCAGATCGTCTAAGTAAGGGATCACCGAGTGTCCCTGAGAGTGCAAGATTGCTACCACTGCCGCCATGACCTTGGTGAAAACCCATGGGGCTGTCGCCAGACCAAATGGCAGAGCTACGAATTGTAGATGGTCGTCTCCTATCACGAAACGTAGAAAGCGTTGGTGCTCTGTAGCAATCGGCACGTGGAGATAAGCATCTTTGATGTCTATTGATGCAAGGAAATCTCCTTGAGACATTGAGGCAATGACGGAGCGGAGGGATTCCATCCGGAACCGCCTGGCGTTCACATGCTTGTTGAGCAGTTTTAGGACCAGAACAGGACGGAATGAGCCGTCCTTTTTTGGCACCACAAAGAGATTGGAGTAAAAACCTTGCCCTTGTTCCTGAAGAGGAACAGGGATCACCACTCCTTCTGCTCTTAGAGAGCCCACCGCCTGCAGAAGGGCATCTGCTCGGTCGGGATGTGGGGAAGTTCTGAAGAACCGAGGCGGAGGACGAGAACTGAACTCTATCCTGTACCCGTGAGACAAAATGTCTGTTACCCACCTGTCCTTGACCTGTGGCAGCCAAATGTCGCAAAAGCGGGAGAGCCTGCCACCGACCGAGGATGCGGAGAGAGGAGGCCGAAAGTCATGAGGCAGCCGGCTTGGAAGCGGTTCCTCCGGTTGCTTTCTTGGGGCGTGAGTGAGCCCGCCAGGCATCTGAGCTCCTTTGCTCCTTCTGAGTCCCTTTGGACGAGGAGAATTGGGGCTTGCCCGAGCCTCGAAAGGACCGAAACCTCGACTGCCACTTCCTCTGTTGAGGTTTGCTTGATCTGGGCTGGGGTAAGGAGGAGTCCTTACCCTTGGACTGTTTAATGATTTCAGCCAATTGCTCACCAAACAGTCTGTCTCCAGATAGCGGCAAGCTGGTTAAACATTTCTTGGAAGCAGAATCTGCTTTCCATTCCTTTAACCACAAGGCTCTGCGCAAAACCACAGAGTTGGCGGACGCCATTGAGGTACGGCTCGTAGAGTCCAGTACCGCATTGATAGCGTATGTCGCAAACGCAGACATTTGCGTAGTTAAGGACGCAACTCGCGGCACTGCTGGACGTATGATAGAGTCCACCTGTGCCAGACCAGCGGAAATAGCTTGGAGTGCCCACACGGCCGCGAATGCTGGAGCAAACGACGCGCCGATAGCTTCATAGACAGATTTCAACCACAGGTCCATCTGTCTGTCATTGGCATCGTTAAGTGAAGCCCCATCCTCCACTGCAACTATAGATCTAGCCGCAAGCCTGGATATTGGGGGATCCACCTTTGGACACTGGGTCCAGCGTTTGACCACGTCAGGGGGAAAGGGATAACGTGTATCCTTAAGACGTTTGGAGAAACGCTTGTCTGGATAAGCATTATGTTTCTGGACTGATTCTCTGAAGTCAGAGTGGTCCAGAAAAGTACTCAATTTACGCTTGGGATACCGAAAATGGAACTTCTCCTGCTGTGCAGCTGCCTCCTCTGCTGAAGGGGCTGGTGGAGAAATATCCAACAGTCTATTGATGGCCGCTATAAGGTCATTTACCATTGCGTCACCATCAGGGGTATCTAGATTGAGAGCGGTGTCAGGATTAGACTCCTGATCACCCACCTCTGTCTCCTCATACAGAGACTCTGCTCGTTGAGACCCTGACCAGTGTGATGACGTCGAGGGTCTGTCCCAGCGAGCCCGCTTAGGCTGCCTGGGACTGTCATCCGAGTCAGAGTCTTCAGCCTGTGATGCCTGGGACCCCCTTGAAGTACGGATTAGTTCCAGCTGAGGGGGACCGGGGAGCATAGACACAGCAGTGTCCATGGTCTGAGTAACTGGCCTGGACTGCAAGGTCTCCAGGATTTTTGTCATAGTCACAGACATTTTATCAGCAAAAATTGCAAATTCTGTCCCCGTCACCGGGGCAGGGTTCACAGGCGTCTCTGCCTGGGCCACTACTACCGTAGACTCTGGCTGCCGAAGTGGCACAGGGATTGAACATTGCACACAATGGGGGTCATTGGAGCCTGCCGGTAGATTAGCCCCACATGCGACACAAGCAGTGCATACCGCCTGTGCCTTGGCACCCTTGCGTTTTGCGGATGACATGTTGTTGTCTCCTCAGAGCAATATAGGGTATAAGCCAAGAAGCGACCGTCCAGTGCAATATAAATATATATGGTACAGGGAAAAAGTGCACCAAATAACACTGTGGCACTAGTGGGGCCCGCACTTATGTGCAGCTTACCGCCCGCAAAAACGCGGGTGTGTGGTCGCCAGAGTCCCTTGTCTGGGTCCCCCAGAGCCTGTGTCCGTTCTCCAGCCAGACTGCATGCAGGAATGGCTGCCGGCGTCCTGTGGAGAGGGGCGGGCCCTGGGCGTGTTCAGATCAAGAGCGGGAAACTTGCGTCCCCACTGTGCCCAGTGAGAGGGCTGGAGTATGTAAATAAGACTCCAGCCCTCGGCGCTGACTATAGAACAGCGTCTCTCCCTTCCCCTGATTGACAGGGTGGGGGCGGGAACGAAGCGGAGCTAGGCCGCAAAAGCCGGGGACTAGATTTATGAGCGCTGCCGCCGTAAAAGCGCGGTCAGCGCGAGTCCCCGGCGCACTACAAGTCCCAGCCGCGCCGCTGCTCCCGGAGCGGCCGGCGCGGTAGTTCCCAACACATAAAGTCACTCAGCTAAGCTGCAGTGACTCTAACCCGAGCGCGCAGCGCTACTGCCCCCGGCGCACTAGCACACCCAGCAAGTCTGGAGTGTGCGTGGCCTGTCTGTGCGGGGACACAGAGTACCTGAATGTTGCAGGGCCTTGTCCCTGACGGTACTCAGCTCCTCCAGCAGGGTCTCTGGGTCTGTGGATGGAGCCCGGCCTCAGGGTTTGGGGGCCGGTAAGATCCCACTTCCACAGAGCCCCTTAGGGGGATGGGGAAGGAAAGCAGCATGTGGGCTCCAGCCTCCGTACCCGCAATGGGTACCTCAACCTTAAACCACAAGTGGGGTGAGAAGGGAGCATGCTGGGGACCCTATATGGGCCCTCTTTTCTTCCATCCGATATAGTCAGCAGCTACTGCTGACTAAACAGTGGAGCTATGCGTGGATGTCTGACCTCCTTCGCACAAAGCTTGAAAACTGAGCATCCCGTGATCCCACGGGGGGTGTATAGCCAGAAGGGGAGGGGCCTTACACTTTTTAGTGTAATGCTTTGTGTGGCCTCCGGAGGCAGTAGCTATACACCCAATCGTCTGGGTCTCCCAATAGAGCGCCGAAGAAAAATAAAAAAAAAAAAAAAAAAAAGACTACGCAATGTTAGCTCACCTTTTATAGTTCTCTGGTGTCCAAATAGCAGCCTGGAGTTCGTTTGGGCAACCGCATGAAGACAAGCAAGAAAACAGATCTGGCGCTTGTAAGGAACCAGCTTGAAGTACGGTAGTTCATATAAAATATCCACATTTATTTAGAAAGGTTACAAATAAAAATACAGGACAGTCATGACTACCCCCTTGTAGGACTAGTCAGTGGGGACCATCTAGTCTTAGTGTCCCCACTGACCATCTAGTCCTACAAGGGGGTAATCATGACTGTCCTGTATTTTTATCTGTAACCTTTCTAAATAAATGTGGATATTTTATATGGACTACTTCAAGCTATTTTCTTGCTTGTATTCATAAAAAAAAAAAAAAAAAAAAAAAAAAAAACAACAAAAACAAACCTGATCCGCTCTAGAATCCGGTACCCATAAGTCTATGGGGACCAGAATCCGGAGACAAAAAGCGTTGTTGGAAGGGATAGGGGGGGGGTAGGAGCGCGCGCGGTGTACTCACCGAGGCTGTGTCATGGCGGCAAGCTGCTTTCAGAGCAGATAGTTGAATATTCACTGCTTCGCCCGCCCACCGGCGGGTGTAATTGGTTGCAGTTAGATGCACCCCCACCCTGAGTGGTAGCTTGTCAACTGACTGCAACCAATCACAGGCGCCAGGACGACTGGTGGGCGGGGAAAGCAATGCAAGTGTCTGCGGGTCAGCATGGTGGTATAAAAATAAAGGCGCAGGGTCCCCCATATTCTGATGCCAGCACAGATAAAGCCCATGGCTGAAGGCCCCAGCTGTCAAGCTTTATAACTATGCTGTGTATCAAAATAAGCCTGGAGTCACACGTGCGAGGGACTCGCATCACATCACCCGGCAGCTGCACACTCTCCTAACAGGAGCATGCAGCTCTATAGAAACACATGCTGCCGACCCGCAGGAGAGTGTGTGGCTGTGCCGGGTGATGTGATGCGAGACTCGTGCGAGTCCCTCTCAAGTGTGATTCTGGCCTAAGAGAAACCGCATGCGGCTTTTTTTATAAATTTAAATGAATACATTTTAATTTAAAAAAAAAAAAAAAAAGGGGGAGGTGCGGTCCCCCCCAATTTTGATAACCAGCCAAGATAAAGCTAGCTGGGGGCTGGTATTCTCAGCCCGCAGCAGCCTGGTATTGCCGCATCCATTAGATGTGACAATCCCGGAGCTTTATCGGCTCTTTCTGAATTGTCCTCGTGCGGTGGCAATTGGGGTAATAACAGGGGTTAATAACAGCGCACAGCTACTACTAAACCCTAGGTTAGTGACGGCACAGGCGTCTGAGACACCTGCAACACACTAACCTGTAAATGAAAGTAAATAATTACAAACACAGAGAAAAAAAATCTTTATTTGGAATAAAATACAAAATACACCCTCTCACCACTTTATTAACCCCCAACACACCCCTCAAGGTCCGGCATAATCCAAACTAGATCCCACACTGCTTTCAACTTTGCTACATCTCACAGTGCGCGGCCATAGAACACGACCACCGGCTGTGAGCGCAATGACTGAGCTGTGATGACTGCAGGCAGACGCTGTCACAGGCCGGGGGCGTGTCTGACTGCAACCAATCACAGACGACAGGAAGGCTGGTGGGCAGGGAACGCACGGAGAGCTGTATGTATACGATGCACAGTACAGGAAGTGAACGTGCAACGGGGAAGCAATGTGCCGCCATGACACAGAGTCTCTAAGTATGAAACGCTCGCTTAATTCTTTTTTTTCTTTACTTTCCCTTTAATTTCCCCAGTGCCGAATCAGAATCGCACACTCGGCACCTTTGAAACCGCGTGGATTTGGACTACAACAGTCCGGGTTCGCTCAGCCCTACTCCTGTTCTACAGTGTGTCCACTCATATCCTGTCCACCGCCATTAACTTGAGAACGGCGGCAGCTATAGGCATAGAAGTGGTGTCTAGGTATAGTAAAGTAGCCATGTGCTACGTAATGAAATCACCTATAGCGCCACCGGAAAACTGAACGAGATAGAGAAAAAAAGTGAATTACAAAGTTGTAGGGCATCAATTCAATACGAATCGACACCTTGTATACAGAAAAGCTATGATATGAAACCCATGACCCCCCCCCCCCAAAACATTGAATGCTGGTCACGCATATGGCGCTCATTTACCTTTGATGCTCAAAGTGCAGTACTGTTGTACTGTGTTCTTCCCTGTAGATCTCACATTTTATGAGGGACCACGGGTTCTCTATGGTCAGATCAGGTGAACAAGGGGGCCATGTCATTATTTTTTTACATTTTAGACCTTTACTGGCCAGCCACGCTGTGAAGTAGTTGGATGCATGTGCTGGAGCATTGTCCTGCATGAAAATAAGGTTTTTCTTGAACGATACCGACTTCTTCCTGTACCACAGCTTGAAGAAGTTGTCTTCCAGAAACTGGCAGTAGGTCTGGGAGTTAACCTTCACTCCATTCTGAGCCTGAAAAGGTCCCACAAGTTCATCTTTGATGATACCAGCCCATACCAGTACCCCACCTCCACCTTGCTGGCATATGAGTCGGAGTGGAGCTCTCTGCCCTTTACTGATCCAGCCTCTGGCCCATCCATCTGGCCCATCAAGAGTCACTCTCATTTCATCAGTCAATAAAACCTTTGAAAAATCAGTCTTAAGATATTTCTTGGCCCAGTCTTGACGTTTTATCTTATGTTTCTTGTTCAGAGATGGTGGTTTTTCAGCCTTCCTTACCTTGGCCATGTCCCTGAGTATGGCACACCTTGTGCTTTTTGATACTCCAGTAACGTTGCAGCTCTGAAATATGGCCAAACTGTGGCAAATGGCATCTTGGCAGCTTCACGCTTGATTTTCCTCAATTCATGGGCAGTTATTTTGCGCCTATTTTTGCCCAACACGCTTCTTGCGACCCTGTTGGCTATTTGCCATGAAACGCTTGATTGTTCGGTGATCACGCTTCAAAAGTTTGGCAATTTCAAGACTGCTGCATCCCTCTGCAAGACATCTCACAACTTTTCAGAGCCCGTCAAATCTCTCTTCTGACCCATTTTGCCAAAGGAAAGGAAGTTGCCTAATAATTAAGCACACCTTATATAGGGTATTGATGTCATTACACCGCACCCCCCCTCATTACAGAGATGCACATCACCTGATTTACTTAATTGGTAGTTGGCTCTCATCCTACACAGCTTGGAATAGGACAACATGTATAAAAAGTATCATGTGATCAAAATACTCAGTTGCCTAATAATTCTGCACACAGTGTACAGTGGGAATAGACATTTGAACACAATGTATATACCCGTCATATCTCCTATCGTTGATTTCTTTCATTTAACCAGTGAATGGTGAATATTATTGGGGCTCCCATAGTGGCTCACCCACCAATTTATTCTTTTGTCTGTATTATTTGGATTTTTTGATGTCCTTTCAAAGTTCAGCCATTTTGATAATTTCAGCCCAGGTACAGACGTTGTTTCGGTCTTTCCAAGTGCTAAACCTGAGCTACAAGGGAATTTTGGCCAGCTATAAAAAGGTCTATAATTGTGACTGAGCATTCTTAAGAACACTCATTTCCCGATAATTATGTAAAATTCTCCTTCGTCGAGTGAAACAATGGTTTGGTTTGCACAAAAGCACATCGCTCGTGGCAGCGCATCGTTCTGTGTATAAAGGACCTAAACTGGCAGGAACATTGTGAATCCTTTATGTAGTGAACGATCCATTACTGATCATTCTGTGCACACCTGAAGCTAAGAAAGCATATGGAGGAAGGTTATTAAGGCTATGTGCGCACTTACCGGTTTTTCCCGCGGATTTTCTGCGGATGTGCTGCATGTTTCGCTGCAGAAAATGTTCATAACATCTCTGCAGTGATTCACCAGCAAAACCTACGGGGAAAAAAAATGCTGTGCGCACTATGCGAATTTGACAGCTGCATGTCTTGCTGCATGATTCCCGCAGCAAAAACAAGTGCATGTCACTTCTTTTCCGCACGTCGCTGCGGGATTTCACTCCATTGACTGCAATGTAATCGTGAAATCCCGCAGGGAATAACGCAGGCCGCAAATTCTGTGCGGTTCATTGCGTTTTCCTGCGTTATTCCCTCCGATATTTCGCGGTTTACCTGCAGTAATGTACATCGCTTGCATGCGGTTTTGCAGGGAAGTGATGTCATTACAGGAAGAGGAAGCGGAGCAGAGAAAACACACACAGATCACACACACACAGACATGGGACATAGAACACAGACACATAGAATACACATAGAAAGCAAACGGAAATCTAGAAAAAAAAAAAAACACGTGGGCTCCGCTGTATATTTACCGTCCAGCCGAGGTAAGCACACAGCGGCAGCCCGGTATTCTCAGGCTGGGGAGGGCGAGGGGCAGGGTTAATGTCCCCCGCCTCCCTCCCACCTCCCGCAGCCGAGAATATCAGCCGCAGCCGCCCGGGACTGTCGCATCCATTATGCGGCAGTACCGGAGTGTCCCCAGCTCTTCTAGATGCCGTGATGCGGTGGCGATCCAGGTAATAAGGGAGTTAATGGCAGCGGATCGCCGCCACTAAGTCCAGGCTTGATCATGGCAGCGTCTATGTGACAGCTGACATGATCAAACTGTAAGTAAAGTGAAAACACACACACACACACACCGAAAAATCATTTATTTTAAACACAAAAAAGCTCCTGGTTCACCCCTTTATTAACCCCCCCCCCGAAACACACAGCTCCGGCGTAATCCATGTCCAGCGATGCTTGCATCCAGCCGCGACTGACACACAGCGCTGAATGCAGCCTCGCAACGAGACAGCAGAGGTAACCACAGGTCATTTCCCACGGCCGGTAATGTGAACTCACTACCGACCGTGAGAAATGCAGCGTGTGCTCACAGGGACTATCTATCCCTCTAACTATCTAGCTGTCTATCTATTCTTCTATTTATCTATCTGCTATCTAAGGATTTTTTTTTTTTCTTCAATGTGCTTTGTTGCATTGAATGCATTACAGCACATGTACCAACCCGCATGCGGCCAAACCGCGGCAATGCCGCGAACAATACCGCAGCAAACCGCATGCGGTTTGCCGCGTTTTTTTACCGCAGGTGCGGTAATCTTTCAGTGCTTGCGGAATTTTCTTGAGAAAATTCCATTTTCCAGTGCGCACAAAGCCTAAAGGGAATCTATCTGCAGGTTTTTGCTATGTAATCTAAGGAAGGAGCAGAGACCATGATTACAGGGATGTGTCACTTACTGGGCTGTGTTTTGCGGTTTCAATACAATAAATAAACAATGTACACAAAAAGCTGGGGTGTGGACAGTTTATACATAGCTCAACAACTGAGCCCAGATCAAATTACTGCATCCAGCATACTAAGTGACACATAGCTGGAATCAGGGTCTCTGTCCCACTGTCATGCTTCTATCAAATTACATTGCTTTTAAAGAACTACACATCAGAAAATGATTAGTGGATCTTTGGTCATTTAGCGCCATTTGTCAGTCAATCTTCAAGGACCTTTTTCTCTATGTTCCTCTATAGGAGGCAAGGAAGAAGCAATTAAAGCACAATCGTTCCCCATTATTGCCTAGATTGTAAAAATGAAGAAAACAGTCTCTATACTAAGCAGACGAAAAGCACTGACTAGACTGAAAAGGATAAGTACATACCACATGTAGTATATGTCTCTGTACTACACCTACTGTAGTATCAGGCGGATGGACCAGCCATGCAGTGTTAAATATACAACCCCTGAAAACGTGGTAGTCTAGAGCAGAGGTCTCAAACACGCGGCCCCTGAGGCGGCTTGTTGCGGCCCACAGACCCCCTGATGATCGCGGTCCTATGCAGGGGTTGGCGCCAAAAGGACTTTACTACATTTGCGGTACAGCGCAGAGGAGTTGTCTGCACTATAACTACCGCCCGCCAATCAGATGGAAAGAGGGGACATCGCTCTATGACGTCACCTCCCTGCATCTGATTGGCAGGCGGCAGCCCTTGGTACAGCGCAGACAACTCCTTGGCACGTTACCGCAAATGAGTCAACTGTAGTTAAGTCCTGCCGCCGCCGACCACAGCATAGGGTTGCGATAGTCACAGGCCGCAACAAGCAGGTAAGGTACGTGACCAGGATCAGGTGATCCAGATGAGTCCTAGATGCACTGGGTCCTGTCCTGCGGGGTTGCAAGTCTCTTCCGCAGGAGGCTGCAGTGGCCCGTGCCCGCAATCAGGGTCCGGGGTGCTGCAGTCTCCTTGCTGTGTTCTCCCTAGGGGGGGCATGCAGCTCCGCAGCAAAGAACTGACATGCAGCAGCGCCTGAAAGCCGCACCGCAGGTCAGTGTTTGCTGCGGGCTGCACACACACAGTGGCATGGGATTTCTAAAAATCCATTCACTCTGCTTGTACTGTATATTGCAGTGTTTTGTCACAGCTGAAACAAGCTGCCTCCAAAACCACTGCAAACACTGATCATGGGAACGGAGGAAAGGTGAGGATATTTTTTTTTTTTTTAGTAAAGGATGGGCAGAATACTACAGGGCACAATACTACAGGGCATAATATTACAAGGATGGGCACAATACTACAGGGAACAAGGATAGGCACAACACTACAGGGCATAATACTACAAGGCTGGGTACAATACTACAAGGATGGGCACAATACTACAAGGCACAAGGATGGGCACAATACTATCGTGCATAATACTACAAGGATGGGCACAATAATACAGGGCACAAGAATGAGCACCTTACTACAGGGCACATGGATGGGGCACATTACTAGAAGATGTTGGCTAAGATTACTATATGCTGCTAATTGTGAAACAATATTACAAGAAGGTGATAAAATGTAAAAAAAAAAAAAAAATAAAAAATAAAAATAAAGCATGAAAACTTTTTTGCCATTAAAATTGCTTTTTTATATATAAACTTAACTACACAAAAAAAATGCAGGTTTGTTATAATAAACAAGAAAAAAAATGTTCAAAAAAAGTGATCCACAGGTGTATAGAAAAAAGAAAAAAAAAACAAAACATGGCATCATTAAAAATGTCACTTTGTCCTAGAGTGCGGCCCCTCAATTTTTTTTTCTATATTCAGCCCATACACCCAGCTGAGTTTGAGACCCCTGCTCTAGAGTAATATGGCTTTCTGCATCACACAGAGCACTGACAGTACCAGCGGCATCAGTCCCGAAATATAGAAGATCCCACACCATGCCAGCACAGACAATCCACTACAAAAAGACAGATGTCATTCTGAAGACACTGCCGCTACAACACTATAGAAAAGCAGCTAAACTACAATGTGGAGCACATGTGAAGGGGCAGAGGAACCCCAAAACAGTGTTACTACACCACTCATTTCTCTGCGGAGGAGCTTCTACTCTCCAGTGAGTTCTATAGACATTGCCCCCAATTATGTTTTGCTCTGAAGCATCTAAAAATACACAAAACTCTTTAGGCCCCATGCGCACGCTTTTGGGTGCAGTTTGGGTCACCAAACTGCATTCATTTCCTTCCCCAGCAAAGTCTATGAGATTTCATTTTTACTGTGCGCACGTTGCAGCTTTTTTTGGTTGCATCTTTGTGGTGACCACAAAAGATGCAGCAAGTCAGTTTCTTTTGCATGTTGTCCCTGCGTTTCTCACTAGTGATGGGAGGACTCGCAGATCAATCCTCCGCCGACTCGGGAGGTCACTGATGTTACCTGAGGTCAAGTTACCTGCGGTCACAGGTAGAGGACCGTGGGGACCTCCAGTGTGGCCATGGCATCACCGCTGATCACTGCTCAGTCTCTACCTGAAGTCCAAACCGGGCAGTCGCTGTGACTTTAGATGTAGCAGAGCTGGAATCGTCACGGGACCTCGTTTGGATTACGTCGGACCTGCAGGGGTGTTCTGGGGGTTAATAAAGTGGTGAAAGAGGGTTTTTTTATATTTTATTTTAAATAAAGCATTTTTCCGGTGTTTGTGTATTTCTTTTCATTTACAGATTAGTAAGAGGGGGTCTCAGACACCTCCATTTACTAATCTAGGGCTTAGTGGTAGCTGTGAGCTGACATTAACCCCTTATTACCCCGATTGCCCTGGTGTGGTGGCAATCGGTAAAAGCGGTGGGATTGTTGTAACTAATGGATGCAGCAATCCTGGGCAGCTGCAGACTGCTGTTTTCATAGTCTGGGGAAAGCGGGGAGGGGGGGGGGGGGTGAGCCCAATAACCATGGGTCTCCCCCAGCTGTCAGGCTTTATCATGGATGGGTATCAAAATTGAGGGGGGAGGGGGACTGAATGACCTTTTTCTTTTAAAAAAGGGTGTGCAACCGAATAAGTAGAATCAATCGCTTCCTATATCCATCAATCTTCTTCCACCTCTCGTCTGGATTTTTTGGACTCTTCTTTTGTAAACTGCTCCAGGTCTCATATTTGAAGGCGTCTTCTCCCCAACAATAATTTTAAGATGTCTCCACAGGTGTCAATGGGATTTGGATCTGGACTCATTGCTGCCACTTCAGAACTCTACGGCGCTTGTTTCCATCCATTTCTGGGGGCTTCTTGCAGTATGTTTGGGGTCATTCTCTTGCTGGAAGACCCATGACCTAGGACACAAACCCAGCTTTCTGACACTGGGCACTATATTGCGACTCAAAATCCTTTGGTAATGTTCAGATTTCATGACACCTTGCACATGGTCAAGACACCCAGCGCCAGAGGCAGCAAAACAACCTCAAATCATCTTTGAACCTCCACCTTATCTGACTGTAGGCAGTGTGTTATTTTCTTTGACGGTCTTCATTCTGTTCTCGGTAAACAGGAGAATGACGTGCTCTATCAAAAAGCTTTATCTTGGTCCCATCTTCCCACAAGACGCTTTCCTGGATTTTTGGTTACATACATTTTGGCAAACTGTAGGCTAGCTTTTTTATGTCTCTTTATCCACAGTGGGGTCCTCCAGGGTCTCTGGCCATAAAGTTTCATTTCATTCAAATGTGGACAGATAGTTCAACACCCTGAGGCTGCAGGAGAGCTTAAATTTCTTTGAAACCTGATTGGATGGTGGATAAGTCGCCTCAGACTATTCTGCTCTGCAAATTTCATCCATGTATTTCCGCCGTACACGTGCAGGGAGATTAGCTACAGCGTCAACGGTTGGAATAGTCTTAATTATGTTGTGCAACGTGGACAAAGGATCATCAAGATCTCTGTAACATCTCTTGTAACATTGAGATTGTTGATATTTTTCAAAAATTTTGTTTCTCAAGTCCAGTCAATTTTCTTCTCTTTCTGTTATCCATGCTTAGTGTGGTACACAGACACACAATGCAAAGATTGAGTCAACTTCTCTTCTTTTATGTGATTTCAGGTGTGATTTTCATATTGCCCTCAAGTTACTTGCCACAGGTGAGCTTGAATCAGCATCACATGCTTCAAACAAAGTTGTTTACCCACAATTTTGGAAAGGTGCCAACTATTTTGCCTGGGGTATTTTTATGATTTTGTGTGAAATTATGTCCAATTTGCTTTTTCTCCTGTTGTTCTTGTGTTGTTCCAATACACACAAAGGAAATGAACATATGCAATTGCAATAATTTTATGGGAGAAATACTTCACTTTCTAGAACATTATCAAATGTGCCAACTCTTTTGGCTATAACTAACTTGTGACCGACCCTCTTTTATGTGCCATTTTTTGCTCTGAATGTTCAGCAGAATTGTACTCTTCGCTTTGCAAAGGGTGAAACCCGCAGCACAAATAGATCTATGAATGTCAAAACCGCAGCGCTGCTCAACTTTGGTTGTGGGTTTCTCCGCAACAAGAATCAGATTTCACTATATCTCACACACAGCACTGGTTCTCTAAGGCCGGGGTCACACGGGGGGCTAGTGGGACCCTCGCATGATACTCTGCTCACACTGGCAGCACAGCAGGAGCAGAGTGTCATGCGAGTGTCCCTGCAACTGAGGTCCGATCATGCGATCGGACCTCAGCTGCGGGGGGCGGGCCAGCACTGAGGAGGGGAGGGAGGGATTTATCTTCCTCTCTCCTCCGTTGCCGCCAATTGCCATTCTCACCCTACACTCGCAGTACACTGGTGTAATGCGAGTGCAGTGCGATTTTTCTCTCTCCCCATAGACTTGAATGGGTGTGAGAGAAACAAGGATCGCACCTGCAGCATGCTGCGACTGTTTTCTTGGTCCGATTAGGGGTGAGAAAATAAATCGCTCATGGGTGCTGCCAGGCACACAGGCTAATATTGGTCCGAGTGGAATGCGATGTTTTATCACATTCCACTCGCAGCGATTTTCATGCCGTGTGTTTTAGGCCTAATACGCAGCATCTGGAGAAGAATGGAAAGTTCGCTGCTTATCAGCACTGTATGGAGCTACGCTCGGCGTAAAGGCTCATTTAGACCTCAGTCTCTCTTGTGAGAGCCATCTGTGTTTTTCATGGGCAGCTCTTGCGAAATTTGTCAGTACTGACTCAGTGTCGCCAATGCAAATCCATGGATCCACCACTCTGGTCCCATCCGTGTTTTGAGCATTTTTTTCTTAAAGACTGATAGAAGTTTAAAAAACCTTCATCAATTACTGTTTTTTGATCGAAGTAAAACCGATGAAACTGACAGCAAAAACATTGATGAAACGCAAACAGCTCTTTGCATACACGAAAAATCTCTGAAGGCCAAGTCACAATTGTATAATAAAAAACAAAAAACATTGCTTTAATCATATGTAGATGTAAAAATTGATATTAATTTTAAATAAAAAGTCCAAAAACTATGGTTTTCCATATGTCGTATTTTTCAGATTATAAGACGCCCTTTTCCTCGCAAAAATTTGGGAGGAAAATGAGGGGTGCGTCTTATAATCAGAATATAGCTTACAGGGAGGTGGTGGAGAGGGGTAGCAGGAGGCAGCGGCAATGCTGTGAGTGCTGTGCTGCAGGCTGAGGGTGCTGTGCTGTGGGCTGCCACGCTGCAAGGCAGGGGGGCCCTCCTGAAAATGTTGGCGGTGCGGACTTCAAATAACAGTGCCAGAATCAGCGCTTGCACAGATGGCGCTCTCGGCTCAAGATCTCATCTGCGCCCGCGCAGCCTCCGGCCTATTGATCTTCCAGTAGCAGATCTATGGAAAACGGTGCCTGGCGGCGGCATATGCGCAGATGAGATCTAGGCTTGTCATTGAGCCGATAACTCAATCTGTGCTGACTCCAGGCGCCATTTCTTTGAAGTTTGCACCGCCGACAGTTTCTGGATGTTGCCTGCCTCACAGCGAGCATCTGGGACACTCGCTGCATCGCCCGTAGAATCGCCCTACTCAACCCCCGCCCCTGCCTCCTGTGACGTCGCTCCACCACCGGATTATGAGATGGACCCCTTTTCTTTTGTTCCCCCTCTAAATTTTGGGTGCGTGCTGTAAACTGAAAAGATACAATAATTTTTTAAACGGATGCGTTAAAAACAGATGCACATATGTAAAAGTGGCCCTTGTAGGTTATTTTGCAAACGGGGCGCACACATTTTTAAATGGCCTTAAAAGGGATGTTCTCAAGTTTAAAAATTATCAGGGTCTGACCGCCATTAAACCCACCGATGCCGAGTATTGGGACTAGGAAGAGCACCGGTTGAATGGAGCGGAAATTGATCACACGCGCTGCGGCTCGATTCTTTCTTAACGAGAGCACCAAAATTTTCCGAGTGTAGTGCTTGGCTGATCTTCAGTGCTCCTATTAGTATGAATAAAGCGGCAGTGCGCAATATCGACCTCTTCAGGATCGGTGGGAGCCACTGTGGTCAGACCACGGGCAATCGGTCCTGTAGATAGGGGATACTTTTTACACTTGACAATGTACCCCCTTTAAGGTTGGTTAAAGGGAACCTGCCAGCAGACATTTTGCACTAAACCTAAAAGATTCCCCCTCTGCAGCTCCTGGGCTGCATTCTAGCAAGGTTCCTGTTATTATTGTGCCCCCTGTGAGACCAAATAAAGACTTTATAAAGTGGTACCTTTTCCTATGCCCAGTGCTCCAGAGGTCTCGCGCATGCGCCGTGCCACTCTCGCGGGACTGTGCACAGTGTGACCGCTGGTGACGTTGCGCAGGCGTGAGATTATGGGCGGCGCTGTGATTTTCATCAGCAAGTACCCGCCCATAATCTCGTACCTGCGCTTTCCCCTCTGCCTCCACCGTTATGCTCAAGCACTGGCCAGATGACCCCACGTCACCTCTTTCCCATCTTGCCCTGGAGCAGGAAATAGATGGGAGGAGCGGAGCAGCATAACGGTGGAGGCAGAGTGAAAAGCGCGGGCACGAGATTATGGGCTGGTACTTGCTGATTAAAATCACAGCGCCGCCCATAATCTCACGCCTGCGCAACGTCACCAGCGGTCACACTGTGCACAGTCCCGCGAGAGTGGCACGGCGCATGCGCAAGACCTCTGGAGCACTGGGCAGCATCCTGAGGTATGAAATTGAGCAATGGGAGATGGCGTAAAGCAGCAGGAGGCAGAATAACAGACGCCAGACAGACCGCCCCTGTGTACGATTAACAAGAAGATTTGCATACTTTATAAAGTGGAACCTTTTTATATTTATTTTGGTCTAAAAGGGGGCACAATAACAGGAACCTTGCTAGAATGCAGCCCAGGAGCTGCAGAGGGGGAATCTTTTAGGTTTATTGCAATATTTCTGCTGACAGGTTCCCTTTAAGAATTCTAGAGTTCACACATTTTGCCCAGGATGGGTCTGCTCCATGCTCCAACGCCAAGAATCTCTGACATTCTATACCGTAATTCTGACAACTTTTCCAGCTGCCGCCCCATCTTGTTGACTCTTTGTGCAGTGAAGAGCATGCAGACATGACCGGCTGCAGCAACCACCACATATTCACTGCAGGACAGGGCTCCATGACCAGCACGCACCACCGAGGCAGCAGTGCTGGGGCCGCAGGGATTTACTAAGTCTTGAAATCCTGCTCACAGCGGCCATCACCTCCACTCCCTCCTGACCACACTGAAGAGTAAATAAAGCGCAGGGGTTCTAGGGGGTTTCCAGGAGTTTTTCAAAAAGACCCAGAGGACAGAAGGGGTTTTCTGCCAGTATAGTATAGTATGCCATAACTTGCCAAAGGGCAGGGATCGTTGTAAAGAAATATGTGCTTCTTACCACTCCCCTCAATCACTTCTCCAGTGCCCGCTCTGGTGGTCTCCCCCCCCCTCCCAGGCACCAAGCGCTCCCCTCTCCTCTCTCCCCCCCCCCCCCTCCAGGCACAGGCTCTCCTCTCTCTCTCTCCCCCCCCCTCCGGGCACAGGCTCTCCTCTCTCTCTCTCCCCCCCCCCTCCGGGCACAGGCTCTCCTCTCTCTCTCTCCCCCCCCCTCCGGGCACAGGCTCTCCTCTCTCTCTCTCTCCCCCCCTCCGGGCACAGGCTCTCCTCTCTCTCTCTCTCCCCCCCTCCGGGCACAGGCTCTCCTCTCTCTCTCTCTCCCCCCCTCCGGGCACAGGCTCTCCTCTCTCTCTCTCTCCCCCCCTCCGGGCACAGGCTCTCCTCTCTCTCTCTCTCCCCCCCTCCGGGCACAGGCTCTCCTCTCTCTCTCTCTCCCCCCCTCCGGGCACAGGCTCTCCTCTCTCTCTCTCTCCCCCCCTCCGGGCACAGGCTCTCCTCTCTCTCTCTCTCCCCCCCTCCGGGCACAGGCTCTCCTCTCTCTCTCTCTCCCCCCCTCCGGGCACAGGCTCTCCTCTCTCTCTCTCTCCCCCCCTCCGGGCACAGGCTCTCCTCTCTCTCTCTCTCCCCCCCTCCGGGCACAGGCTCTCCTCTCTCTCTCTCTCTCCCCCCCTCCGGGCACAGGCTCTCCTCTCTCTCTCTCTCTCCCCCCCTCCGGGCACAGGCTCTCCTCTCTCTCTCTCTCTCCCCCCCTCCGGGCACAGGCTCTCCTCTCTCTCTCTCTCTCCCCCCCTCCGGGCACAGGCTCTCCTCTCTCTCTCTCTCTCCCCCCCTCCGGGCACAGGCTCTCCTCTCTCTCTCTCTCTCCCCCCCTCCGGGCACAGGCTCTCCTCTCTCTCTCTCTCTCCCCCCCTCCGGGCACAGGCTCTCCTCTCTCTCTCTCTCTCCCCCCCTCCGGGCACAGGCTCTCCTCTCTCTCTCTCTCTCCCCCCCTCCGGGCACAGGCTCTCCTCTCTCTCTCTCTCTCCCCCCCTCCGGGCACAGGCTCTCCTCTCTCTCTCTCTCTCCCCCCCTCCGGGCACAGGCTCTCCTCTCTCTCTCTCTCTCCCCCCCTCCGGGCACAGGCTCTCCTCTCTCTCTCTCTCTCCCCCCCTCCGGGCACAGGCTCTCCTCTCTCTCTCTCTCTCCCCCCCTCCGGGCACAGGCTCTCCTCTCTCTCTCTCTCTCCCCCCCTCCGGGCACAGGCTCTCCTCTCTCTCTCTCTCTCCCCCCCTCCGGGCACAGGCTCTCCTCTCTCTCTCTCTCTCCCCCCCTCCGGGCACAGGCTCTCCTCTCTCTCTCTCTCTCCCCCCCTCCGGGCACAGGCTCTCCTCTCTCTCTCTCTCTCCCCCCCTCCGGGCACAGGCTCTCCTCTCTCTCTCTCTCTCCCCCCCTCCGGGCACAGGCTCTCCTCTCTCTCTCTCTCTCCCCCCCTCCGGGCACAGGCTCTCCTCTCTCTCTCTCTCTCCCCCCCTCCGGGCACAGGCTCTCCTCTCTCTCTCTCTCTCCCCCCCTCCGGGCACAGGCTCTCCTCTCTCTCTCTCTCTCCCCCCCTCCGGGCACAGGCTCTCCTCTCTCTCTCTCTCTCCCCCCCTCCGGGCACAGGCTCTCCTCTCTCTCTCTCTCTCCCCCCCTCCGGGCACAGGCTCTCCTCTCTCTCTCTCTCTCCCCCCCTCCGGGCACAGGCTCTCCTCTCTCTCTCTCTCTCCCCCCCTCCGGGCACAGGCTCTCCTCTCTCTCTCTCTCTCCCCCCCTCCGGGCACAGGCTCTCCTCTCTCTCTCTCTCTCCCCCCCTCCGGGCACAGGCTCTCCTCTCTCTCTCTCTCTCCCCCCCTCCGGGCACAGGCTCTCCTCTCTCTCTCTCTCTCCCCCCCCTCCGGGCACAGGCTCTCCTCTCTCTCTCTCTCTCCCCCCCTCCGGGCACAGGCTCTCCTCTCTCTCTCTCTCTCCCCCCCTCCGGGCACAGGCTCTCCTCTCTCTCTCTCTCTCCCCCCCTCCGGGCACAGGCTCTCCTCTCTCTCTCTCTCTCCCCCCCTCCGGGCACAGGCTCTCCTCTCTCTCTCTCTCTCCCCCCCTCCGGGCACAGGCTCTCCTCTCTCTCTCTCTCTCCCCCCCTCCGGGCACAGGCTCTCCTCTCTCTCTCTCTCTCCCCCCCTCCGGGCACAGGCTCTCCTCTCTCTCTCTCTCCCCCCCTCCGGGCACAGGCTCTCCTCTCTCTCTCTCTCTCCCCCCCTCCGGGCACAGGCTCTCCTCTCTCTCTCTCTCCCCCCCCTCCGGGCACAGGCTCTCCTCTCTCTCTCTCTCCCCCCCTCCGGGCACAGGCTCTCCTCTCTCTCTCTCTCCCCCCCCTCCGGGCACAGGCTCTCCTCTCTCTCTCTCTCCCCCCCTCCGGGCACAGGCTCTCCTCTCTCTCTCTCTCCCCCCCCTCCGGGCACAGGCTCTCCTCTCTCTCTCTCTCCCCCCCTCCGGGCACAGGCTCTCCTCTCTCTCTCTCTCCCCCCCTCCGGGCACAGGCTCTCCTCTCTCTCTCTCTCTCTCTCCCCCCCTCCGGGCACAGGCTCTCCTCTCTCTCTCTCTCTCCCCCCCTCCGGGCACAGGCTCTCCTCTCTCTCTCTCTCCCCCCCTCCGGGCACAGGCTCTCCTCTCTCTCTCTCTCCCCCCCTCCGGGCACAGGCTCTCCTCTCTCTCTCTCTCCCCCCCTCCGGGCACAGGCTCTCCTCTCTCTCTCTCTCCCCCCCTCCGGGCACAGGCTCTCCTCTCTCTCTCTCTCCCCCCCTCCGGGCACAGGCTCTCCTCTCTCTCTCTCTCCCCCCCTCCGGGCACAGGCTCTCCTCTCTCTCTCTCTCCCCCCCTCCGGGCACAGGCTCTCCTCTCTCTCTCTCTCCCCCCCTCCGGGCACAGGCTCTCCTCTCTCTCTCTCTCCCCCCCTCCGGGCACAGGCTCTCCTCTCTCTCTCTCCCCCCCCTCCGGGCACAGGCTCTCCTCTCTCTCTCTCTCCCCCCCTCCGGGCACAGGCTCTCCTCTCTCTCTCTCCCCCCCCTCCGGGCACAGGCTCTCCTCTCTCTCTCTCCCCCCCCTCCGGGCACAGGCTCTCCTCTCTCTCTCTCCCCCCCTCCGGGCACAGGCTCTCTCTCTCTCCCCCCCCTCCGGGCACAGGCTCTCCTCTCTCCCCCCCCTCCGGGCACAGGCTCTCCTCTCTCCCCCCCTCCGGGCACAGGCTCTCCTCTCTCCCCCCCTCCGGGCACAGGCTCTCCTCTCTCCCCCCCTCCGGGCACAGGCTCTCCTCTCTCCCCCCCTCCGGGCACAGGCTCTCCTCTCTCCCCCCCTCCGGGCACAGGCTCTCCTCTCTCCCCCCCTCCGGGCACAGGCTCTCCTCTCTCCCCCCCTCCGGGCACAGGCTCTCCTCTCTCCCCCCCTCCGGGCACAGGCTCTCCTCTCTCCCCCCCTCCGGGCACAGGCTCTCCTCTCTCCCCCCCTCCGGGCACAGGCTCTCCTCTCTCCCCCCCTCCGGGCACAGGCTCTCCTCTCTCCCCCCCTCCGGGCACAGGCTCTCCTCTCTCCCCCCCTCCGGGCACAGGCTCTCCTCTCTCCCCCCCTCCGGGCACAGGCTCTCCTCTCTCCCCCCCTCCGGGCACAGGCTCTCCTCTCTCCCCCCCTCCGGGCACAGGCTCTCCTCTCTCCCCCCCTCCGGGCACAGGCTCTCCTCTCTCCCCCCCTCCGGGCACAGGCTCTCCTCTCTCCCCCCCTCCGGGCACAGGCTCTCCTCTCTCCCCCCCTCCGGGCACAGGCTCTCCTCTCTCCCCCCCTCCGGGCACAGGCTCTCCTCTCTCCCCCCCTCCGGGCACAGGCTCTCCTCTCTCCCCCCCTCCGGGCACAGGCTCTCCTCTCTCCCCCCCTCCGGGCACAGGCTCTCCTCTCTCCCCCCCTCCGGGCACAGGCTCTCCTCTCTCCCCCCCTCCGGGCACAGGCTCTCCTCTCTCCCCCCCTCCGGGCACAGGCTCTCCTCTCTCCCCCCCTCCGGGCACAGGCTCTCCTCTCTCCCCCCCTCCGGGCACAGGCTCTCCTCTCTCCCCCCCTCCGGGCACAGGCTCTCCTCTCTCCCCCCCTCCGGGCACAGGCTCTCCTCTCTCCCCCCCTCCGGGCACAGGCTCTCCTCTCTCCCCCCCTCCGGGCACAGGCTCTCCTCTCTCCCCCCCTCCGGGCACAGGCTCTCCTCTCTCCCCCCCTCCGGGCACAGGCTCTCCTCTCTCCCCCCCTCCGGGCACAGGCTCTCCTCTCTCCCCCCCTCCGGGCACAGGCTCTCCTCTCTCCCCCCCTCCGGGCACAGGCTCTCCTCTCTCCCCCCCTCCGGGCACAGGCTCTCCTCTCTCCCCCCCTCCGGGCACAGGCTCTCCTCTCTCCCCCCCTCCGGGCACAGGCTCTCCTCT
Organism: Anomaloglossus baeobatrachus; assembly: GCF_048569485.1. Lineage (NCBI taxonomy): Eukaryota > Metazoa > Chordata > Amphibia > Anura > Aromobatidae > Anomaloglossus > Anomaloglossus baeobatrachus. The sequence goes on from NC_134359.1 coordinate 241,139,231, forward strand.
CTCCCCCCCTCCGGGCACAGGCTCTCCTCTCTCCCCCCCTCCGGGCACAGGCTCTCCTCTCTCCCCCCCTCCGGGCACAGGCTCTCCTCTCTCCCCCCCTCCGGGCACAGGCTCTCCTCTCTCCCCCCCTCCGGGCACAGGCTCTCCTCTCTCCCCCCCTCCGGGCACAGGCTCTCCTCTCTCCCCCCTCCGGGCACAGGCTCTCCTCTCTCCCCCCCCTCCGGGCACAGGCTCTCCTCTCTCTCTCTCCCCCCCTCCGGGCACAGGCTCTCCTCTCTCTCTCTCCCCCCCTCCGGGCACAGGCTCTCCTCTCTCTCTCCCCCCCTCCAGGCACAGGCTCCCCTCTCTCTCTCCCCCCTCCGGGCACAGGCTCTCTTCTTCCCGGGCCCCAGGCTCTCCCCAGGCCGTGTAGGCCGCACAGCAGCCCCCGGTGTCCGCCCTGTACCCGGGCCTCCGCCGCCTCCCCATCCCCGGCAGGTCATGTGCTCCCCTCCGCCCCGGGGTAGATCTAGGCCTCAGCCGCCCACTGACCTGGGTTGCCAGTCATTCCAGCTCCGCTGGTACTGCTTGCTGCTGCTCAGCCGAGTCCCCGGGGCTCTGCGGCTCATTACCTTCCCCTCGCCGGCATGGCCAGCAGCGGAGGACGGGGCTGCAGGAGCGGGAGCGCAGGCCGCGGCAGGCGGGAGTAGTACTTTCTGTTCCTGTTCCTGAGGAGGCGGCTCCGGATCGCTGTGTGAACTGCTCGCTCCTGGGCTGTCGGCCGAGGCCACGCCCACCTCCCTTCAGTTCCTTGAATCACGTTTTGTGATTGGCTATTGAAAACGGATCCGTTTCCTTCTCGAGCGCAGCCGCTGCTATTGGCTGTTGTGAGATAACCCCGCCCCTTCTACGGCTTGGTTTTTCTACGAGCTCCGGCAGATACAACTGTCCGCTAGGTGGCGCTCGATGCGGCGGTTGATGTCATGATACAGCGACACCTGGCGGATCCTCCGTGCATAGTCATCCAGGCTGTGTCCGTGCAGCGGGGATCCGTTGCTCTTCCCGTGACTGGTGTAGTCCGAGGCTCCAGGTGTATACCGGCCCTGATACCGGCCCTTTTGATTTTTTTCCACCTTCAAAGACTTTTTACATTACATTTTTTTTCATTTGATCCAGTTGTATCACACTTAGTTTTTATTAATGCCCTATTGGGGTCCGAAAAACATTTTGATCTAATTTTTCCCATTTTTTCAGCTATATATTAAAATACTTGTACTTGTTTTTCACAATTTTTTTGTCCTCCTTGGGGCCGTGAACCAGATCGCTTGTACTCTGCTCCGTAATATTGCCGCGGTCTGTATAATGACCGATATTCCATGAAGCCCAGTCACAGGTGTACAAACATGGCCGACCTTGGGGGTCTGCAACAGCCCCTGCACCCCCTGCCGGTGGTATAACAAGAGTTCAATGGGCTCCTTTGAAAAAGTTGGACCTAGGCCCCCCCACATGTTGGTCAGATCTAAATCCTATCAAGACATACAGGTTGCCCTCCCCCCATTATGTAGCAATGTCCCACATCCTGTTCTAATGTACCTCGTCCTGGGCTTCCTTCCTGGTAAATATGTCCTCCATCCTGGTATATATGTCCATCTACTTGTATATGCTGTCCCCCTCCTGGACCTATCCTGGTAAATACTGTCCCCCTTCTGGGCCCCTCTTCGTATATATTGTCCCCCTTCTGGGCCCCTCCTGGTATATACTGTTCCCCTCCTGGTATATGCTGTCACCCTCATGGGCCTGTCCTGGTATATACCGTCCCCCTCCTGGTATATGTGTAGCGCCCCTGAAGCCATCAGGGAGCTACAAGGTTCTGCATCCAAACCAGGATGCAGAGCCTACCCCCTAGGGCCCCGGAAGACTAGTGCCAGTCACACACAAACACTTCACAAAATCCCAGTTTTCTGCAACAATCCCCCATCCAATGGTGCAAAGCTAGGGGCGGACCAATGGATGGCCACCTAGGGGTGGAGCCAGTCCAGTCCACTAGTTGACCAGGTGGGAGGGGAAGACAGTGGACAGTCAGTCTGAGGAGTCAGAGGAGTAAGATGGTGAAGGTGGACGTGAGGAGATGCACTGACTTGGAGTGAACAGTAACCGGGTGCCCAGGAGAGTAGTTGCCGATAGAGTACGATGGACTACACACCAACGGGGTACAGGACCCTGGGTCAGGCAGAAGCTCCAGGCAGGCCTGTTAACACCTGCACAGTGAGGGGACCATCAAGGACCTCGCAGACCCTAAAAATCCGAGACTCAGTAGCAAAGGGAGAACCGGGGACAGGACCAGAGACTCCAACCCCACAGCGTTCACACTACCGTCATACGGACAGCACTGGAAAAACCACCGGACGGGGACCCCCAGTTGCTCTACGCCACGGGGACCCACCAACCAGAGACAGGGGCAGGGGAAGAAGGTACCAGATTACTACACTAGCACTGGGACAAAGGGGACCTGAAGGTGAAACCAGCCGGCCTCGGGTGATCAGTTACCACCAGAAAGTGAGTAAAGAACCACTTGCACTGAACCCCTTATGTGGACTACCTTCTTCTGACACCTGACATTACACCTACCCTCTGGGGCCCAGCCCTGCTTGCGGAGAGTCTAACATCCAGGCTGCCATTAACACCAGCCCCAGTAGTGGACATTGTGCAGCGATGGCTCCATCTACATAACCGCAAACCGCAAGTGGCGTCACGTGTGAACACTATTCTAATCTCCTGTAAATAACCCCCTTTATAAAAAGGGCCCAGGGCACGGAACCGGGCAACGGCCACCACTGTGACATTCCCCAGATATACACTGCCTGGGACCGAGTACCCCATAACCCTGGGCGTCACATATGCTGTCCCCCTCCTGGTATATACTGTCCCCTTCCTGGGGCCCTCCAGGAATATACTGTCCCCCTCCTGGTATATACTGTCCCCCTCCTGGTATATACTGTCCCCCTCCTTGGTCCTTCCTGGTATATATGTCCCCATCCGTTCTAACACACAAAAAAAACCCCATTGTACTCATCCTCCCTGGCTCCCACGTTATGCAGCATCCTCCTGTGTTGCCAGCGGGCAAAAGCCAGCAGGTTTCATCAGCATCCATGCTATGGCAACGCATGACATCATTGTTATGCAGCACCCTCAGTGACTAGGACGCCGGTGAAAGCTGCTGGCTTCTGTTTGGCCGGCAGCGTGTACCGTCGTGCAGGGACCTGACGGGTCTCTGTGATGCGATGCATTTCAGCTGGATGTGTGCTCTCGGAGTCACATCCAGCTGGGGCCGGCGGGCCCACAACACTCCCGGGCCCGGTCACAGTCGCGATCCTTGCTGCCATGGCGATATCATCAGGACCCCATTTAAAATCTCTTGAATTTCAGGGTCATGATGAACAGAGCAGAGGCGTAAGGGTCCGTCACTCCTCCTGTTCAAGTTCCATGGACGTGCTCCCATACTCCAGTAGGATGTCAGGGGGGGTCTTCAGCTTGGCCTGTGGCCTTATCACACCCAGGCCGGCCATATTGTCCTCACAAGCCTAGAAAATCTTACATTTGTCAAAATGAATCAATTATTCAACTATTGCTGATGCCAATGAATAAATTGGCCAAACCATCAGCTCTCCTCCCTGTCCATTGTCTCTCTTCTACATCCTCTGCAACCAAGAGGTTGGGGGCCCATTTCTACCTCCAAAACAAGAAGAATTGTCCATTATGAGCAGCTCTTGGAATGTAAAGCGCTCATATACTGTTCTTGCACAGGGGTCCTCTTCTGTCTGTATCTGCTTGTAGTAATGTGCCCATGCTGGATCTCTTCTTGTAGTAATGGCCCATCCTGTTTTCACCCCTTTCCATTACTGACCACATCGATATTATGTTAAGAAACCAGGTTTCTCTCAAATATCTTGTGCTACCAATAGTACGTGTGAGCGGCGCTATTGCGGTCCACTCACCCCCTTCGCATGACTCCCGGGCTCCGTGACTTCTGCTGTCTGGTGATGTCATGTCAACTGAGGTAGGCTGACTGGGCTGTGTGCGGCGTTTCACCGCTTATCATCTCCCTGCTCCCTCTGCCTTCACTGCAGAGCGCGCAATCAGGAGCGATGCTGGCCTGTGACGAGCAGTGAAACACCGCACACAGCCCAGTGACTCACGGAAACTGGGGCCGGCCACGGTGATATCGGGTCAAAAGGAAGTTGACGTGACATCACTGGACATCAGAGGTCACGGACCCCGGGGGTCAGGCGATGGGGAAGAGTGGACCGCAATAGTGCCACTCAGAGCCACTATTGGCAACACAAGGTATTTGAAAGAAACCTTGTTTCTCAACATAATATCAATGTAGCCAGTAATGAAAAGGGGTGAACCACCTTTATTGTACCCTATTGTGCCATTTTTTGCATACACATTTAAAAGAAAAAAAATGATTCTTCTCACCTGTTCTCCATTCCCTAAAGGGCACTTTACACGCAGCAATATCGATATCGATATCGCTAGCTAGCGTACCCGCCCCTGTTGGTTGTGCGTCACAGGCAAATCGCTGCCCGTGGCGCACAACATTGCTTACACCCGTCACACGGACTTACATGCCTAGCGATGTCGCTGTGGCCGGCGATCCGCCTCCTTTCTAAGGGGGCAGTTTGTTCAGCGTCACAGCAACGTCACTAAGTAGCCGCCCAATAGAAGCGGAGGGGCGGAGATGAGTGGGCCGAACATCCCGCCCACCTCCTTTCTTCCTCATTGCGGGTGGCTACAGGTACGGTGATGTTCCTCGTTCGTGCGGTGTCACACATAGCGATGTGTGCTGCCGCAGGAACGACGAACAACCTACGTCCTACGTCCTAATCGGGATTAGAACGATGCGTCAATGATCAACAATTAGGCTACTTTCACACATCCGGATTATTGCTCTGCGGCACAATACGGCGTTCTGCAGAAAAACCGCAACCGGCTTTTGTAACGCCGGTTGCGTTTTTTTTTGCATAGACTTACATTAGTGCCGTATTGTGCCGCAGGGGCTTGCGTTCGGTCCGGTTTTTGCCGCATGCGGCAGATTTAGCCGATGCAGCGGCCGGATAGAACGTTCCCTGCAACGTTTTTTGCTCCGGCAAAAAAACCCGCATCGCGCCGCATCCGGCCGCTGCGGCGCATTTTCAATGCATCCCTATGGATGCCGGATGCGGCGCGATGGGGAAAAAAACGCATCCGGCCACCGCATGCGGTTTTTTCCACTGCGCATGCTCAGTAGCGTGCCGCAACTGGAAAAAAACGGACCGGCTGCATGTAAAAACTTATGCAAAGGATGCGGTGTTTTCGCCGCATCCGTTACATAGGTTTCACAGCCGGATTGAGCCGCACGGCTCAAACCGGATGTGTGAAAGTAGCCTTAGGTAAGTAATTTTGATCGTTAACGGTTGTTCGTGCGTTTCACACGCAACGACATCGCTAACGAGGCCGGATGTGCGTCACGAATTCCCTGACCCAAACGACATCTCGGTAGCGATGTTGTTGCATGTAAAGCGGCCTTTAGTGTTCTCTTTTTTGCTTCTTGCAGCCGCAGGCACATGGACCCCTTGATAATCGCAGCCGGTGCAGAGGCCGCCGCCTGTGCTTTATTTCAAGTGAAGGTGTCAGCAGTGCCGTGCAGCGGTGCTCTCTGCACTGCTATACCAATGGCAGCTGCTGGCCAATCAAAGGCCAGCAGCTGACATCATATACCGATGTTAGCTGCTGGCCTCTGATTGGCCAGAGACTGCTATTGGTATACCTGCAGAGAGTTTCTCTGTGCGGCACTGCTGATACATTCATTTGACATAAAGCGCTGATGGCGGTGGCCTCTGCATCGGCTGCGATCATCAAGGAAGGGGTTCACATGCCTGCGGCCCATAAGAAGCAGACTTAGGGGCCACATGCATACCGCATGTTTGAGACTTCTGTTTTAGGCCCCCTTCACACGTCCAGGAAAATCACGCACGTTTCACGGACGTGTCAAAGGTGCGTTTTGCCCTCCGTGTGCCGTGTTTATGGCACTACGTGTGTTCTCCATGTGTTTTCCGTGATAACACATGGAGAACGGGAGCTTTCAACTCACCTCTCCCTGGTGTCGCTGTCCGTGGTGCTGATCTTCGGTCTCTGGTCCCGCCGACTCCCCGTTGCTGCTGCTTCCGGCCGCAGTGAAGTGAATATTAAATGAGCATAATGAGCGGCGGTCGGAAGCAAGTGACAGCAGCGGCAGAGAGAGGAGGGCTGGAGAAGGTGAGTAACGTTTTGTTATTTTTTTTTTCTGACACGTGAGTTTTCTCCGGTGCATGTCACACGGGACCGCATCCACACTACATCCGTGTGGTCCATATGCGGGCCGTGTGACACCCATGCTGCCGGAGAAAAACGGACATGCATCCGTGTGGATCATACGGGACATGTCTGCTCCACATGGAGGCACGGGCCAATGGCTGCACAAGTGCGTGCACATAAACCCATTGATTTTAATGGGTTTACATGTGCCCGTGTCTCCGGTACATGCGGGCACGGACCTAGCACGTACCGGAGACACGTGCGTGTGAAGGGGGCCTAAGACTGTCTTGTACTAAATCTCTACCGTGCAGCTTCTGCCACTGCACAGCCACACATCTCCTGACTGTACTGGTGATGTGAAGTATACAGGGTGTACAAACATCAAACAACTCCCAAAATAGAGCTACTTTCTGTAAAGCTTGTTGACAGGACTGTTACTGTTACTTAAAAAAAGGGATCAGTTTTGAACAGCTTGATAAAATGTCTTTTTAACTGCGTAATCTGACTAGCAAACCTGCTGTGGATCCCAAAAAATGGATAATTGTTTCACTACTTTTTCTTTTTCACATTTATAATGGCACTCCTGTTTTTCCTCCCTAAATAAAGGGAAATATATCTTTGTACCGTGTTAGCCAGTAGAGATAAAAAAAAATTGTTTAAAAGAACAGAGAGTCCTCAGTGGTTGATACCTTTTAATGGCTAACTGAAAAGATGGTAATAATTGCAAGCTTTCGAGACTACTCAGGTCTCTTCATCAGGCATGGTATACCATGCCTGATGAAGAGACCTGAGTAGTCTCGAAAGCTTGCAATTATTACCATCTTTTCAGTTAGCCATTAAAAGGTATCAACCACTGAGGACTCTCTGTTCTTTTAAACAATTTTTTTTTAAATAAAGGGATAATTTTTGGAAAAATTGTGACAATGCTATTGCTCCTATTTTTGCAAAGGACAAAGCTCTTAATACTTTACAAGTATTTTGGTACCTCTGTGTGAAAAAGCAACGTATTCTTCCATTTGTACCTCTATAAACAATAGTAATGGATATGTCTACACCTAAAAAAAGGGTTATTTTTGGACAATTTCTTCTATTTATGTAACCTAAAAAAATCTGAACCCGCCGTATGTTGTTAAATAGCCTATTATTTATCACTAGTTACCATCTATTTTCCCATAGCCAAATAAGTTGAGGTCTCTTGGACATTAAAAAGTCTGTGTTTACATTACAGAGCTCAAAACAGGCTCAATACACCCCTAAAAGACCACAAGGTGTTATGCCAACATTTTCCGGACAATTAGAAGCTTTTCACTGTTGTGAAGCAAATCAAATATTGGGGAAAGATTGAGCTGGCAATCATTTGATCACTTGTGCTATATACTGCAATACTACCATATTGCAGTATGTGTGAAATTATCATTTTCCCCAAACTGGCATGCCAACCCATCAGCACCCCAAAATTGTATTGTGGAACAGATTCCAGCCCTCGTTTGCACCATTCAAATTTACTTTCATGGAAAACAACAGCAGCATTTAAAGTGTTATTCCCACAATGGCATTATTTTTCACAAAACATAGTAAATGCATAGTTATTGTTAGTGTATAGTCTATGCTTTACCTAAAGATTCTTTTTTGCATCTTTTTACATCTTCATCTGCCTCTCTGTTCATCCAGCTTCACATAAAAGAATAGACAGTCCTATTCTTCCTCTGCTAAAACGACATTCCCCAGCAGCACCTTACTTCTCCTCAGTGCTGCAGACTCCTTCCTCTCCTGTGTTATCCTGACTAGCCCCACCTCTCCAAGATGATGACGTGATGTAAGCTGACTAGCTGATGAATGTGTAAAATAAGGTAAAAATTGGAGAGGTTTTTTATAAAAAACCTCAATAACCAGCGCTGAAAAAAGTAGTATAGACTTGAGGTTAAAAGTTTTTTTTTTTTAGGGTTTTTTATTATTATCCTTGTTCTAAAGAATTAAACACATTCACATAAATTAATATACACACGAAAAATAAGACTAAACCAATTCCTGCAAAATGTATTAGCAGATGGAAAAAAACCTAAAGACACCTAAATGGTAATGGGGCCCCAACTGGTGGTACCAGAACCACCAAAAAATAAAAATATAAATAAAATAAAAATAAAAATGAACCTTTGGAGAGGTAAATTAAAAATGTATGGATTATAAATCTATATATATTATAAAGGAGGAGGTCAGAGGAGAGGACTTAGGATTCAAAGGTCTAATGGAAAGCACTATGAAATGCCGATTCATGTATCACATCAGTACGTGCTTAAAAAGTGTCTGCAGTAAAAATGTTTCTTCCCCGCTTATTAGCGGTCGGGCTCCACTTTCTTCCAGATCCTAGATATACCGCACTCTGGTCCAAGAGTCTAGCGGTAATATTAACAGCGCAGCAGAGACCCGTTCCAGATCTTCTGGTATAGAGTACCTGTCACCGGTATTAGACAGGGGGGCTCCGTAGATGGTAATCCTTACACAAAGAGCCTTTTACTTGCCGCAAAGAGTAGGTTAAATCCTGGTCTCCGCGGTTTGTACTTCCAGGAGACAAGCGGCTGGTTATTCTGGAAGACGTCAGTGTGGACTGGAGTTACTGAGCTATCCTTGAGGAAGGGGACCGGTAACGTCCCCGAAACGCGCGTCGGATCTTGCTCAGTCGACTATCTACATTGTGGACGTAACAGTCTGATCAATCCTGCTGGAGCGTGGAATCTTGTTTTTCCTGACCGGTGAACGCCGAGATCTCTAACAGAGGAAATCTCCTGTAACAGCGCCTACCAGCCGCTTGTCTCCTGGAAGTACAAACCGCGGAGACCAGGATTTAACCTACTCTTTCCGGCAAGTAAAAGGCTCTTTGTGTAAGGATTACCATCTACGGAGCCCCCCTGTCTAATACCGGTGACAGGTACTCTATACCAGAAGATCTGGAACGGGTCTCTGCTGCGCTGTTAATATTACCGCTAGACTCTTGGACCAGAGTGCGGTATATCTAGGATCTGGAAGAAAGTGGAGCCCGACCGCTAATAAGCGGGGAAGAAACATTTTTACTGCAGACACTTTTTAAGCACGTACTGATGTGATACATGAATCGGCATTTCATAGTGCTTTCCATTAGACCTTTGAATCCTAAGTCCTCTCCTCTGACCTCCTGCTTTATAATCTATATAGATTTATAATCCATACATTTTTAATTTACCTCTCCAAAGGTTCATTTTTATTTTTATTTTTATTTTATTTATATTTTTATTTTTATTTTTTGGTGGTTCTGGTACCACCGGTTGGGGCCCCATTACCATTTAGGTGTCTTTAGGTTTTTTTCCATCTGCTAATACATTTTGCAGGAATTGGTTTAGTCTTATTTTTCGTGTGTATATTAATTTATGTGAATGTGTTTAATTCTTTAGAACAAGGATAATAATAAAAAACCCTAAAAAAAAAACAAAACTTTTAACCTCAAGTCTATACTACTTTTTTCAGCGCTGGTTATTGAGGTTTTTATAAAAAATCTCTCCAATTTTTTCCTTGTTCCTTCCCTAGGCAACCTTTTGGGGTTTATTGCCGATTAACTAGCTGCAGAATTATTAGTAGTTGGGTCGAGCGCTTACCATTGTCCTAGAATGTGTAAAATAGCACATGCTTCAAGCGCAGCTCTGGTATACTGTGCTCAGCCAAGCTGCACCACTACAGAGATCTGGCACTACATTAAAGCGGGCTTTACACACTGCGATATCGGTCCCGATATCGCTAGTGTGGGTACCCTCCCCCATCTGTTGTGCGACACGGGCAAATCGCTGCCCGTGCCGCACAACATCGCCCAGACCCGTCACACATACTTACCTGTCCGGCGACATCGCTGTGACCGGCGAACCGCCTCCTTTCTAAGGGGGCGGTCCGTGCGGCGTCACAGCGACGTCACTGAGCGGCCGCCCAATAGAAACGGAGGGGCGGAGATGAGCGGGACGTAACATCCCGCCTACCTCCTTCCTTCCGCATTGTGGCCGGGAGGCAGGTAAGGAGAGGTTCCTCATTCCTGCGGTGTCACACAGAGCGATGTGTGCTGCCGCAGGAACGAGGAACAACCTCGTTACTGCTGCAGTAATGATTTTTGAGAATGGACCCCCATGTCACCGATGAGCGATTTTGCACGTTTTTGCAACGATGCAAAATCGCTCATAGTTGTCATACGCAACGGCATCGCTAATGCGGCCGGATGTGCGTCACCAATTCCGTGACCCAACGAGTTCACATTAACGATGTCGTAGCGTGTAAAGCCCCTTAAGTGTATCTATGTTAAGAATATACTCTTTTCTTCTATGCAATGTATGGTCTTATACACAGCTCTGCTAACCAATTTCACCTTCTACCATGCACGGCTTATTTCGAGCAGAGATCAACAGTTCTGTACTTGGCTCAGATCTGCCATCACTACAGAGCTTAAAATAACTGGGCACAGTAGAGTTGACATGAGCAGGGCCAAGATGCAATTGATGCCTGTACATATGGCAGAGGATTATCTTCTGCCATATGCATGAATAGCTGCATTTATACGTTCATGTCACTGTTCTGGCAGCAACGGCCATAAAACAGCTCATTCCTGCTTGTGTCACTTCTCCAGTGCTCTGATCTGCAGGACTATTGATTTCTGCTGGAACCCAACTAACAGATTAATTATCTAAAAACACACATGCAACTGTGTTGTAAATGGCGGAAGATACAGTCATATGAAAAAGTTTGGGCACCCCTATTAATGTTAACCTTTTTTCTTTATAACAATTTGGGTTTTTGCAACAGCTATTTCAGTTTCATATATCTAATAACTGATGGACTGAGTAATATTTCTGGATTGAAATGAGGTTTATTGTACTAACAAAAAATGTGCAATCCGCATTTAAAAAAAATTTGACCAGTGCAAAAGTATGGGCACCTCAACATAAAAGGGACATTAATATTTTGTAGATCCTCCTTTTGCAAAAATAACAGCCTCTAGTCGCTTCCTGTAGCTTTTAATGAGTTCCTGGATGAAGGTATTTTTGACCATTCCTGTTTACAAAACTATTCCAGTTCAGTTAAGTTTGATGGTCGCAGAGCATGGACAGCACGCTTCAAATCATCCCACAAATTTTCAATGATATTCAGGTCTGGGGACTCGGATGGCCATTCCAGACCATTGTAATTGTTCCTCTGCATGAATGCCTGAGTAGATTTGGAGCGGTGTTTTGGATCATTGTCTTGCTAAAATATCCATCCCCTGCGTAACTTCAACTTCGTCACTGATTCTTGCACATTATTGTCAAGAATCTGCTGATACTGAGTTGAATCCATGCGACCCTCAGCTTTAACAAGATTCCCGGTGCCAGGATTGGCCACACAGCCCCAAAGCATGATGGAACCTCCACCAAATTTTACTGTGGGTAGCAAGTGCTTTTCTTGGAATGCCGTGTTTTTTTGCTTCCATGCATAACGCCTTTTTGTATGACCAAACAACTCAATCTTTGTTTCATCAGTCCACAGGACCTTCGTCCAAAATGTAACTGGCTTGTCCAAATGTGCTTTTGCATACCTCAGGCGACTCTGTTTGTGGCGTGCTTGCAGAAACGGCTTCTTTCACATCACTCTCCCATACAGCTTCACCTTGTGCAACGTGCATTGTATTGTTGACCGATGCACAGTGACACCATCTGCAGCAAGATGATGCTGTAGGTCTTTTGAGGTGGTCTGTGAATTGTGCTTGACGGTTCTCACCATTCTTCTTCTCTGCCTTTCTGATATTTTTCTTGGCCTGCCACTTCTGGGCTTAACAAGAACTGTACCTGTGTTCTTCCATTTCCTTACTATGTTCCTTACAGTGGAAACTGACAGTTTAAATCTCTGAGACAACCTTTTGTATCCTTCCCCTGAACAACTATGTTGAATAATCTTTGTTTTCAGATCATTTGAGAGTTGTTTTGAGGAGCCCATGATGCCACTCTTCATAGGAGATTCAAATAGGAGAACAACTTGCAAGTGGCCACCTTAAATACCTTTTCTCATGATTGGATACACCTGCCTATAAAGTTCAAAGCTCAATGAGGTTACAAAACCAATTTAGTGCTTCAGTAAGTCAGTAAAAAGTAGTTAGTAGTGTTCAAAACAAGAAATTGATAAGGGTGCCCATACTTATGCACTTGTCAAATTTAGTTTAAATGCAGATTGCACATTTTCTGTTAGTACAATAAACCTCATTTCAATTCCGAAATATTACTCAGTCCATCAGTTATTAGATATATGAAACTAAAATAGCTGTTGCAAAAACCCAAATTGTTATAAAGAAAAAAGGTTAACATTAATAGGGGTGCCCAAACTTTTTCATATGACTGTAAAATTGGACTGCCAGAAGGAAGTGTATTCTCAATGTAGAATACACTCTGTCAGTGTTAGGGGTACTTGCACGTTGCGACATCGCTAGCATCGGTTAGCGATGCCGAGCGCGATAGTACCCGCCTTCGTCGCACATGCGATATCTTATGATAGCTGCCGTAGCGAACATTATCGCTACGGCAGCTTCACACTACTTACCTGTCCTGCGACGTCACTTTGGCCCGCGACCCGCCTCTTTCCTAAGGGGGCGGGTCGTGCGGCGTCACAGCGACGTCACACGGCAGGCGGCCAATAGAAGCGGAGGGGCGGAGATGAGCGGGACATAAACATCCCGCCCACCTCCTTCCTTCCGCATAGCCGGTGGAGGCAGGTAAGAAGATGTTCCTCGCTCCTGCGGCTTCACACACAGCGATGTGTGCTGCCGCTGGAACGAGGAACATCGTATCTCCTGTTGGTGCAACATTATGGAAATGTCCGACACTACTCAGATCACTGATTTACGACGCTTTTGTGATCGTTTATCGGCGCATCTAGGCTTTACACATTGCGACGTCATTACCGGCATCGGATGTGCGTCACTTTCGATTTGACCCTGACGATATTGCAGTAGTGATGTCGCAACGTGCAAAGTACCCCTTAGTGTGCTCAAATCTTCTATCCCTTCCCCATCTGTAGCAATACATTAGATTCAAGAAAATACAAGGTATTGCTAGATTAATTAATGAGTTATTTTGAAAGAAACCTAATGAGCAGCAGGAGTACCATGGTTGACTTGAAGGTCATTGTTATAAGCACATTGTGATTTTGGCCAAATCTTTTAAAGGAAAGGTGTCATGAGAAAATTTTGTTTTCAATGTTTTTTTATTTTTGGCAATTTTTTTGAGTTAAAAATACAAATTAGATACTGTATATCACTGATCAAGGTTTACCTTGAAGTTATAGCCAAGATACCTAGGCTGACAGCAGATCACTAAGTATGATCTGATTGTAGTAGATCGGCTGTTACTAACTTGCACAAGGTTTTGGCGGTGCTTGATGAATTAAAGGGAACCTGTCACCAGACTTGGGGCCTATAAGCTGCAGCCACCACCAGTAAGCTCTTATGTACAGAGTTGTAACATGCTGTATATAAGAGCCCAGGCCACTGTGTAGAACATAGAAATCACTTTATAATACTCACCTAAAGGGCAGAGTGGTGCAGACTGGTCAGATCAGTGTCTCCATTCTCCGGTACCGGCGCCTCCTCTTTCAGCCATCTTTGTCCTCCTTCTTCTGAAGCCTGGATGCATGTGTGATGCCCTGGACTATCAGGTTGTCACAGGGTATTGTGCAATCTGCCCTTCTGTGCAATATCCACCTCCTCCTTGGTTATGGGTCTCCAGCTAAATGGTGTTGCCTACATCAGCCAATTAAAGTCCTAGGTACACTCTGCACCACACCCACCAGACACACCAGTAGACGGCCTGAGTGGAATAGGGTCGCCCACTTGGAGGGTTGGTTTAAGGGGAGGTCAGTAGTGTCAGGTGTAGGAGAGTTGAGCTTGAGAAGTGAAAGTGTGAGGAGGTCAGGAGCCGGGCTCCTTAGAAGTAACTAGGTGGCAGACGGTGGTCTGGGCCTAGTAGGAGCTGGACCCCTGGTCGCAGCGGATCATGACAAGGGGCACGGATCTGTCGAAGAGGACAGCCAGAAGCCTTGTACCATCACCGGGCTGGGACCAGAGCACGACGGGGTACGTGGACCCTAGGTCAAGGAGTAGCTTCAGGCAACCTGACAATTGACCTGACGAGAATGGAGTCTTCAAGATCCACTCTCAACCCGCTCCAAAATCAGGGTACTAGCGCAATGAGGGGGATAGGACTTTCCACTAAAACGGTCAAGAAAATCCCAAGCATGAACCCTGAGAGCAAGTTCCCACAGTTAGCCCCACTGGGGAGCGGAACCCGACTAGTTTTATGCTACCGGGGCCAACCAAGAAGTGAACTAAGTGCCAGAAGGAAGGTCGCAGATCACCAGGTAGCACCATCGGGGACGGGACCCAAACTAGCTCCCCTCAGCGGCAGCAGTGTCCAGAACTTTGGTTTACCCAGTTGTCGGTGTCAGCTTTATGGACTGTGTGAGTACGAAAGTGTCCCTCTTCACTCCCCATGGCACCCCTAGATCCCATCACCGAGTCCCGGGACATCCCCCTACCCGTGGAGTGTTCTAACACCTGGCTGCCCCATTCCATCACCTCCGGGTACTCCCTACTATAGCGGTGGTACTTCTAATTACCACACACCACGGGTGGGGTCACGAACTCTACAACTCCCTTTGTTAATAACCCCCTTCATTTGAGTTGCCACATGACCCCCTGGTCCGGACGTCCCTCGAGCCACCGCAGAGCCGGATCCGAGCAGCCCAGCAGCTGACACGGGGGCGGCACACACATGATGCATCCTACCTCATCCACAGTAGTCGGCATTGAGGTTCTGCGCAATGCCGGCTAATGTGGATGACGTAGGACGCATCATGCACCTAGGCTTTTTGTCTCAAATATTGTTCACAAATTTGTCTAAATCTGTGTTAGTGAGCACTTCTCTTTTGCTGAGATTCATCCACCTCACAGGTGTGGTATATCAAGATGCTGATTACGCAGCATGATTATTGCCCAGGTGTGCCTTAGGCTGGCCACAATAAAAGACCGCTCTAAAATATGCAGTTTTATCACACAGCATAATGCCACAGATGTTGCAAGTTTTGAGGGAGCGTTCTATTGGTATGCTGACTGCTGGAATGTCCTCCAGAGCTGTTGGCTGTGAATTGAATGTTAATTTCTCTACCATAACCCATCTCCAAAGGTGTTTCAGAGAATTGGGCAGTACTTCCAACCGGCCACACAACCGCAGACCACGTGTAACCATACCAGCCCACGACCTCCACATCCAGCATTTTCACTTCCAAGATCATCTGAGCCCAGCCACCGGACAGTTGCTGCAACAATTGGTGGATAACCAATAAGAATTTCTGCACAAACTGTCAGGAACCATCTCAGCTCATTTGCCGATCGCCGCTCTCATCGGGGGTCTCCACCTGACTGCAGTTCATCATTGTAACCGAATTGAGTGGGCGACTGCTCACATTTGATGGTGTCTGGCACATTGGAGACGTGTTCTCTTCACGGATGAATCCCGGTTTTCACTGTAGAGAGCAGATGGCAGACTGTGTATATGGTGTCGTGTGGGTGAGTGGTTTGTTGATGTCAATGTAGCGCCCCTGAAGCCATCAGGGAGCTACAAGGTTCTGCATCCTCACCAGGATGCAGGGCCTACCCACTAGGGCCCCGGAAGACCAGTCACACACAAACACTTCACAAAATCCCAGTTTTTGCCCAACAATCCCCCATAGAATGGTACAAGGCTAGGGTTGGACCAATGGATGGCTGCCTAGAAGTGGAGCCAGTCCAGTCCACTAGTTGACCAGGTGGGAGGGGCAGAAAGGGACAGACAGTCAGTCTGAGTAGTCGGTGTGGAGGAGACAGTGAAGGTGGACAGGAGGAGACGTGCTGACTTGGAGTGAGCAGTAGCCTGGTGCCCAGGAGGGAAGTTGCTGGTGGAGTATGGTGGAGTACTCCCAGAACTATGCACCAACGGGGTACAGGACCCTAGGACAAGCAGAAGCTCCAGGCAGGCCTGTTAACACCTGCACAGTGAGGGGGCCATCAATGACCTCTCTGACTTTAAAAATCTGAGACTCAGTAGCAAAGGGAGAACCGGGGACTGGACCAGAGACTCCAACCCCACAGGGTTCACATTACCGTCATATCGATAGCAGTGGAGAACCACCGGACAGGGACCCCCATTTGCTCTACGCCACGGGGATCCACCAACCAGAGATAGGTGCAGGGGAAGAAGGTACCAGATTACTAAACTGGCAATGGGACAAAGGGGACCTGAAGGTGAAACCAGCCGGCCTTGGGTAACCAGTTACCACCAGACAAAAGTGAGTAAAGAACCAGTTGCACTGAACCCTTCTGTGAATTACCTTCTTCCGACACCCATCATTTCACCTACCCTCTGGGGCCCGGCCCTGCTTGCGGTGGGCCTACCATCCAGGCTGCCATTAACACCAGCCTCAGTAGTGGACATTGTGCAGCTTCGGCTCCCTCTACATAACCGCAAACCGCAAGTGGCGTCACGTGTGAACACTATTCTAATCCCCTGTAAATACACCCACATTACAAAAAGGGCCCAGGGCACAGAACCGGGCAAAGTGACATTCCCCAGTTATACACCGCCCGGGACCGAGTACCCCATAATCCTGGGCGACACATCAGCATTGTCAATTAAGTGTCCCATGGTGTGGCGGTGGGGTTATGGTATGGATAGGCTTATTTTGGACAACGAGCACAGGTTTATTTTTATTGATGACTGTTTGAATGCTCAGAGATTCCAATGGCAAGATCCTAAGGCCCATGTTGTGTCATTCATCCAACACCATCATCTCATGTTGCAGCTGATAATTCACAGCCCCATGTTGGAAGGATCTGTACACATTTCCTGGAAGCTGAAAACATCCCAGTTCTTGTATGGCAGCATACTCTCCAGATATGTCACCCATTGAGCATGTCTGGGAGTCTCTAGATCAGCGAATATCACAGCGTGTTCAAGTTCCTGACAATATGCTGTAAATTTGCAGCCATTGAAGAAGAGCGAACCAACACTCCACAGGCCACAATCAACAGTCTGAACAAATCTATGTGAAGGGAGTGAGTGCACTGTGCGAGGCAAATGGTGGGTCACACCAGATATTGACTGGTTCTCTGACCCCCCGGAACCTCGTAATACTGTAAAACTGCACATCTTAGAATGGCTATTTATTGTGGCCAGCCTAAGGCACACCTATAATTATACTGTCTAACCAGCAACTTGATATGCCAAACCTGTGAGGAAGATGGACTATCTCGGCAAAGGAGAAATGCTCACTAACACAGATTTAGACAAATGTTTAATGAAAACTGGGAGAAAAACAAAAGTGTTGCATTTATATTTTGATCAGTGTTTGTGAAAGTCCTTTATGATGCTCCGAAGCTCAGATATATACACCATGCTTTCTCTCACCCTTGCAGTGGCATACTGCCAATGGTGGCAGACCATAAGGCTGCTATGGGGCCCATGAGTCGGGGGCCCAGTGCCAGCACCGCCACCAGACCCCCACTGCCCTGCATCGCACTTTCTATTGTATTGGCAATGAGGAGACCGGAGCAGCAGGGGAAAGAGGAGAGATGAGTATTTTTATTTAAGACAGTGAGTACACTGCTGGCCTATGGGTGACTACAGGTTATGCATTATAATATTTGGAGGACTATGGAGGTGCATTATAATATATGGATGATTATGGGGGTTCATTATAATATATGGCGCTCTATGGGGGCATTATAATATATTGAGGACTATAGAGGTGCATTATAATATATGGAGGGCTATGGGGGTGCATTATAATATATGGAGGACTATGGGTGCATTATGATATATGGAGAACTATGGGGGTGCATTATAATATATGGAGGAATATAGGGGTGCATTATAATATACCATACTTTTCAGTGGTAATTGTGAGGGATACAGTAGGGTCATCATATGTTACATGTGGAGGGCTCTGTGGATGAATTCACTGTGTGGGGATCATACAGTGTTTGTGGGCAGCCACTTTTGTTGGCATCATACTTTATGGGTGCAATGAAAGGGAATCTAGGGGCTTCAATGGAAGGAAAATTATTTTGTAAGGGGTGTAAAGTTGTGAGATATGATCTTATCAGACACAACGGAATATTAATTAATTTTTTCAATTAGAACTTCTGCTATGGGACCTCATGGTTCTATGTACAACACTGTACCTTTTTTTAATATACAAAAGGTAATGTGGCAGGTTGCCCCTTATTCCCATTGCTTTTTAAAATTGCTATTGCTTGGTGAACCTAATCAGGGATCTCCCAAATGTATTTAAACTATTGGGATCTTTTGGAGAGTGGCCAGGTTTCACCCCATGAGCCCGCAGCAGTATTGCCGACCCTCCGCACACTGACCCTCTTGAGCCGCAACACCCCCTCTTCCATGCCTGTGTGACGCCCTGGCCTATCAGGTCATCACAGGGTATTGTGCAATCTGCCCTTCTGTACAGAATCCACCTCCTCCTTGGTTACGGTCCCTGACCTTTGGTGTTGCCAAGAACAAGCTAATCAAAATCCAAGGTACACTCTGCACCACACCCACCACTCACACCAGTGGATGGCCTGAGTGGAATAGGGTCGCCCACTTTGGGGGTTGATTAAGGTGGGGGGGGTCAGGAGTGTCAGGAAACAGTTCAGTAAGCAGTGACTCTTGAGAGGAGAGGGGAGAGGTCAGGAGCTGGGTTCCGTGAACTACTACGTGGCAGACGTTGATCTGGGCCTGGTAGGAGCTGGACCCCGGTCGTAGGTGATCGTGACAAGTGGCACAGACTGTCGAGGACGACAGCCAGCGGCCTTGTGCCATCACCGGGCAGGGGCCAGGGCACGATGGGGTATGTGGACCCTAGGTCAGGAAGTAGCTTCAGGCGTCCTGTCAATTTTCCCGACGAGGACGGAGCCTTCAAGATTCATTTTCAACCCGCTCCAAAATCGGGGTACTAGCGCAACGAGGGGGATAGGACTTTCCCACTACACGGTCCAGAAAATCCCAAGCGTGAACCCTGAGAGCAAGCTCACCCAGTTAGCCATACTGGTGAGCGGGACCCGATTAGTTTTATACTAAAGGGACCAACCAGAAGACTAGTTTCCAAGGTAAAAGTCACAGACTAACAGGCAACACCACCGGGCACGGGATCCAGGCGTGCTCCCTCTCAGCGGCAGCGGTGTCCAGAACTTTGGTTTACCACAGTTGTTGGTGTCAGCGTAATTGGACTGAGTGAGTACACAAGTGACCCCCCTACCCGTGAAGGGGTTAAACACCTAGCTGCCCACACCATTGCCACTAGGTACTCACAATAGCAGCGGTGGTAATTCATCTTACCACGCACCACGGGTGGAGTCACGAACTTTAACCAAACAGCCCCATGTAAATGCTCCCCCTTTTATTCGAGTGGCTGCACGACCCCGACCCCCGGGTCCGGAGACCCCTCGAGCCACCGCGGATCTGGATCCGAGCAGCCCGGCTGCTGACGCGGGGCAGCACACCTGCAGCATTGCCTACCTGCCTCCTAGGACTTTCTGAGCCGCTCCACCACCGCCACTCTCATGGAATTGCATTTTAAAATATGTGGCGTTCATGGCTTTCAGCCAAAAATGTTCCTGACCCTTGTGATAGATCATTACCAGTTCAGCCTAGCAGTAATAGTCCAGTCAAAATATGAAAAAAAAAACCTTTACCCTGAACAAATTCCAAGAAAGCGTTTTATTGGTTTTTTTTGGTAGTTTTACATGTAGGGAAAAACATACTAAAAGTATGCCAAGATAGGGTTACCACAAAGGGTCCAAATGTGACATCAAAGAATATGGCCGCCAAAGCTGTATAATGTTAAAGGTGACTCGCCTTTCAGTGTCTATCATATTTCTTTTACAATCATATTTCTTTTACCAGAGGAAGTGGAATGTCCGAACATCAGAGGGCCTTGTGGACTCTGTCTATGCCAGTGTCCTCTTCCTACAGTGATGCAATGCAGGGTTTCACTCGCCAGAACTTTGTCACCAGTGAACAACACAAGGAGGCAAGAACGTCAAGGATGAGGAGAGATCGTGAAGACCTGGAGAAAATTGCAGATAAACTCGAGACCTTTTCACCTTTCTCTGATGAAGTGTCTCTTCGCAACATTATTACCGGTGTCAATGCAAATTAGGGTGTGAATGTCCATAACCTGCTCACCATTGGCAGAGAAATAGTGGCAACAATGGAGGGTCAATCACTGTTTTCAGTTAAGTACAAGTGGTCAATGAAAGCCAAGACCCTGGCATCCAGTGAGGCAATGACAAAACAATAGACCCCGCTCTTTTGTTCCAAAGGTTTCTTGTGGTCTCTCAAACTGCTGATCTTTCCATTGATGAGGTGATGGCCTATGAACTTTCACCATACCCAGCATCCCTCTTTGAGGAAAAACATCTGTTACGCAAACCAAACAAAGCACAACTGATGGCTGCTATAAAAGAACAGAGTTCAGATGACGCAGTACTCAAGGATGTACCAGAAGTGGAATATTATGTTCTTGACGGAGGTTCTCTTCTCCATTGACTGAAGTGGTCAGAAGGAAAGACCTATTGTTCAATCGCTGAAGACTGTACATCTTTCACAGTAAAGCACTATGGTAAGGCTACGATAGTATTTGATGGTTACATTGGAGGAGCAAACACTAAGGGCATTACCCATTAGCGACGGCGCAAAAATCGAACAAGTAACAAAGTGAACATTGCTGAAGGAACGAAATTTGTCGGGAAAAAGGAGGACTTCCTTTCGAATGTGGAGAACAAACAGTCTCTTATCAATCTCGTTTCACAGTGCATGAATGACAGAGGTTGCCACGTAAGACAATCAGAGGGGGATGCAGATGTGGAGATTGTTAAGGCAGCAGTGTCAATGTCATTCAACAAAAGTACTAGTCTCATTGGCGAAGATACAGATCTTTTGGTGTTGTTACTTCATCACACGTCAACCAGCGATGACAACAAGCTTTATTTCTACTCGGATAAAGGGAGTCCTGCAACAGTATACGACATTAAGGTTATGAAGAAGTTCCTGGGAAACCATGTCTGCAGCAGTCTTCTGTTCCTGCATGCATTCACGGGTTGCGATACCACTTCTGAGGTTTTTGGAATCGGAAAAAAACTTGGTCTACGCAAGGTTTTGAAGGGAGACTCTGTCTTAACTAGCTGTGCTAAAATGTTTTCCACACCTAAGAAAAACATAGCTGAGATTGAAAACGCTGGGTGTAAAGCGATGGTGGCATTGTTCGGTTGCAAACCTGGAGACAATCTGTCTGCAATGAGGTATTCTACTCTCTGCAAAAAAGTTGGTTCAGCCAAAATCTTTGTTACACCTGAACGACTGCCACCGACCTCCTCTGCAACGAAGTATCATGGCCTTTGGAGTTACCTCCAAGTGATGCTTTGGATGGACAATGGAGAGGCCATGGACACTACTGAATGGGGATGGGAATTGCAGAACAACAGTCTAGTTCAGGTGATGATGGATACTTCACCCGCGCCAGAAACACTTCTGAAAATAATTCACTGTAATTGTTCTTGTGGTTGTAGTACACTTCGGTGCACTTTCAAAAGACACAGACTTACCTGTTCACTGGTATGCGGACCATGTCAAGAAGGGCATTGTGACAATATGAGAGAGGAAGCAGTGACTGATGATGAAAATAGTGACTATTGACCCGACACGGTTATTCAGTGATGAAGTAGGTCTTAAAATGCACTGTGTATTAATTCTATAATTTCTAGAAATGTACATGTATGTCATGACATCAGTCATGACGTCATGACCTCGCCTGTCCATGTAGTTAGTATAAGACTTTGTATAAAAATTGTTATATGAAAATATATAGTATAAAAAATGCAAACTCAAAAGTAATCTACAGCTACAGCTTTGAAACGGGAAATATTCGTTATTTTTAGTGCGATGACTGTCATTGTCTTATGATGTCATTGTTAGGACCTTTGTGGTGATCAATTTTTGGAAAACTTTTAATATGTTGTTCCCCACATATAATAGTAATAAAAAAAAAATCATAAAACGCTTTCTTGGAATTTGTTCCGGGTCAAACCTTATTTTGACTAGATTATAATGTGCTCTGCATGCAGAGCAGTGCTGGAATGTGACTAAAAGGTGATTTACACGCTGCGATCTCGCTAGCGAGATTGCTAGCGAGCATACCCACCCCCATCTGTTGTGCGTCACAGGCAAATCGCTGCCCGTGGCACACAACATCTCTGACACCCGTCACACTGACTTATCTTCCCTGCGACGTCGCTGTGGCCGGCAAACTGCCTCCTTAATCCGTTTTTACTGTTCTGCCTTCTTTCACGTAACGCTGTGAATCTCTGGCATACAGCTAAACCCTCGCTCACATTTCAAATAAACAGACTGTGGAATTCAGTAGCCTTGATTTATTGGCTGGTAACGTGAACTTGATTGCAGTATACGTGGAATATACAGTGAATATAGGAATATCCAAGGTACAGGTGAATACGGAATACGGGTAAAAACTATAACAAGAAAATGATTACAGTTAGTACAGTGTTAATACAGAGTTAATATAGCATAACAGTATATGAGATGCAGCTATAATGAGAATGTAGGTGAAAGGTCACTGCAGCTGCAACACAGATAGAGAATCTTATCTATACAAGCAAGGCAGGGACGACACTAAAGCTGGGGTCACACTAAACGACAGCGACAATGACGTCGCTGTTACGTCACCATTTTCTGTGACGTAGCAGCGACCTTGTAAGTCGCTGTTATGATTGCTGCTTAGCTGTCAAACACAGCAGCCGAATCAGCGATCATAACGTCGCTACATGTGCAGAGAGCAGGGAGCCGCGCACACTGAGCGCTGGCTCCTTGCTCTCCTAGCTACCGTACACATCGGGTTAATTAACTCGATGTGTACTGCAGCTACATGTCACAGTGCAGAGAGCAGGGAGCCGCGCATACTGCTTAGCGCTGGCTCCTTGCTCTCCTAGCTACAGTGCACATCGGGTTAATTACACGATGTGTACTGCAGCTACATGTGCACAGAGCAGGAGCCGGCACTAGCAGCAAGAGCGGCGGAGGCTGGTAACTAAGATAAATATTGGGTAACCACCTTGGTTACCCGATGTTTACCTTGGTTACAGCTTACCGCAGCTGCCAGACGCCGGCTCCTGCTCGCTTCATTTCGTCGCTCTCTCGCTGTCACACACAGCGATGTGTGTGTCACAGCGGGAGAGCGACGACCAAAAAATGAAGCTGGACATTCAGCAACGAGCGGCGACCTCACAGCAGGGGCCAGCTCGTTGCTGGATGTCACACACAGTGACAGCGACGGGACGTCGCTGCAACGTCACAGAAAATGGTGACGTAGCAGCGACGTCGTTGTCGCTGTGTGTGTGTTACGGTTGCTGCGAGCACTGGAGACTAAGTCCAGATTTCTTACTACTGCACATGTGCGAGCGCTGGAGACTAAGTCCAGATTTCTTGCTACTGCACATGTGCGAGCGCTGGAGACTAAGTCCAGATTTCTTGCTACTGCACATGTGCGAGCGCCGGAGACTAAGTCCTATCTTGGAGCCATTGCACATGTGCGGGTGACATCATCGCTGACACGAGGTCACATGTCTCTGACACCTTCTTTGCCGATTGGTCGTTGGTCATGTGCTTGTGATGCCTTGCTCGGTGATAGGCCAGCATGACGTCACTCCTGTCGTTCTGGCAGCGGATTGGCTCTGGTGTCCTCCATCTTGGATGAGGCACAGAGTCTATATAAGACCCTGACACACGCCGCATGGCGCTCAGTCCTCTTGGTTCATGCATAAGAGTAGACGCTCTGTGCGCGTTCCTCTAGGCATTCCTCTGTCTATGCTAGGTGAGCGCTACCGGCAGGGTAGCGTTCTTATACCTTACAGCTTCGGCTGCTGTCCGTATCCTTACCTCTTAGGGGAGCGGACATAGGCAGGTGCCTGAGGCACATGGTCTGGCTGGGCCTTGTGGTTCAACTCGTAGGTGGACGTTGCCGCTAGGGTAACGTTCCTTATACTGTGTCTGGCAGTTGTTCGTATCCTCGCACACTAGGGGAGCGAACAGAGGTAGGAGCTTTGTGCGGCTTACGCTGCTGTTCGTCTCTTTTGCACCACTAGAAGAGCGGACCTAGGCAGGTGCCATATCTAGTGGTTCGTGTCCTCGCACACTAGTGGAGCGAACGCAGGTAGGAGCTTTGTGCGGCTTACGCTGCTGTTCGTCTCTTTTGCACCACTAGAAGAGCGGACCTAGGTAGGTGCCATTTCGCACACATTGCCTTTGTCTCTGTGATTATTAACAGAGATCATTCCACACACCCTCCAAGTAAGGGAAGAATTGCTTTACTTACTTATTATATCCTTCTGTGAGTTAGAGGTATTGCACTCTGCCATAGTCTGCAGCAGAGTCTTTGCACGGTGGACCCTGACTGTCTGATACTCCTTTAGGTTATCAGACAGCCCCCCGTAACAGTGTGACACCACCATTAGGTGTAGAATTACAATGTACAATGCATTTACTACACTCTTCCATCTAAGATTCTATCACTAACACATGTAATTTGCTTTGCTCACCGGATTACACTAGGCAGGGGTGAATATACAGAGAGGTAAGTCGGCAGGTCGTTTCCTAACAAATCCAAGGAGAAAATGGCTGCAGGCTTCTTCTCAGCTCGGAGGGGGAGCGTTTCTTACCCAGAATACATTTAGCTTAAAGAGAAACTCATGAATTCATAGAATAACAACGACCTCTAGGGGTTGTAACAGAAATTGCAATGAATAACTATTAGCAGGCTGCCATACAAGGCAGAACACTCCCCGCTTGGCATCAATGGATGCCACTATTTTTTCTTTTGGGGAAATCAGTAACACAAGTTTGGTTACAGGCCTGAGGAACAGTTTGTTCTCCCCAAGCTTGCACACTTTGACCTCTACCTTACGTACTTTCCCATCCTTGCTGGGAAAAGGTTTGGTGACTAGGCCGAGTGGCCACTCATTCTGATGTGCTTGACTGTCTTTCACAAGTACAACATTGCCAGTTTTGAGGTTTGGGTGTTCTTTCCACCACTTTGTCCTGGTTTGTAGAGTGGAGACACGACAAGGTGAAGTCAAAACTGGCGTCATTTCTGACTTTAGCTTGTTGAACAACAAAATGTACAAATAGAGTGAAAGGAGGAAAAGGCACATTATGAATTTGCTTGTACCGTGAACCACATGTGACCCACTTTTCTTGTAGGTTGTAAGGAAGTTTCTACACGATCGGATTAACTCCCCTGGCAGTGTCCAAGAAAGCCAATCCGGGCAAATTTCCTTTCTCCTGGGCAACCTGTAACTCTATCAACAAATCACTCAGTTCTCTAAGTTTTTGATAACCTTTAGGCCCTATCTTAGGAAAAAAATCAACTCTTTTGGTATAAAGCATTTTCAATGGCTTCTATGGACCCATAGCATTCATCAAGTCTTTCCCACACCTTACATAGGTCTGTGGCTGGATGCTTTATATTAACCCCTTCAGCCCCCGGGCACTTTCCATTTTTGCGTTTTTGTTTTTTCTCCCCTTCTTCCGAGAGTCGTAACTTTTTTATTTTTCCGTCAATCTTGCCATATGAGGGCTTGTTTTTTGCAGGACAAGTTGTACTTTTAAATGAAACCATAAGTTTTACCATATGGTATACTGGAAAACAGCAAAAAAATTCCAAGTGTGGAAAAACTGCAAAAAAAGTGTGATGGCACAATAGTTTTTGGGATATTTTATTCACCGTGTTCACTATATGGTAAAACTGATGAGTGGGTGTGATGCCTGAGGTCGGTGCAAGTTTGAAGACACCAAACATGTATAGGTTTACTTGTATGTGGGGTTAAAAAAATTCACAAGCTTGTCTAATAAAAGTGGCGTACGTTTTGCGCCATTTTCCGAAACCCGTAGCATTTTCATTTTTTGGGATCTATGGCTCAGTGACGGCATATTTTTTGCGTCTCGAGCTGACCTTTTTAATGGTACCATTTTTGCGCAGATGCTACATTTTTATCGCCTGTTAATGCATCTTGCGTATTTTGATAGATCGGGCATTTCTGAACGCGGCGATACCAAATATGTGTATATATATATATATATATTTATATGTATATCTATATATATATATATATATATATATATATATTAACCCTTTAATTTTCAATGGGGTGAAAGGGGGGGTGATTTGAAGTTTTATGGGGGTTTTTTTAAACTTTTTTTTAACTTTTTTTTTTATTTTACTAGTCCCCCTAGGGGGCTATAGCGATCAGCAATCCGATCGCTCTGCACTATCTGCTGATCACAGCTATACAGCTGTAAACAGCAGATATGGTCACTTCCTGATTCATTCGGCTCCGGGCCGAGTGAAAACGAAAGTGACTCGTCATAGCTACAGGCGTCATCACATGACCCTGTGCTACCATGGCAACCACCGAAAGTCACGTGATCACTCACACGACTTCCGGTGGGGGCGGCGGTAAGTGAAAATCATGGCCGCGCGTATATACATCTCGCTGCCAGAGTTTGGCAGCGAGATGTAAGGGGTTAATGTTACGGGTGGAATGCAATTCCACTCGTAACATGCAGGCACACATGTCAGCTGTTGAAAACAGCTGATATGTGCGCGGATCGCTGCATCCTGCCCTCGGCAGGAGGCGGGGCTTAACATCACACGCTCCATGACGGATATATCCGTCAAATGTCGTGAAGGGGTTATTGTCTTTTAGTTGTTTGGTGTGCTCAGCCGACTCATTACCAAGCCACTTTACTAGGAGATCTAACTTCTCGCTATAAGAAAGGTCCAGATCCCAAATGGTGTTCTGGAACGAGGCTCGCCATGACCTATAGTTCTCAGCTTTGTCAGTGAACTTTACAAGTCCCTTAGTAACCAGTTCTCGGCGAGCAAAGAACTTTGCAAAGTCCATGGTGGCTTAGTCGGCGCTGGTGCGAGCTGGTGTGTTATAGTCATGTCTAATGTGTGGTGTATCATCATACCTTTTAGGAGCTTCAGTCTCAAGGTAGTTAGTATAATACCGTTCTGAAGCAAAAGGTGTCCCTCTAATTCGGGATGGAGGTGATACCTTCTGTTCTGTAGAACTGTAGTTGTAGTCGACGTTGACCTGCTGTATACTTTATTGCTTACAGCACTGCAGTTCGGGATGGAGTCTCTGGTAGACGATATAGGCTGATCAATGTCATGGATCAGGGTTGTCGTCCGTTCCGGGATGCTGCTGGACATACTCTGAGACTCGTTGGGTTGGATCCTGTTGCTCTACGTCTGGTCCAAGTACGTTGCTGCGTTCCTCGGATTCAGAATACTCCGCGGCCTCCAGGAACTCTGCTTTGGCTATTGCCGCTGCTGCCTGCTTTTATGCAATAAGTTTGAGAGGCCTGCAGGCGTGCTTTTTCAGCTTCTTGTTCAGCTACCAAGCGTGTTCTGTGTGCTTGCAGGCGCGCTTTTTCAGCTTCTTGTTCAGCTAGCAAGTGTGTTCTTTCTGCTTGCAAGTGTGCACTTTCTGCATCTCGGTCTCTTTGTCTTAGCTTTAGTTGCATCTCTTGTGCAGCAAAGGTGGATTTTACTTTTGCAGCCTCAGCATCTGCACGAGCGAGAACAGCGAACTCTTTCACTGAAGACTTGTTAGAGCAGCTTGCTCGGGACCTTGTCTTGACTGAGGGTGCACGGGACACAGACATTGTGCACTCAGCTGTGGATTGATGATAACTTGGGCGGAAAAGCTGGGTCTATACGTGAACGGGTTCCGAGTGGCGGGAAAGGTGTTGTGCTTGCTGGGGAGGGCTGCGGTCTTGATCTCTGGGGCTGTATGGCGACTGCTGTAGTACCCGTATGCGGTGCAGTGTGGGTGATAGCGGTCCCATGCAGTCTATTCAGCTACCGCCTGCGGTCAGTGTCCGTTTTTACTGTTCTGCCTTCTTTCACGTAACGCTGTGAATCTCTGGCATACAGCTAAACCCTCGCTCACATTTCAAATAAACAGACTGTGGAATTCAGTAGCCTTGATTTATTGGCTGGTAACGTGAACTTGATTGCAGTATACGTGGAATATACAGTGAATATAGGAATATCCAAGGTACAGGTGAATACGGGTAAAAACTATAACAAGAAAATGATTACAGTTAGTACAGTGTTAATACAGAGTTAACATAGCATAACAGTATATGAGATGCAGTTATAATGAGAATGTAGGTGAAAGGTCACTGCAGCTGCAACACAGATAGAGAATCTTATCTATACAAGCAAGGCAGGGACGAGACTAAGGTGTAGAATTACAATGTACAGTCATGGCCAAAAGTTTTGAGAATGCTACAAATATTAATTTTTACAAAGTCTACTGCTTCAGTTTTTTTAATGGCAATTTGCATATACTCCAGAATGTCATAAAGAGTGATCAGCTTAAC
The DNA here is from genome assembly GCF_048569485.1 of Anomaloglossus baeobatrachus. Classification (NCBI taxonomy): domain Eukaryota; kingdom Metazoa; phylum Chordata; class Amphibia; order Anura; family Aromobatidae; genus Anomaloglossus; species Anomaloglossus baeobatrachus. The sequence continues at coordinate 241,168,078 of NC_134359.1, forward strand.
AGCAATTACTTGCAAAGTCAATATTGGCTAAGAAAATGAACTTTAACCCCCAAAACACATTTCAACATCATTGCATTCCAGCCTTAAAAGGAGCAGCTAACATTGTTTTAGTGATTGTTCCATTACCACAGGTATGGGTGTTGATGAGGACAGGGCTGGCGATCAATCAGTCATGATTAAGTAAGAATGACACCACTGGACACTTTAAAAGGAGGCTGGTGCTTGGTATCATTGTGTCTCTCCAGTTAACCATGGTTATCTCTAAAGAAACACGTGCAGCCATCATTGCTCTGCACAAAAATGGCCTAACAGGGAAGAGTATTGCAGCTACAAAGATTGCACCTCAGTCAACAATCTATCGCATCATCAAGAACTTCAAGGAGAGAGTGTCATGGTTCGCCTCCCTGTCCACATGGCTAGGGGGCGGAGCCTTCTCTCGAGCCTCACTTCCAGACCCTGGATGCCTTAAAAGCTGGCATTTCCAGTGAACCAGTGCCGGCTATAAGCTTAGCACTGCTTTGCCTGTGATTGCTGGTCCTGTGAGTGATATCCTGATCTGTCTGTTCCTGTGCCCCTGTGCCCTTGTCTGTGTTCCATCCCCTGGTCGTCCCTCCTGTCCTCTGTCCCCTCTCCTATTTCCCCACTCGGTTGCTTCCTTTGGTACTGACCTTGGCCTGACTTTGACTCCGCTTTTGCTCGTCCCTCCGGTCCTGCTTCTGCCCGTACGGTGTTTGACCCAGCCTGTGTGACTATTCCTTGCATGCTCTGCAGCTCTGCTTCTCAGCTGTGCTTTGAGGTAATGCATGAGAACGCTGTGAATTCACTTCCTGGTTCTCATTGCTCTGTGTAGTGTATTATGCTACAGAGCTCTGGCTCCCCCTGGTGGCAGCATTACAGTATAGCCGGCCTCTATAGGCTTTATCTACCATAGGAAAAAAAAAAAAAAGCCATTTATTTCTTTGTGTTGGGATCCAACTTTACAGCATAAAAGACTGTAATGGATCCACTCAGTAACTTGTGTGAGCAAGTAGCCAACCTTACGCAGCTGGTGCAGGATTTCGCTGCAGAGCATCGCACCCTGGTACCTTCACACAACATTCTGCAGAGTGAGGTTTCTGCTTCTGCGAGGGGCACCTCGGTGGCAGTTACCTCACAAACCGTAGGACAGCATAGTCCCACTGATGTCCAACTGACCTCCCCCGAACCCACGGTGATGCTCCCCGATAAATTCTCGGGGGAGAAAAACCTATTTCGGACATTTAGGGACAGTTGCAGGCTTCTTTTCACTCTCCGGCCTCGGTCCTCAGGGAATGAGACCCAGCGGGTGGGGATCATCATGTCGTTACTTAGAGGGGGTCCCCAGACCTGGGCATTTTCCCTACCCCCTTCGGCCCCGGAACGGCATTCGGTTGACCTCTTTTTTGACTCCCTCGGGGTGATATATGACGAACCAGACCGTGTACGGGTGGCTGAGGACAGGATCATGTGTCTCACTCAGGGAAACCACACTGCTGAGCTATATTGTTCTGAGTTTCGGCAGTGGTCCACTGATGTACGGTGGAATGATTCTGCACTCAGGTGCCAATTCCGGAGAGGTCTTTCGGACTCCCTGAGAGACGCTTTGGCTCTGCACCCTCCTCCCAGCACCTTGGATGATGCGATGACGGAGGCAGTTCGTATGGACCGCAGATTACGCGAAAGAAGGGGAACCATGCGTGAGATTCCGCCCCCTCTACCTAGGGCACCTTCTTTGCCGGCTATGGAACAGATGGAAGTTGGAGCCATCAGTCCGGATGAGAAGGAGAGGAGAAGACGCCGGGATCTCAAGCTGTGCTTCTATTGTGGACACCATGGACACTGGAGGAAAGACTGCCCGGCTTGCCCCTGCGCTAAACAGTCGTCGGGAAACTTCTAAGTCTGGGTAACGGTCGAGGAGGTTGCCCAGACTATCAGGTACCTTTCCTCTCCTCCAATAAGATACTTCTGAATGTCGACCTCTGGGTCAAGCAGTCGGTCTGGTCTGCTACTGCCTTTGTTGACTGTGGGTCTGCTATGAACTTCATTGACTCTGAGTTGGTCCAAAGACTAGAGTTAGGGACAGTGAGGTTAGAAGGACCCATTCAACTCCTGGCAATTGATAAAACACAGCTGCCTCAAAACCTCATTCGGTTTGCTACAGAAAAATTTACTCTGGTGATCGGGTCTCTGCATTCTGAAACTATTTCTTGTTTTGTAATGGCCAATCTCCCTGCTGGATTAGTGTTGGGGTATCCATGGTTAAGGTTACATAATCCCGTTATTGATTGGGAGTGTCGTACCATAGTCAAATGGAGTCCTGCTTGTCATAAAAGGTGTTTACAATCTGTACCTGTGTTCTCCGTAAGTTCTGAGGGTCTTCCGGAACACCTGAGGGACTACGGAGACGTATTCTCGGAAACAGAGGCCGAGGTTTTGCCGCCTCATCGCCCATATGACTGTGCCATCGATTTCCTTCCCAATACCAAATTGCCCAAGGCCCGTTTATATCACCTCTCGGGTCCAGAAAGGGCTGCTATGAAATCATACATATCTGATAGTATACGTAAAGGGCATATCCGTCCTTCTTCTTCCCCTGTGAATGCTGGGTTCTTTTTTGTAAAGAAAAAGGACGGAGGATTAAGGCCATGTCTCGATTTCCGAGAATTAAACAAAATTTCTGTGAAAAACACGTATCCGCTTCCTCTCATCCTTGATCTCTACAACCAACTCTCTGAAGCCCGGTGGTTTACCAAACTAGATCTCAGGGGGGCCTATAATCTTATCCGTATTAGAGAAGGGGATGAGTGGAAAACGGCCTTTCTGACGTCAGAAGGGTTATTCGAGAATTTGGTGATGCCTTTTGGTCTAACAAATGCCCCTGCGGTGTTTCAAAATTTCATCAACGATATCTTCTCTGATTTTCTTGGTCGTTTTGTGGTCATCTATCTCGATGACATTTTGATTTATTCTGCCGATAGAGATACGCATATTATGCATGTTCGCTCAGTATTACAGAGATTACGTGATAACCATCTGTTTGCCAAGCTTGAAAAATGTGTTTTCTCTGTTCAGGAAATAGCCTTTCTTGGGTTACTCCTTTCTCGTGATGGGTTTAAAATGGACCCAGGAAAGGTGCAGGCTATCGTGGATTGGGTACAACCCAGGGATATCAAGGCGCTACAACGCTTTTTGGGTTTCGCAAATTATTATCGAAGGTTCATTAAGGGGTTCTCTCAAATTGCCAAGCCATTGACTGACCTTACACGGAAAGGGGCAGATCTGCAGAACTGGTCGCAAACGGCTGTCCAGGCCTTTCTTGAGTTAAAGGACCGGTTCATGTCCGCCCCGGTCCTGGTACAGCCTGACCTCGAGGCGCCGTTTATTGTGGAGGTGGACGCCTCAGAGGTGGGGGTGGGAGCTGTTCTCTCTCAGGGCCCTGCTACTCTGACTAATCTGCGACCATGTGCGTTCTTCTCCAAGAAATTCACTCCGGCTGAGAGGAACTATGATGTGGGTAACGTGAATTATTGGTGGTAAAGTTGGCATTTGAAGAATGGAGGCATTTTTTGGAGGGTGCTGTTCACCGTATTACTGTCATCACTGATCATAAAAACCTCGCGTATATCGAGTCCGCCAAGAGATTGACGCCTCGACAAGCGAGGTGGGCTCTTTTCTTTTCTAGATTTCATTTTTGTATTACTTTTCGTCCGGGGTCTAAAAACGTGAGGGCAGATGCACTGTCTCGTAGTTTGGACCCGGTGTCACCTCCAGAGCCTCCTTCCTCCATTCTTCCGCGAGGGGTGGTGGTTGCTGCCTTGTCATCCGAGTTGGAAGCTGAGGTCAGGGAGGCCCAGTCCTCAGCGCCATCTTCCGCTCCAGACACTAAACTGTTTGTCCCTTTGCACTTCCGGTTACGGGTACTTCAAGAGTTCCATGAGTCCGTACTTAGTGGCCATCCTGGAGTTACAGCCACTCGCAGGGCTGTTGCTCGACTGTTTTGGTGGCCATCTCTTCACTCAGATGTTGCTCGGTTTGTGTCTGACTGTGCTATATGTGCCCGTGCTAAGGTATGTCGTAACCGGCCGGCCGGGGAACTGGTTCCATTACCTGTTCCTGAAAGACCATGGACCCACTTGTCCATGGATTTCATAACGGACCTTCCTGTCTCAAATGGTATGACTGTGATCTGGGTGGTGGTGGATCGTTTTAGTAAACAGGCACATTTTGTTCCCCTCTCGGGTCTACCTTCTGCTGCGGCCATTGCCAACCACTTTATTGACCAGGTGGTTCGGTTACATGGGTTGCCCCTGAATATTGTGTCTGACAGGGGGGTACAATTCATTTCTCGGTTTTGGAGGGCCTTGTGCAGGCGGTTGGGAATTGAGTTGTCCTTCTCGTCCGCCTATCATCCCGAGTCCAATGGGCAGACGGAAAGGACAAATCAGACCCTTGAGCAAATCCTGCAGTGCTTGGTTTCTGCTCAGCAGGAGGATTGGTGTACGTTTTTGCCCCTTGCGGAGTTTGCATTCAATAGCAGAGTCCATCAGTCTACGGGAACTTCTCCCTTCTTCTGTAATTACGGGTTTCACCCTCACTTCGGGACCTTCTCTAGAGTGGATTCGGGGTGTCCAGGGGCCAACTCCATCATTCAGCATCTGGGGGAGGTGTGGAAGGAGGTACGGCGGTGCATCGTGACGGCTCAACAGTCCCAGAAACGCCAAGCGGACAAACGCCGTTCTCTGGGACCCCCCTTTCAGGTGGGGGACAAAGTGTGGTTGTCCACTCGAAATATCAGGCTCAGGGTTCCGTCTGCTAAGTTGGGTTCTAAGTTTATAGGGCCCTATGAGATCATCGAAGTGATCAACCCGGTGGCCTTTCGGTTGCAACTACCCCAGACCTTGCGTATTCCCAATGTGTTTCATACCTCCTTGCTTAAGCCATTTGTTCCTTCGGTGGTGGATTCTCAGACCCCTCCGGCTCCCATACTGGTGGACGGCGAGGAGGAGTACGAAATTCAGCGTATTATCGACTCTCGTTGGGTTCGTAGTTCCCTCCAGTATCTGATTCATTGGAAGGGTTACGGTCCGGAGGACCGGTCCTGGGTGCCGGCTCGATCCGTGCGGGCCGATCGGTTAATTGCGGCTTTCCACCGAAAGTATCCTGGGAAGCCTGGGGGTCCGGTGGCCCCCCCTTGAGGAGGGGGTACTGTCATGGTTCGCCTCCCTGTCCACATGGCTAGGGGGCGGAGCCTTCTCTCGAGCCTCACTTCCAGACCCTGGATGCCTTAAAAGCTGGCATTTCCAGTGAACCAGTGCCGGCTACAAGCTTAGGACTACTTTGCCTGTGATTGCTGGTCCTGTGAGTGATATCTTGATCTGTCTGTTCCTGTGCCCCCGTGCCCTTGTCTGTGTTCCATCCCCTGGTCATCCCTCCTGTCCTCTGTCCCCTCTCCTATTTCCCCACTTGGTTGCTTCCTTTGGTACTGACCTTGGCCTGACTTTGACTCCGCTTTTGCTCGTCCCTCCGGTCCTGCTTCTGCCCGTACGGTGTTTGACCCAGCCTGTGTGACTATTCCTTGCATGCTCTGCAGCTCTGCTTCTCAGCTGTGCTTTGAGGTAATGTATGAGAACGCTGTGAATTCACTTCCTGGTTCTCATTGCTCTGTGTAGTGTATTATGCTACAGAGCTCTGGCTCCCCCTGGTGGCAGCATTACAGAGAGCTTCCATTATTGCCAAAAAGGCTCCAGGGCGCCCAAGAAGGACCAGCAAACGCCAGGACAGTATCTTAAAACTGTTTCAGCTGCGGGATCGGACTACCAGCAGTGCCGAGCTAGCTCAGCAATGGCAGCAGGCTGGTGTGAGTGCTTCTGCACACACTGTTAGGCGGAGACTCTTTGAGCAAGGCCTGTTTTCAAGGAGGGCAGCAAGGAAGACACTTCTCTCCAGACAAAACATCAGGGACCGACTGATATTCTGTAAAAGGTACAGGGAGTGGACTGCTGAGGACTGGGGTAAAGTCATTTTCTCAGATGAATCCCCTTTTCGATTGTTTGGAACATCTGGAAAACAGCTTATTAGGAGAAGAAGAGGTGAGCGCTACCACCAGTCTTGTCTCATGCCAACTGTTAAGCATCCTGAAACGATTCATGTGTGGGGTTGCTTCTCAGCCAAGGGAATCGGCTCACTCACAGTCTTGCCTAAAAACACAGCCATGAATAAAGAATGGTACCAGAATGTCCTCCAAGAGCAACTTCTCCCAACTGTCCAAGAGCAGTTTGGCGCCCAACAATGCCTTTTCCAGCATGATGGAGCACCTTGCCATAAAGCAAAGGTGATCACTAAATGGCTCATGGAACAAAAAATAGAGATTTTGGGTCCATGGCCTGGAAACTCCCCAGATCTTAATCCCATTGAGAACTTGTGGGCAATCATCAAGAGACGGGTGGACAAACAAAAACCAACAAATTCTGGCAAAATGCAAGCATTGCTTATGCAAGAATGGACAGCTATCAGTCAGGATTTGGTCCAGAAGTTGATTGAGAGCATGCCAGGGAGAATTGCTGAGGTCCTGAAGAAGAAGGGTCAACACTGCAAATATTGACTTGCTGCATTAACTCATTCTGTCAATATAACCTTTTGGTACTCATAATATGATTGCAATTATATTTCTGTATGTGATGTAAACATCAGACAAACACAAATAAAAACCAGAGGGCAACAGATCATGTAAAAATATAATTTTGGTGTCATTCTCAAAACTTTTGGCCATGACTGTACATGCCTCATAGAGAAGGGCAGGTCCACTCAAAACTCATCAGTGGTGAGTGCCACTGCCTTTATCCACTTTTATTTCATACATTTTATATGTATCTCCTACATGTGAGTACTACCTAGGAAAAGTGATGATTTATACACCAGCACGGTATAGGGAGGATGTTTTGTACACACCAGGCAATGCAGTTTGCAGATCTGCCCTATTCACGACCATACTAGGATATTGACTGTACAATGCATTTACTACAGTCTTCCATCTAAAGATTCTATCACTAACACATGTAATTTGCTTTGATTACACTAGGCAGGGGTGAATGTACAGAGAGGTAAGTCGGCAGGTCCTTTCCTAACAAATCCAAGGAGAAAATGGCTGCAGGCTTCTTCTCAGCTCGGAGGGGGGGGGCGTTTCTTACCCAGAATACATTTAGCTTAAAGAGAAACTCATGAATTCATAGAATAACAATGACCTCTAGGGGTTGTAACAGAAATTGCAATGAATGACTATTGCAGGCTGCCATACAAGGCAGAACAGGGGCGGTTCGTGCGGCATCACAGTGACATCACACGGCAGCTGTCCAATAGAAGCAGAGGGGCGGAGATGAGCAGAATGAACATCCCGCCCACCTCCTTCCTTCCTCATTGTGGGCGGCCGCAGGTACGAGGTTGTTCCTCGTTCCTGCGGTGTCACACATAGCGATTTGTGCTGCCGCAGGAACGACAAACAACCTCGCTACTGACCAGACAACGATTTTTGGTAAATGAACGATGTATCACAGACCAACGATTTTTGCCTCTTTTGCGATCGTTTAGGGTCGCTCATAGGTGTTATACACTGTGATGTCGCTAACGACGCCGGATGTGCGTCACAAACACCGTGACCCGGATGATATATCGTTAGCGATGACGCAGCGTGTAAATGGCCCTTAAGGCCTCGCTCACACTGGAGTATAATACAGAGGAGTGCAGTGAAAGAAAACATTGCAGTGCATTCTGACCAATGTTAGTCAATGTGGCAGGTCAGATCTGTGAGTTTTTCCTCAGCTCTAATCGGACTGAAAAAAATCAGAGGAAAAAAATCACACCATTCTGCGATTGACTGCATATATCGGCCGAGACTCTGCAATGCAAGTAAATGGGTGCGAGAAAAAATTGGACGGCACACAGACCATGCATCCAATTTTTACACACACATCTCCAAAGGAAAAATAAATAGACAAAGCTATATATAGATAGATAGATGACAGATAGACATTACATAGATAGAATACATAGGTAGATATCCTGCAGCTATATGATATACTAGCTGTACTACCCAGTTTCTCCCGGGTTAATGACTGCTGTTAACAAAATAGAATGTATTAACAAAAATGTATTCTGCACATAAAAACCACAAAACAAACAGATATAAATGTAATTATTAAAAGGCAATAACTAAGCTAATAGAAGCATTTCACAACATATATCTCAACACCACAGATATTCCACACAGATTAAACTAAATTGGCCAAGTAATGTGCTCCGTCTGTCTCTTTCCAGGTCTGTCTCTTTCCAGGTCTGTCTCTTTCCAGGTCTGTCTCTTTCCAGGTCTGCCTCTTTCCTCGTCTGCCTCTTTCCTCTTCTGCCTCTTTCCTCGTCTGCCTGTCTCTGTCTCTTTGTTTCTTTCCCCATCTGTCTCTTTCCAGGTCTGTCTCCACGTCTCTTTGTCTGTGTCCCTGTCTGCATGTCTGTCTGTCTCTTTCCCCATCTGTCTCTTTCCAGGTCTGTCTCTTTCCAGGTCTGTCTCTGTCTGTCTCTTTCCCAGTCTGTCTCTGTCTGTCTTTTTCACCGTCTGTCTCTTTCACCATTTGTCTCTGTCTGTCTCTTTCCCTGTCTGTATCAATCTCTCTGTCTCTTTCCCTGACTGTCTCTGTCTGTCTCTCTCTCTGTCTGTCTCTCTCTGTCTCTCTCTATCCGTCTCCCCACCGACATCTTATTACCTCACATATAAGCTTCTTATACTATGAATGTCTTTTGTTCCTATAGCAACTACTCACAGCTCCTACTTATAACCTGTAGTTCCAGGCTCCATTTACTTTTATGAAGGCACGTTTTTTGGAGAGTAACTGTAAAGCGCGGTATTCAATTTTTCTGTCAAAACATAGTCTACGACGTTCCCTGGGTCACATGGGTTCCCTGGGTGTCTGTGCAAAATTTTGTGATTGTAAATGCGACGGTGCGGATACACTTTTCATTTCACTTTTTCCCCATTATGTAGAGAGGGGCAACATTGATTAGTAAACTGGAACACGCGGGGTTAAAATTTCGCCTCACAACATAGCCTATGATGCTCTCGGGGTCCAGACGTGTGAGTATGCAAAATTTCGTGATTGTAAATGCGACGGTGCGGATACACTTTTCGTTTCACTTTTTCCCCATTATGTAGATAGGGGCAAAATTGATTGGTAAATTGGACGTGCGAGGTTAAAATTTCGCCTCACAACATGCCTATGACGCTTTTGGGGTCCAGACGTGTAAGTGTGCAAAATTTTGTACCTGTAGCTGCGACGGTGGGTGTGTGGCGCCCTGGACAAGCCAGGGGCCACAGAGAACAACACCAACACACCCCACACTCCCAGCAGGTACACCGAAGTCAGACACAAAACCCTTGTTGCCTTCCTCCAGGGGCTGATGTTCACACCAGGGGGTGGGCCAGGCGGTTGGCCCCGCCCACCGAGGAGTTCACAGTCCTGGAGGCGGGAAAAGTAGACAGTTACAGACTAGTGTTGGAGGTGAAAGTGAGCAGAAGGAAGTAGTAGTTGAGCAGCCTGAAGTTGGTCCGGGTGTGTGGCCCGGACAGATCAGCAAGGTTGGCAGATGGTGGTGACCGTCTGCAGGAGTGGACTACCGGAGTTCACCGTAAGGACCGTGGACGGGCGGTGGCCCGGCGGTACCGGACCGGTACGCAAAGAGAAGCCAGCACCATCTGGCAGGGGCTTACGGACCCCGGCAAGGCTAGGAGTCGCCGTGAATTTGCCGAATCCGTTAGTGAAGGGAACCTCCTGGGTTTCCCAACAGCCAAGTCCCGACAGAAGGCAACAGTCCAACCAAAGTGAGGGAGACACCGCCACCGCCAAGGCAACCGTTTCTCTGGGCCAGAGCCTGCGGGCAAAAGGGGCTCCTCCGGCTCATATCCAAGCTGGGGAGCGGGTTACCGGTGGGAACCCATTGGAACCATCTACCGTATCTAGGTGCAGGGAAAGGCAGTCACCATCAACCTGCCGGGAGAAAACAACACCGCAGCCGTCTGTGGGACCCGTCCATCCAGCCGTGTGTTTTACCGAGAACTGTGTCCTCATCATTGGCTGAGTGAGTACCACCGTGCCGTACGGCACAGCGCTGCCCCCGCGACCCTGCACCTCGCCAGGCTCCGTAACCCGCCTGCCATCCATCCCTACCCAATCATCGGGCCCCGGGACAACCAACCCCCTACCCACGGAGGGGAGAACTAACAACCAAGCTGCTCCCTGTCATCGCTCCCGGGATCCCCAATAACCAAATCCCCACCATCCAATCCCCACCCTTTTCACTCACGGGCGAGGAGCGCCGCTCGAGTCCCCGGGATCAGGCCCATCGCATGAGCCACCACCGAGCAGCCGCAGCCGCAGCAGCCGTGGCCGGACCCGAGCAGTGGGAGAGCGCAGCGTCCCCTCCTCCGCCCGCGACAAAAGGAGGAACGACATTATGAAAATGAACGATGTGTCAACGAGCAACGATAAGGTGACTATTGTTGTTCATTAACAGTCTTTTCGACGTGTCACATGCTACAACATCTCTAACGATGCCGGATGTGCGTCACGAATTCCGTGACCCCGACGACATATCGTTAAATATATCGTAGCGTGTGACGGGGCCTTAAGTCCCAGGTGCAGCTCTTTGTGACCACTCTCCTTTGCTATACTGTAAATAGCCACATGCCTTAAATCTGATGCCAATTATAGAATCTCATTCTTATGCTGTCCACTTTTTAAGGATCCAGTCTCTGGAAGAAGCTGAAGTTTTGTGATAATTACAGCTGTTGTGTTAGCTGAATTGCAGTTTCATGGAGTAATTTTCTTTTTGTATCTATATCTCCCCTCTTTGTCTCCCTACCCTTGTGTTTTTTGATTTGCAGTGGTAAGACTAGTGCTTCTCACTAGCCAGGGTGAGTTCAGGGCAAGTTAGGGATTAGGCACTTGATTGGGGACGAGGGAAAGGACTCCTATAGGGAGGTTAGGAAGTGCAGGGTTCAGACTCAGGTGAGTGTAAGAAGTGACCTTGCTTCCCTCTCCCTAGCACCAGGTCTCACCATTATATTGTGTACCCAGTGTACACTGTTTGTTGCGGTGCTCACCGGGGGCATCTTTATTTCTGGTGACATAACACTTCCCAGCCTAAAAATACCAGCCCACACAAGCCCCAGAAGTGGCACATCCATAAGATATACCACTTCTGGCGCTTTACCTGGCTCTTCCGATTGCCCTGGTGCTGTGGCAATCAGGATAATACTTTTGGGGTTGATGTTCGCTGTGAATTGTTTGCTAGTATCAGGGGTTAGTAATGGAGATGCATCTATCAGACACATTCATTACTAACCCAGTAAGTATAAAAAGAAAAATACACATACAAAAAATTATTTATTGAAAAAGTGCTCCCCAGCTCTTTCCCTGGTTCACCAATTTATTCAAAAAGTACACACACACACACACACACACACAAGCCATGCAGGCCTGAAGTAGTCCAGGGATTACGACGGGGTCCACAAATGGGAACCTGAAGACTGGTTGTGATGAGCAGTGATGGCGTCAGTAACATTATCGCTTATCACCGCTCTTGATGGGTCACACAGAGGGCAGCGTGAATGTCAGATGAGCGGTGGAGTCAGTAACTCAGTAACATCACCATTCGTCACCGTTACAGGGTCTCATGGAGCGTAGACTGACCGTTTGGCTGCTGCAAAAACCTATGAAGCTTTCGTCTACAGATTCGGGAGACATCATGGGAAGCACTGGACTACATCGCAGCTTGGAACTTTGCTTTCTAATAAATTGTTGAACGAGGAACAGTGTCTTGACTTTATTTCTCTCTTTTTTATGTCTTTCAGGTTTCCATTTGTCGAGTACGCCAGAATCCCTGGACTATTTTGGACTTGTATGGCTTTTTTTTGTGTGTTTTTTTGCATGTGGTTTTTTTTCAATAAATTGGTGAACCAGGGAAAGAGTTGAGGAGTGTTTTTCAATTAAAATTTAGTTTTTTTCTCTTTATATTTACTGGGTTAGTAATGGGGGTGTCTGCTAGACACCTCTCTATTACTAACCATTATCTATCTATCTATTTCTTTATCTAGCTATCATTTATCTATTTAGCTCTTTATTTTTTATAATAGTCTGCTTTAATTTTCTGGTTCCTTGGAGATGTGTGCATTAAAAAAAATGGATGCCTTACAGATATCATATGGATGCGAGATGAGAAAATATTTGCACAATCTCATTGGAGTCATATGACAAAGGTTACTCATAAGCATTCCACGCTCCCAACTTTTCAGGAGCAGAATGGGACCATAATTTGTCACGCCCTAAGGTTTACTCACATGTGTGTATAAATAGATGAGTGCAATGCGAAAAATCCATGTTAGTCAGTGATGATCTGTGACTTTTTTCTTGATTTGTAATCGGCCTGAGGACAAAAAATGGCAGTATGCTGCATATGTGCTATGCTAAATCCGGGGAAGTGCCAAGCGAATGGCGAAAGGGAAGGGAAACCCTGTTTCTAGGGAAGGGGGAGATGGTGACCCTTGACCAAACCTACCTCTGGCCCTGTGGTTCCTTACTGTCATAGATAAGTTCCACACTAATGTGCCAAGCCAGATACCTGACCCTAGGCTGACCCTGATCTGTGCCCTAGGTAGGGAGCAGATGGGATGAGTTCTTCGTCAACTCCACTAGGCAGTAAAGGACAAACAGGGAAAACAAACAAGGGAAAACAACAAACAACTTATCTCTAGATGACTCAGGAAGAAGTTCAGTAAAGAGCAGCAACTATCCTACAGATGAGTGCAAGCTGCCTGCTTGCAACCAGAGCCTGAATGAACTGAATATCACCAGCACAAGTCCAGGGAATATTAGAATATTTAAACCCAAGGGGAAATACAAACGAATAGCAGCTGAAGGGAATTGGAGCTCCCCTAGGTCTTAAAGGGAAAAGGATGAAAACCCAGCAGTGGAGACACCTAGTACACTGAATACTGACAGCATAAATAACACTGGGGAACAATTTAAAAAAAAATTTCTGTTGAGTTAGGTTTTTGAGCTGATTTATAGTAAAATTGGCATGCTGATTCCAAAAATGTAGTCAATTGTTTTCTATCACGTCAAGTTTTTCCTCCTTAACTTACCTGCCATAGAAGCACAATTGCACTGATTTCTGTAATAAGACTTGTTATCTGAGTACAATTCGACTCATATAGAGCTACGTGGCAACTTGTAAGAGTAGTCACAACTGAGACAGTGTGGTGAGAGGTGTGTGCGGCTCCCAATACATCATAATTATCAATATCTTTACACAAAAAATGTATCATAGTAGGAATAAATAGGATTTGTGATAGCTTTTCTCTTTACATTGGGCGCTTAGTTGTAATTTATATATCTTTTATGATTTTTTTCTTTGTTAGTTTTCAAAGCTTGTAACCTTCCATCTCAGTGTTTTATTTACTTATGTACATATTTCCTTTGTTTCGGATCATGTCTGTGTAAAGCCCCACAGGTGTTGTGTCGGTGCATTACCTTCGGGGACTCCACGTAGATGGATCTGTCTGGTCACAGGTAGGAAACCTTCTTTGTAGTTTGACGCCACTCTCAGTATTGCGGCCAGTAGGGACCGCCACTGCAGGTTGAGGGTCGCCTGGGGCTGATGGTATGTGCAGTTAGTTGGAATAGCCTCCTGAGAGTGAGGCAAGCCCCAGGGCCCGATGTAGGTGCGTAGTACCACAAGGCGCAGAATAACTCCACACAGGCAGAATGTCTTTCAGGGTTTTTACTCACTTCAGGTGGCAGGGTGAGTAACCCGGGCGTAGCTGGGATGAACCAGGCGGGAACCAGGTATCCTTCAGGCTGACTTGTGAGGGTGACTACTAACTCGCCTTCCTTAGCCCTTGGTGGTTTGGAGTGACCCCGACTTTGAGTCCCTATGGGGGTCACCCAGGGAAGATGCTGAAGCCTCTCTCCCCTTCGTTTGCCGTGTGCTTGTCGCCTGGACCAGGCCACTCCAGCTGCTTGCCTCCTGTGACCTATGGGCCCTAACTGTGGCTACGTGGCTGCGGCTTTTGTGGTGTTGTGGCGTGGGCTTTGAGAGCCCCACACCGGCAGGTTTAGCAAAAGAAAGCTGGATCTATCTCCGCTTCGGGATCTGCCGCCCGTTTGGGCCTGGTACTCTCTAGCAGTCTCCTTACTTCCCACTCCGTGCTCTCTCTTTAGCTGAAGATGGATTTCGGGTAGCACTCCTAGTTGACCGTTCTCCCCCGTCAGTAGCCACTGCGCGGGCGCTGTTAGACAGCAACAGCCCCACAGGTCTGCTCCTCACTGAGCCCTATGGAGTTCTGCTCTAACTGACTCACTGCCCCTCCTCCCCTGTTCTTGCCTACGCCACCTAGCAACCAGACTCTCTTACCACACCCCTTGAGAGGAGATGGAGGCTTTTGGCCCCCTCCACTATTCCAGTGAAGGTCAAGGCTTTTCCCCCTCCTGGGATCCCCAGGGGTCCTCTCATGGGTACATGTGTGAGAGCTGATTACTATGCGCCTGTGTACCACACCCCGGTCAGCCTTCTGGATTACCTGTATTGTACTGTCCCCAGCATGGGTGCAGTACTCAGTGGTGCCTGACCAGGTCAGGGGCGCCACATTCCCCCTTAGTTATCACCAGCACGTCCTCGGGCTGCAAGACAACATTTTAAAATGCATAAAACATTAAAACATGTAAAACATTTTTAAAAGCACCAGGTACCATACATCACCACCCTCCACCCACAAGTCCGTTAACCCACCCAAAACCCTTTCACGTTGGCCGCGGCTTCAGCCACTTCTGGCAGGATGTAGAGGCGGCTTACATGGGCTGGTGGTTTCAGGGTATACCTGGCCTGGTGGATCCGCGCCTTCAGCCTCTTCTGGCAGGATGCAGAGGCGGCCTCCACAGTTGGTGCTGACCAGGTACCCTCTTTGTGGTGGAGAGCCAGGCCCCATAAACAGGCATGCTCTCTGGTCGCAGGTGAGCCAAGGCCCTATATACGGACGGGCTCCTCCTGGTTGCAGACGAGCCAAGCCCCTAAACAGGCTGACTCTGGTGGTGGTGGTGCCCTTTTGGTGTAACTATTTACACTGCGAGAGTTTGTGGCTATAGCCAGTTCATAGCCTTAAGGTTTATGGTTTTTCTCACAATAGTTTTTGTGGGCACATTACTTGAACTTGAGAACGTTGCAAAACAAACTTTTTCAAAACTTTAACTGATAACTTCTTTCTTTACTTTACTTTACTCCTCCATTTCACCAGGGCTTGGGCCTGTAGGGCTGCGGCACCTGTTGCTTTCTTGGCCTCTTTCTTCATCTGTTGTTGTCTCATCTGCAGGTTCCTTGTCTCTGCTTTCTCTATCTTCATCTGTTTCCTTTCCTGTATCTGTTTCTCTTTCCTGTAGCATGGGGTGGCTGTAAGGTTTGCTGGTACATAGTGCTACGTCAAGCGCGTACAGTCCTCTCTCGCCTTGATGCATGGTAAACTGTACTGAATCCCCCATCTTTAGGTTTCTGCCAGGGTGTCCTCTAGGCAGATGAGCGCTCACATCTCTTCGGTTGACAAATATCCCTTCCTTCACACCAGGTGCTACAATGAATCCATATCCACTTTTCAAATTGAAATCCTCCACTACTCCTCTGCAAAGGGGTCCTCTGACCTGGGCTTTGGCTCTTCTCAGGAACCTTTTCTCCTGTAGGTCTCTGGCTGTGACTTCTCTCTGCTCTGGAGACTGTGGTGCAGGGGACAGCGTTGTTCTGTTGCGACGCCTGGTCTTGCGGGCTGGGTTCTGCTGGGCTGTTACCTCAATGCCTGCAGGGCCCCAGGTGAGGTTTCTGGGCTGGTCTTCATCAGCAGACGGTGTCAAGTCCTCCTCATCCCAACGGGAATAGGGTAACATCTCCGGCTCTGAGTATTGCTCCACTGCCGGTGGCTCCGGAGTCAGCTCCTCAGCTTCCTGGCCTCCTCTCCCCCTTAGTTCTTCTTGGCACTCCTTTGGTGGCAGTGCTGGGGATGGGCTTTCTTCAGCAGGCCCAGGCGGGGGACTCTTTGGCGTGGTTGCTGCAGGGGTTGCCGGAACCCTCTTGGGGGTGTGCGGAGGGAGCAGATACCGATCCACCATCTCTTGTGGGAACTGGGCCTCTAGGTCAGCCTTCAGCTTCCAGTATTCGGGGTCCTCTCCTATCAGGGACTTCCTAGCAGGGACCTCTTTGGACTGGGGAGCGGTGTCTGCTCTGGCCTTGCAGGCCGGGGTAAATGGTGATGCAATCTCTTTGCGGGCCGCGCCCTGTATGGCGGCGGCCTGGTCTTGGCGGGCCGCGCCCGGCATGGCGGCGGCCTGGTCTTGGCGGGCCGCGCCCGGCATGGCGGCGGCCTGGTCTTGGCGGGCCGCGCCCTGTTTGGCGGCGGCCTGGTCTTGGCGGGCCGCGCCCTGTATGGCGGCGGCCTGGATCGGCGTCGCAGCTGTGATGGGATCTGTGCAGGCTGGGCTGGGCGTCGCTGCAGGGACCGGGTCTTGGTGGGCCGAGCAGGGCATCGCTGCGGCGGCCGGGGCTTGGCGGGCCGCGCCTGGCGTGGCTGCGGCCTGGTTCAGCACCTCACTTGCGGCGCGGACGAGCGTTGCTGCGGCGGTGGGGTCTTGGCGGGCCGGGCCTAGCAGGGCGGCGGCCTGGGTCAGCGTTACGCCTGCGGCGCGGATGAGGGTCGCGGTGGCAGCCGGTTCTTTGCGGGCCGGGCAGGGCATCGCTGCGGCGGCCTGGGCTTGGCGGGCCGCACCTGGCGTGGCTGCGGCCTGGCTCAGCGTCGCCGCGCCGGGCGCCTCTTCAGGGACCGCGGGCGTGGCAGCAGGGGTCAGGGCATCCGGGCCGGCAGGGGTAATACTGGACTCACCCATCGGTGGCAGCATCGGGGTCTGAGTCGTCGCCGTCCGGTCTGGCACTCGTCGTGCGGTTCCCCTCTCATAGGCCTGAACCGCGGCAGCCATCTCCAGAAGTTCCATACGTTCTTCTCGGATCTGCTCCACGACCCGGGTCTCCAGTCGGTCGCAGAACTGGGCCAGCTCCCGATACCACCAGGCAGCGGAGCCCGGTTCTGGATTTCTGCGGTCAGACGCCATTTCTTCTGCGCCCTCTTCTGCACGACTCTCCAGCTGTGGACTCGCCGTTGCCTCTAATAGCAAGCTGTTCAGTTTCCGCTCTGCCTCTTTCAGCAGCTCCTCTCCCAGCAGCAGGCTTCTGGCTCCCTTTCTGTCCCGACGTCTCTGGACGCTTCCACTCTCATAGCTGGCAAGGTCAGAACTCTGCAGAGGATCTCTGGGTAGCCACACCTCTTCGTGGGCGGTAACTTCTTCCAGCGCGGGCTGCTGTTGTTTTTCAGCGCGCTTTTCATGGTGGCAATATGGCGGCGCTTCCAATTTTTCAAGCGGACCGCCCAGGCACATGGTCACCTGTCTGAACAGGTCTAGTCCTTATCCTGTTCGTGACGCCAGATGTAAAGCCCCACAGGTGTTGTGTCGGTGCATTACCTTCGGGGACTCCACGTAGATGGATCTGTCTGGTCACAGGTAGGAAACCTTCTTTGTAGTTTGACGCCACTCTCAGTATTGCGGCCAGTAGGGACCGCCACTGCAGGTTGAGGGTCGCCTGGGGCTGATGGTATGTGCAGTTAGTTGGAATAGCCTCCTGAGAGTGAGGCAAGCCCCAGGGCCCGATGTAGGTGCGTAGTACCACAAGGCGCAGAATAACTCCACACAGGCAGAATGCCTTTCAGGGTTTTTACTCACTTCAGGTGGCAGGGTGAGTAACCCGGGCGTAGCTGGGATGAACCAGGCGGGAACCAGGTATCCTTCAGGCTGACTTGTGAGGGTGACTACTAACTCGCCTTCCTTAGCCCTTGGTGGTTTGGAGTGACCCCGACTTTGAGTCCCTATGGGGGTCACCCAGGGAAGATGCTGAAGCCTCTCTCCCCTTCGTTTGCCGTGTGCTTGTCGCCTGGACCAGGCCACTCCAGCTGCTTGCCTCCTGTGACCTATGGGCCCTAACTGTGGCTACGTGGCTGCGGCTTTTGTGGTGTTGTGGCGTGGGCTTTGAGAGCCCCACACCGGCAGGTTTAGCAAAAGAAAGCTGGATCTATCTCCGCTTCGGGATCTGCCGCCCGTTTGGGCCTGGTACTCTCTAGCAGTCTCCTTACTTCCCACTCCGTGCTCTCTCTTTAGCTGAAGATGGATTTCGGGTAGCACTCCTAGTTGACCGTTCTCCCCCGTCAGTAGCCACTGCGCGGGCGCTGTTAGACAGCAACAGCCCCACAGGTCTGCTCCTCACTGAGCCCTATGGAGTTCTGCTCTAACTGACTCACTGCCCCTCCTCCCCTGTTCTTGCCTACGCCACCTAGCAACCAGACTCTCCACCACACCCCTTGAGAGGAGATGGAGGCTTTTGGCCCCCTCCACTATTCCAGTGAAGGTCAAGGCTTTTCCCCCTCCTGGGATCCCCAGGGGTCCTCTCATGGGTACATGTGTGAGAGCTGATTACTATGCGCCTGTGTACCACACCCCGGTCAGCCTTCTGGATTACCTGTATTGTACTGTCCCCAGCATGGGTGCAGTACTCAGTGGTGCCTGACCAGGTCAGGGGCGCCACATCTGCTCCTTCTTCCTCTCGTCGTAAATGCCTAAACAACCCTGACTCCTTCTGCTATATTTGTGGTGCTTTCACCATTCCAGTTCAAAGGGCAAACATCAGTGTATTTGTCAAACAAGCATATTTTGCATATTTTAAAGTAAAACTCGGTGATCAAGATAAGCCATGGGCCCCTCACATAGTGTGCAAGCAGTGTGTCGAGAGTTTACGGATGTGGACCAAAGGAACACGTGAAAAGTTGGCATTTGGTATCCCCATGGTGTGGAGAGAGCAAAAAAGTCATTCCACAGACTGTTACTTCTGTTTAGTGAAAACATCAGGATTTAACAGGAAAAATAAAAGTAAAATAGAATATCCAAATCTACCGTCAGCTATCAGACCAATGCCTCATTCAGCTGAAATTCCAGTGCCAGTTTTCGAACAGCTACCATCTCTAGGAGTTCTGAGTGATGTTGACGAACACAGTGACAGCAATGATGCAGAATTTGAAACTCACAAGGATTCAGTTCGTAAGGGATTTGATCAGCACGAGTTAAATGATTTAGCATGTGAATTGGGCTTATCAAAAAAAGCTTCAGAATTACTAGCATCAAGGCTGAATGAGAAACAGTTACTTGAACAAGGAGCGAAGGTATCATACTTTCGTACTAGAGAAAGTACATTTTTGCAGTACTTTCGGTGTGACAGCGGTTTTGTGTTTTGCCATAATATTCCTGGTTTACTACAAGAATCAGGGCTTTCAATGTACAATCCAAATGAATGGCGACTGTTTATTGATAGCTCAAAGCGGAGTCTTAAGTGTGTCCTTCTACACAATGGCAATTTATTTGGTGCGGTCCCTATTGGGCATTCTGTCTCTCTTCGTGAAGAACATGGAGATGTAAAGAGAGTTATTGAGTTATTGAAATATGACACACACAATTGGATCATCTGTGTTGACCTTAAAATGGTTTGCTTCCTTCTTGGACAGCAACGTGGGTACACAAAGTTTCCCTGCTTTCTCTGTATGTGGGATAGCAGAGCTCGAGAAAAGCACTGGGTTGAGTCGAATTGGCCTCCAAGATCTGGTCTTAAACCTGGAGATCCTAACATTCTACATCAGCCACTTGTTGACAGGAAGAATATACTATTCCCACCTCTGCACATAAAACTAGGTCTCATGAAGCAATTTGTAAAAGCATTGCCAACTGACGGCGACTGTTTTAAGTACATCATGTTGGCACTTCCTGGACTGTCCATTGAAAAAATCAAGGCTGGTGTGTTTGATGGTCCACAAATTCGACAGCTCATCAAAGATGAACATTTCACCGGGACTATGTCAGATCTTGAGAAGAATGCTTGGTTATCATTCAAAGACGTCGTCAAGAACTTTCTTGGAAATACAAGTGCAAGTAATTACAAAGAAATTGTTCAGAAACTATTGGAGAGCTACAAAGCACTTGGTTGCAACATGAGTATTAAACTACATTTTCTGCATTGCCATCTTGCCAACTTTCCGGAAAATCTTGGTGCTGTTAGCGATGAACAAGGTGAACGATTTCACCAAGATTGGAAGGTTATGGAAGACCGTTACCAGGGTAGATGGGATGTACATATGATGGCTGACTATTGCTGGAGCATCAAATGTGATTGTCCTCAAGTTAAACACTCCAGAAAAAGCTATAAATGTACATTTTTACCTTAAATACTTGCATATATATATATAGCCTTTGTAAAAAACATGATAGTGTTAAAAAACATATTTGTCATGCCTATTTCGTATATATTTCATTTTTTGTTCATATTTGTACTATTTTAAAAAAAAACAAAAAACACTTTAGGTACAGTAGTTTACATATTTTTGAGAAGACAAAAATCCTATAGTTCAAAAACTTGATGTGATAGAGAAAAACTGAGATCATTTCTGGATTCAGCATCCAAAAATTAATTAAGAACAGTTGTCTGACCTAACTCCTAAAAAATTGTGTTCCCCAGTGTAATAGAAGGTCAGGGAGCATTTTCCGCAACCAAACACGGTGACCTTCTATTGCCAGACACCTCAAGACTGTCTGTGACCTGTGACACACCTGGACACATTACTATTCTGTAGCATAGAACACTAAGTATACATTCCCATGATCAGTGTTTGTTGAGTTTTTGAAGCTGCAGGATTTCTACACCTTAGTTTACTTGTGGGGTTTTTTCAACGCGTTTTTGGTTCTATGCTTAATTGCGTTTTTGACGCTGTGTTTTTTGTCTTTTTTTGGTGTGACATGTTTTAAATAACGCTGCTTTGGTTTTGAAACTTCCTGGTATTGACATTCTTAGGTGCGGATTACATGTGTTTCGGCTGTGGAAATGCACAAAAAATGCATGTGGGAGCGAATCCTAATGAATAGGCTCATGGAAAGGAATGTATTAATTGGGGAATACAGTGATGGTTCCCTACGTATTTGATGGAAAGTTTAAGTGTTGGAATTTTTCATGTTTTTGTCTTTGCAAATACAATAGGTGGTAGAAGGATCTGTGCAGGGGCGTAACGACCGCGGTCGCAGCGGTCGCCACTGCGACCGGGCCCGCAGGGTTTTAGGGGCCCGGCAGCCGCTCTGCACAGCCGGCTCCTCTCTGTAACAGAGGAGATGCGCTGTGTAGTGGCCGACTACGCGACCGCCAGGGGGCCGGCCTGTGAGTCAGGGGGCCCGGTGTCAGCAGGGGCAGAGGGGCCCCCTGACCTGGAGAGACCCACCAGGCGTTTCTGAGCTGCGGCAGAGCAGAAGCGCTCCTGCACAGCAGACGAAATCCATCCTTCCAGGACCTGCGATGATGTCATGCCCATGTGAGTGTGTGGGAGGAGACACAGGATTGCCGGGCAGAAAGCATCAGAAGATACAGATTCCTGAAGGAGACATGGACACATGATGACTGGTAATGAGAAAAGAGGGGGCACGAGGGGGAGGGGAGTGCAGGGTGAGTGGCATATGAGGGCTGCAGACTGTGACAGAAGGATGTGAAGGGGTGCAGAGTGTTTGAGAGGGGTAAGTTGGGGTACAGGCAGGGTGAGATATGTGGGGCAGGGTGTGTGACATATGGGGGTGTAGTGTGTGTGCTATGGGGGGTGCAGGCTGTATGGGGAGCAGTGTGTGTGACATATGGGGGCAGGGTCATAACTACCGTGGTTGCAGGGGTCAAAAGGAGAAGAGAGGTACTTGTTTTTTTATTTTGCTGGCTCCATGACACATGGAGGCCTGGAGGGGCCTGGCTGCATGACATGGAGGCCTGGAGGGTCCTGGCTGCATGACATGGAGGCCTGGGGGCCTGGCTGCATGACACATGGAGGGCCTGGGGTGGCTGGCTGCATGACACATGGAGGCCCTGGGGTGGCTGGCTGCATGACACATGGAGGCCTGGAGGGGCCTGGCTGCATGACACATGGAGGCCTGGAGGGGCCTGGCTGCATGACACATGGAGGCCTGGAGGGGCCTGGCTGCATGACACATGGAGGCCTGGAGGGGCCTGGCTGCATGACACATGGAGGCCTGGAGGGGCCTGGCTGCATTACACATGGATGCCTGGAGGGTCCTGGCTGCATGACATGGAGGCCTGAGGGCCTGGCTGCATGACACATGGAGGCCCTGGAGGGGCCTGGCTGCATGACA